>NC_092082.1:36023278-36355465 GCF_043229965.1 Drosophila suzukii | reverse complement strand
TTTTGATGGATCGGCGGCCAGTTCCTCAGGCTATTCTCTCAACGATGTTCTTATGGCAGGCCCTGTTATTCAGCCTAAGCTGTTCCAGATTCTTCTACGGTTTCGTTCACACCCAGTAGCAATCACAGGAGACATTTGCAAAATGTACCGTTGTGTTAGGGTTCAGCCTGAGGACAGCCATTTTCAATGCATTTTGTGGAGGGACTCCCCCCAGGATCAATTGCGGGTGTTTAAGCTAGACACCGTTACTTATGGCACGAAGCCAGCATCATTTCTGGCTGTGCGAGCTATGCATCAGTTGGCAGCAGACGAGCATACAGCGTTTCCGCTTGGGGCTGAGGTCATTCGTCGCGATTTTTATGTGGATGATTTGATATCTGGAGCCAAGTCCAAGGAAGAGGCAGTCATCATTATGGATCAGGCATCAAAACTTCTAGCCAAGGGAAAATTTAAGCTTAGAAAGTGGTGCTCCAATGTATCGGCTGTTTTGGATGGAGTTGCAGACAAGGATAAGGAGTCCTATTTGAAGTTTGATGATGGCACTGATTTTGCAAAAACCTTAGGTCTCGCTTGGGATCCAGTCTCTGACCAACTACTGTTTTCCTTTTCGGTCTTACAGTCAACCTCAAGCCCCTGCAGGCGATCTGTCCTGTCTGCAATAGCGCGATTCTACGATCCTCTCGGGTTGGTTGGACCTGTGATCACTAAATCGAAAATTTTCCTTCAACAGATGTGCAAGGAGAAGTTATCCTGGGATGAAAGCCTTCCTGAGTCACAGAATACGGAATGGAGTGCTATATGTACGAGTTTTGGGCAGATTAAGCATGCGTCATTTCCTCGGCTGGTTCGTTCTCCAAACTCTGAGAGTGAAATACATGGATTTTGTGATGCCAGCATAGAAGCATATGTTGCTTGTGTCTACATCGTTTGCAAAGGCCGATCTCAATTACTTTGCTCAAAGTCAAGGGTAGCCCCTTTGAAAACACTCACTGTGCCCAAGTTGGAACTGTGTGGGGCGGAGCTCCTGTCTAGGCTCATCGCAGAAGTGTCTGGGACGAGTGCATTTGAGGGAAAGGTTTATTGCTGGAGCGACTCTGCTGTTGCGCTTTCATGGATCCGGGACGAGCCGTCCAGATTCAATATTTTTGTAGCGAACCGAGTAGCTGCCATTCAGGAGCTAACTGAGTCAGTGGAGTGGCGATATGTTCCAACTTCTTTAAATCCAGCTGACATTCTCTCCCGAGGTGCTTTTCCTGCTGAGCTCAACGAGTCTCCTCTCTGGACTCATGGACCAAAATTCCTCTGTGGTCCCAAAGCTGACTGGCCGACCCCAATCACTGCTGAAAAGCCAACGCTTGAGGTTCGCCGGAGGATTCTGCTAATAAAATCTCCATATGTAGACATAGTGTCCAGTTCCAAATTTGCCAATTCCTTTGCTGCCCTTCAAAGAGTCTTCGGATACGTCTATAAGTTTAGTAATCGCATCCATCGCCCTACGCTCACGGTGTCTGACCTTCAAGGCGGTACGCTGCTGTTGCTTCGTCTTGTCCAGCGCTCACATTTATGGGATGACATCAAATCATTGCAGTCAAAGGGAATGGTGCACTCCTCCAGCTCGCTCGCATCTCTTTCGCCATTCATTGACCAATTTGGGCTTCTTAGAGTGGATGGCCGGCTGAGGAATTCTTCTCTGGATTTTAATGGGCGTCATCCAATTATATTACCACGGAGTCATTCGGTCACTATTGCCATTATTACTCACTTTCATGAACGCAATCTGCACACTGGGCCACGGGCATTACTTGGCATAATTCGATCCCAATATTGGCCTATTGGGGGGAGAAAGACGGTAATGAAGGCGGTAAACAAATGCATTAGATGCTTTCGAATGAAGCCTCGAGTAGTGGAGCATATAATGGCGGATCTTCCAAAGGAACGACTTGATGGATCTCATGCATTCGAAGTCACTGGCTTTGTTTTTTGCGGGCCATTTCTCTAGAAGTCAGAGGTGCGAAGCAAGCCTCCAGTAAAATGCTACGTTTGTGTCTTCATTTGCTTCGCCACGAAGGCTATTCATCTGGAGTTGGTCAAGGATCTCTCTACGGTATCGTTTCTACGTGGCCTCAAACGATTTATATGCACTAGAAGAAGGCCGCGGCAGATTTGGTCTGATAATGCAACCAACTTTGTTGGAGCTCGCAATGAGCTGCTCGAACTAAGGCGTCTTTTCCTCAGCAGTGATCATCAGAGAGCTACATTGGACTTTTGCCTAGCTGAGGCTATTGATTGGTGTTTCATTCCTCCTAGGTCGCCACACTTTGGCGGTCTTTGGGAAGCGGCTGTGAAGATCGCTAAGCATCATTTCTACCGCGCTGTTGGCACTGCTGTTTTAGCCTTTGAGGAGTTGCGGACCCTGGTGTGTCACATTTCGGCGGTTGTTAATTCTCGACCATTAGTCTCGATTTCAGAAAACCCAGCTGATCTGGATGTATTAACCCCAGCACATTTTTTGAATGGTGGTCCGCCTGCTTCTTTCGTCGAGCCGGATGTGACCAGTCTTAACTTCAATCGCTTGGATGGATGGCAACGCGTGGCTTACTTGCAGCAGATCTTTTGGTCCCGATGGAAGAAAGAATACCTAACATTGCTACAACAGCGCTCCAAGTGGCGCACCCCAAAACCTGGCCTGGTTGTCGATGACTTAGTTCTGGTTAAGGACGAAAACTTGCCTCCCATGAAGTGGCCCCTCGCCAGAGTGATCGAGCTTCTCTTCGGTGGAGATGGGGTTGCTGAGTTGCCGTTCTGAAGACAGCATCAGGAGTGACTTACGACCGCTGAAGAGAGTGGACGTGTCTTGTGCGAGCTCCGCGAAAAGTGCAAGAAAGTTGATAAATTAATGCAAACAAAACACAAAAACTAAACAGGTTAATTTCAAATAAGCGAAAAGACGCTAAAACCCAAAGAAACTTAGGTTTCAACCCACAAAATCGGTGTAATGTCTTAAACTAGCACATAATTATTTTATCTTATAATAATAAATAAGTGCCACGCTAATAAAGCTCAATGAGCTACGAACAGAATAAAGAGCGACTCAGCTCCGCGAGCCGAAGAGACGGTTACTTTTCGTATGTCTCAACGCGTGATAGCGAAGTGCAAAAAACGACCCTACTGTCGGTCGATAGCCAAAGAGCACGATCTTGCTCACCATGCTTACTTACGGCTACCCCTACTCCGACGGCGTGGAGTCAACAATGCAAAACCCCCCCACCATCAGTTTCGACCCCTGGCGCACCAACAACATGCAACGGTAAAACTTCTGCATCCGCACTAAATTTGTCAGCAACAACTACGGCTACGGCAAAAAAACCAACGACAACCACAGCTACGACTATTATTTCGGAATCGACTGCAACCGCAGCTCTAAATACAACGGCAACAAAAACAACGACAACAAATCAAAACCAAAACAAAATTCAGCAAGCGGGTCCGGCCATACAGACCGGACTAGATCGGTACATCCATATCAAGCGTAAGCTTAGCCCGCAGAACACCGCGGTAGGTAACAAGTCAAAAATAAACCGTGTCCAAGTAGAAGATATATTACCCGGGAGATCCTACAGCAATCGATTTGCGCTTCTAGCAGAAAATGAATCAGGACGGGCTCAGGAGACCCAACCGAAACCTAAGCCCCCACCAATTTACATTAGGGAGAAAATCTCGAACGCCCTGGTCAACAAAATTGTTGCGCTAACCGGAGACGGAAACTTTCATGTTGTTCCGGTCACAAAAGGGGATATCCATGAAACCAAGCTTCAGACCAAATCTGAAGAACATTTCCGAGCAGTATCCAAATACCTGGAGGAAGCTAGGAAAAGCTACTACACGTACCAACTAAAAAGCAGCAAGGGCCTGCAAGTGGTAATAAAAGGAATCGAGTCCGACGTAACCGCCAAGGAAGTTATCGATGCTCTTAAGGAAAAGGGGTTTTCTGCAAAGAACGTCAGTAACATTATAAACAGGAACAAGGAGCCGCAACCACTCTTCAGGGTCGAGCTGGAGCCAGACAGCAGAGTCTTGAAGAAAAATGAAGTGCACCCCATTTATAACCTGCAATACTTATTGCACCGAAGAATTAACGTGGAAGAGCCACATAAAAGGAACGGCCCAGTGCAATGCACAAATTGTCAGGAGTATGGACACACCAGGGCATACTGTTCGCTTCGAACAGTCTGTGTAGCTTGTGGAGACTTCCACAATTCGGCTAACTGCCCTGCCAACAAAGAAGACCCCAAAAAGAAAAAATGCGTTAACTGCCAAGGTAACCACACGGCAAACTACAGGGGCTGTCCGGTCTACAAGGAGATGAAGGACCGCATGCGAAAAGTGATAGCAACGCGTCATCAGAAAATCCAAAATGCGTACACTTACTCGCGTACGACGCCGGAAGTATTTTTCGGCACGGCTGCAAGATCCTCCTTTGGTCAACTAAATACCCAGACAGGATTCTCATACGCCGATGCCCTTCGATCGGGGACGGAAAACCCACTCCAGTCTAATCTAGGAAACGCTCAGCAGATCCAAGAACAGTCGCAAAGCACTCTGGAAACTATGATGGTCACCATGCAACAAAGTATGATGGAACTCATGTCATTCATGAAAACGACCATGCAAACACTGGTTCAAAACCAGAACATGGTGTTACAGCTACTTGCAGCTAAGCAGTCCAAATAATCAGATGGCAAACCTACGAATAACAATGTGGAACGCCAATGGCGTTTCACGGCACAACCTTGAAGTAACACAGTTCCTGAATGAAAATCATATCGACATTATGCTACTGGTAGAGACGCACCTCACAAACAAATACAACTTCCAAATAAGAGGCTACACTTTCTACCGCACAGACCATCCAGATGGTAAAGCCCACGGCGGAACCGGCATCCTAATCAGGGAACGCATCAAGCACCACTTTCACCAAAGGTTTTCAACTAATTACCTGCAAGCCACGTCTATCAAAGTGCAGTCAGGCAACGGAAACCTCACCATAGCCGCTGTCTACTGCCCGCCTCGCTTTACAATTTCTGAAGGACAATTCATGGACTTCTACAACTTGCTTGGAGACCGCTTTATAGCTGCAGGGGACTATAATGCCAAACACACGCACTGGGGATCACGCCTTGTGACTCCCAAAGGAAGGCAATTATACAATGCAATCATAAAACCGAACAACAAATTAGACTATGTTTCCCCTGGCAGCCCCACATACTGGCCAACAGACCCCAGGAAAGTTCCAGACCTAATAGACTTTGCGGTGACAAAAAACATTCCCCGCAATATAATAAGCGCCAAAGCGCTTTCGGACCTGTCGTCAGACCATTCGCCAGTGCTAATAACTCTTCTTCAAAGCACAAGAACCACAGATCACCCCCTCAGGCTGACGTCGCACAGAACCAACTGGTTAAAATATAAAAAGTATGTAAGCTCACACATCAAATTAACACCTCACTTCAACATCGAAGCGGACATCGACTGCTCTACCGATGCTCTTGAAGAAGTATTCGTGGAGGCAGCCACTATCTCAACACCACAAGGCAGGGACGCGCAAACCAACCACTTCAAAACTAATCTGCAAATTGAACGGTTAGTCCTAGAAAAGAGGCGCCTGCGACGTGCCTGGCAAGCCAACAGATCGCCGTCATCAAAGCAACGTCTTAAGGAAGCCACTCGCTCACTAAATCGAGCTCTAAAGCAAGAAACAGAAAATGCACAGCTGCAGTACATTACAAAACTATCGCCAACCAGTACAAAACATCCTCTGTGGAGGGCTCACCCAAATCTGAGCTCTCCAATCGAAACAGTGACTCCGATAAGAAACTCATCTGGCATCTGGGCCCGCAGCGACGAAGATAGAGCCGAAACTTTTGCGTTACATCTAAGAAACGTCTTCCAGCCGAACCCTGCCACTGGTTCATTTTTCCTACCACAAATCGAATCTGAATCTATTTCCCTACCACCATTGTTTCAGCCAAAGGAGATCGCGAAAGTCATTGGGGAACTGAAACCAAAAAAGGCCCCTGGCGGTGACCAAATAACCCCAAAAATGTTAATTGAACTTCCAAACTCTGCCATTGAGGTTATCTGTAAGCTCTTCAATGGGATTATAACTCTCGGTTACTATCCGAAAAAATGGAAAAAATCTATTATCATTATGATACCGAAGCCCGGAAAAGACCACACAATTCCGTCATCCTACAGACCAATTAGTTTATTATCGTGTCTGTCTAAGCTGTTCGAAAAATGCCTTCTAACTCGCATAACACCATATCTAGGAGCACACAATGTTATCCCTGCTCATCAATTTGGATTTCGTCAAAACCATGGAACAATCGAACAAGTTAACAGAATAACATCAGAAATACGCACAGCCTTTGAGCATCGGGAATACTGCAGCGCAATATTCCTCGATGTATCTCAAGCCTTCGATCGAGTATGGCTAGATGGCCTCATGCACAAAATCAAAACACACTTACCTGATTACACTCACAAGCTTCTTGAGTCGTATCTATACAACAGGACCTTCGCAGTAAGGTGCAATACAACAACATCCGACGACTACATTATCAAAGCTGGAGTCCCGCAAGGAAGCGCGCTAGGGCCTACTCTGTTCCTCCTATACACAGCGGATATTCCCACGAACGAGCAGCTAACAACATCTACGTTCGCTGACGACACCGCAATTTTAAGTCGCTCGAGGTGCCCAGGCCGAGCCACAACACAGCTAGCAAACCACCTCCTCGTAGTAGAGAGGTGGCTATCTGATTGGCGGATTAAAATAAATGAACAAAAATGTAAACACATAACGTTTACTCTCAAAAGGCAAACATGCCCTCCACTATCATTGAATAATACGCAGATTCTTCAAGTCAATGATGTAACGTATCTCGGCGTCCACCTTGGCAGACGACTAACCTGGAGAAGACACATCGAACGCAAAAAAGTACATCTAAAACTAAAGGCCAGCAGCTTCCACTGGATTCTTAACGCTCGTTCGCCCCTGCGTCTGGACTACAAGGTTTTGCTCTACAACTCCACTCTCAAGCCCATCTGGACATATGGCTCCCAGCTATGGGGGAACGCCAGCAGAAGCAACATAGACATTATACAGCGCGCTCAATCGAAAATCCTGCGAACTATCACTGGGGCACCATGGTATATTCGCAACCAAAACATCCACAGGGACCTAAGCATTCTTACCGTTAAAGATGAAATAGACAAACAAAAAGCGTCCTACAACGAAAAACTCTCTGTGCACCCCAATCGCCTCGCAAGAGGCTTGACTTGGGTTTCCAGCCGATCCCGTCTACAACGCAACGACCTGCCAAGCCAGCTATAACTTTCGGGCCCCTTTAGCACAACATCAGTCATATGACTGTGAGTTAGATTAATTAGTCTAAGATTTGATACACTTATTGTTAGTATCCAAAGGGAGAAGATTCAATAAATAAATAGCAAAGCATTTAAAAAAAAAAAAAAAAAAGGAGTGACAAAGCGAGCAGTAAACAAGCTGTGTCTGCTAACCCTTAAGGATAATGTTGAAGCCCAGGCTTCCAACGGGGGGAGTATGTCGGGTCACGCAGCCGCAGCAGCCAACTAACTTCTTAATTCAATCTCTTATATTAATGGCATCGCGAAAGGTAGCTCTCTTTATCTAGCTCTCTCGTCTTTTGTGTACTTGCATTTTTCGGCCCAGCTTTCGGCTGGCTGTCCCTTTGTAAATCAGTACGAATTCTGATCTCGACATAAAACGCATTCTCGTCTCGCCTGCTGTACTTTCTCTCGCTAATAAATTGTTAACAAGCCTAAAGCAACCTGAAATTCGTATTTTAATTTAGCAACAACTAATAAAAAAGCTTATTAGTTCAACAGTCGGTCTAATATTTATATATTTCTGACACTCTATAAGGTAAAACATCTATAACAAGTCGTAGAGAAAGGTAAAAACAACATTCAAAATGTATACATGTATGACATACAAAATCGATTTTTAATTTTTCAAATGAGAAGTTATTCGCTATAAAAATCTTGCCGATCATGATATAATAGCACCATCTAGTGTTTTGCAAAAAACTTTTTATTGAAATGCTAAATGTTTTAAATGAAATTCTCGACGCTGCTCCTTTAAAAGTAAATTTGAAGTTACCAAAAGTGAGTATGTAAAAATATCATCTAAGCCAAAGGATTTAGGCTTCAAACACTTGATTAATAAGAAATGGTTAGATGGTGGAAAATCGCGATAAGGAATGGTTTACCCTCCAAGAACTTAACAAGAACGCTATAGTCGTGTGCCTTGACTATCAGATACCCGTTACTCATCTAATGCGGCCAAAGGGAAATGAAGATATGCAAGCAGCAAAGCGAGATTGAAATGCGCCACCTACCCGTGGTCTCAATATTTGGTTATGTGGGCGGTAGACAGACTTAAGCGTTATGCGCGTCAGAGTGGGCGTGGCAAACTTTTTTTTGAATCAGTCGATAAGTATTGACGAGACCAATATACGAGTATTTTAATTAAAAATTTTTATGTAGCATGAAAATTGTGGGCGCCACAGATTTGGTCGGTATGTGGACGTTAGTGTGGGCGTGGAAATCTTTTTTTTAATCAATCGAAAGGTTCTGAGGAGACTAATACATTTCAGTTTAAATTTTTTATCTAGCATAAAAATTGTGGGCGCCTCAGGTTTGGGCAGTTTGTGGGCGTTAGAGTGACAAACTTGCGTTGCGTACAAGGCTACGGAATTTAAGTCTGAGATCCCATTTCGCTATCTTTGATAGTTTCCGAGATATCCTCGTTCATATTTATGATTTTCTGAAGTTTGTGGGCGTTGAAGTGGGCTTGGTATATTCGCGAAACAAACTTGCGCTGCGTAAAAAGCTACGGACTCTACATCTGAAATCCCAATTCCCTATCTTTAATAGTTTCCGAGATATCCACGTTCATATGACCAATTTCGTGAAGTTTGTGAGCGTTAATATGGGTTCGCCCATTTATTTTTAGGTCAATCGATAGGTATTGATGAGAACAAAACATTTCAGTCAAAATTTTGTTTCTAGTATGAAAACGGTGGTCGCCACTGTTTTGGGCGATTTGTGGGTGTTAGATTGGGCGTGGAACCCTGCAGAAACAAACGTGCGCTGCGCAAGAAGCTCACGAATCTAATTTCTAAATTCCAAATTTCTAGTTTTTATAGTTTCCATGATCACGACGAGAAGATAGACGGGCACGGCTAGATCGACTCGGCTAGTGATCCTGATTAAGAATATATATAATTTATAGGGCCGAAAACGCATGCTTCTGGCTGTTACATACTTTCTGACGATTCTAGTATACCCTAATACTCTACGACTAACGGGTATAAAAAGTGTTATTTGAATATAAATATATTCAGTACAAAGAAGTAAAAAAATTTACGTTCACAATGACATTAAACATTCAATTCAAACTAAAAATTACTTTTTAATTTATAAAAAACTTTATAAATGCCCTCAAGCAATCGATTATGAGGTAAAAAGCCAGATAAGATTATAGTCTCAAACTCTCCCGTGTTCAGTCGCTTTATTGAACGCTCTATAAAATAAACGATATTCCACGATAACATTTATAAAATTGAAGAAAGCCTATAACCGCCTAATATACCACCAGCCCTATCCGCGAACAACACAACATAGTGCTAATAAACAAAGTTGACTCTATAAATCAGAAAATAAATTCCTGCTGAACAACAAGTGCGGTTGTGCGTGCACCTTCAGTGAGAGACAATCGGTGCGGCAGCATCTTCGGAGTGCAAGAGAGAAAAAGGTTGCCCCATCAGCTACGCTATCGCCGATAAGGCAGCTATTCACTATTGTCGATAAGGCAGTTTGTCGGTAAAGCAGTGAGTGGTTGCAAGCTAAGCTACAACTTAAACTTAAAGATTAAATCCGAAAGATACAATACAAACACAACCGACAAATACACCTAACCTTAACCAAATCAAACAATAAATACACTTAAAAAATCATGGGTTCTTCTGCTCCACCCACTAAACGTACCCGCAACAATGCTGGAACTGCCAGCGAACGCATCTCGGATTTAAATTCGCCTCAGCTTCTGGAGCTCCTAAAGACTCGCTTCGAGGAACAAACCGAGAAAATTGAGTCGGCCGTTCGGGAAGCTGAACAGCTCAGAAGCCTTATGGATCGCTTGGACAAAATCGTCCTGACGTTGGAGCGCGAGGTTGCCGATCTTCGCTTCATGAGGGACCGAATGGGTGAGCGGGTTGAGACGCTGAACCGGGAGGTAGAAAATCTACAAGCAGCAGGTGAGAGATTGGGTGCACTGGAGGCCAGGCTGGCAACGCAATGCAGGGAGACTAGCTCATGTGATCTGAGGGTTCATGGAGTTCCCTATGTCGAAGGTGAAGATCTCAGAGCGCTCTATCACAAGCTATGCTTTAATCTCCAGCTGACTCCACCACCAAAAGTCTGCGATATCTTCCGAGCAAGGAAATCACAACAGACACATGTGGATCCGGTAATAATAATTAAAATGCTAAACCCACGCGAAAAGATCAAGCTGCTTGGTCAAGTCGGAATGTACAGGCGCGAGCACAAGAAACAACTTAGCTTGCAGTTTCTGGGTTTCAATTCAGAAGCGTTAATTTATATTAATGAGCAATTGTTAAAAGAGCATTATCACATCTTTAAAGAGGCTATGCGAATGAAAAAACATAAAATCCTTACGGCTGTCTTTACACGACGTGGCCTTGTGCACGTACGCTGCACTCAAAGAGAGGGTGTCTGTTGCATTAACAGTATGGAGGAACTTTCGTCCATTAATCTTTCGCCTGATCCACTTTCTACACTTTCACTTCGGCTGGACCTGAAGCTGATAGCTTTCGTTCTCAAGCGTATAAATCGTATCCTCTTAATTTAGATAGGTTTAAAACTAGTTTACTTTAGGAAATGTATAAGATACGCCTTGAATATTGAGATTGCGCCCCTAATAATCATTGATAACAACAATGCAAAATGAGGAAGTTTGTTCCATAGCTAGTGCCATGATAAAAACTATAAGTAGTTATAAAATTGGTCTAAAAATCGATCACTTAAATGCACAAAGTTTGCTAAAGAAGATTGATGAGTTTAGATTCCTTTTCACTCAGTCTAATGTCGATGTGATATGTGTGCCTGAGACGTGGTTTGTAAATGATCTATGTGATTCGTCTATTATTTGTGAAGGCTTTAATGTTTATCGGTCCGATCGTACTGGTCATGCAGGAGGTGTTGCTATATACGTGAATGTGAAGCTGAAATGTAAAGTGGTACTTAAACAGCCAAGTGACAGTACTATCGAATACATTCTATTAGAACTTCCCAATAAATCCCATGGAAGAACCCTTCTAGGTTGCATATATAGACCGAATCGGACATTTCAGACATTTCGTTGGAGTACACTGACATCATATTGGCAGGTGATTTTAACAGCAACCTATTGTCAGAAAGCCATCTCGTAGATAACTTTAAGTCTTTAGGTTTGTTTTCCGTAAACGAAACGATTCCCACGCACTATAGCAGCCACTACGATACATTACTTGACTTATTTCTTATCAATGACAGGTTTCTGTACCAGCCTTCTCCAGACATGACCTAATATTTTTAACATACGACTTGACCTTTGACAGCAAAATCAATTCTTTTACGTATAGAGATTACAAAAATATAAACTATAACGAATTAAAAACGGAATTTTTGTGTTGTGACTGGTCATGTATTTACCATCTTCGTCAAGTAGATTGTCAATTAGAGGTTTTAACCAACAATGTCCAGTATTTGTTCAACAAGTTTGTGCCCCTAAGGACCAAGGTGATTAAGCCAATGCAAAATCCATGGTTCAGTAGTGAAATTAAAAACCTAACCCGTCAGCGAGATGTAGCTTACCTCCGGTGGAAGCGATACAAAACTAATGAATTTCAAAAACAATACAAAGAGGCCAGGGTAAAAGTAAACAAAAAGATAAAATCAGCAAAGAAAGAGCATTATAACATACAATTTAATAACTGTGTTAACTCAAAAAACAGATGGAACAAACTAAAACGGTTAGGTATTGGAAAGTGTAAGCAACAGACAGAGTCTGAGGTGGATGTCGAATTAATAAACAAAAAGTTTTTGGAAATAGATGTACCTGAAGCAACATGCAATCCGTACCTGAATACTCAACCCCTCTGTGATAATAGTTTTAGCTTTATATGTATAAACCAAAGTGATGTCCTAGCTAGTATTCTGCATGTCAAGTCTGATGGTGTTGGTCTCGATAATATGAGTCCAAAATTTGTTAAGCTTTTTCTCCCCTTAATGTTGCCCCATGTTACATATATTTTTAACACGGCTATTACAACGTCTTCATTTCCGTTAATATGGAAAAACGCCAACATTTTCCCAATTTTTAAGCCAAACAATGACTATAGACCTATTTCAATATTACCTTTTCTATCAAAAGTCTTTGAATACCTTATGTCCTCACAGATTCAACTATACTTAGCTAATAATTCTCTACTTGACGAAAAACAATCAGGATTCCGTAAGAAAAGGAGTTGTATTACTGCAATCACTAATATTGTAGAGGATATAAGACAAGAACTGGACAGTAACTGCGTAACGTTTTGGACGCTCCTTGACCACAGCAAGGCTTTTGATTCTGTGAATCATAACATTCTCTGTACTAAGCTTAGGAATATGTTTAATTTCTCAACTAATGCGACGAAGCTTATCAGGTCGTACTTAACGAATAGGTTTCAAGCAGTCGTCTCTGGAACGCAAGTTTCTTCTCTCCGGAACTTATCCAGGGGAGTGCCACAGGGATCTGTGCTAGGCCCTTTATTGTTTTCTATATATGTCAATGATCTCCCTAGTATCCTGTCTGAGTGTGAAGTACATTTATATGCTGATGATGTCCAAATATATGTTAGTAGACCCGTAACTGAAATACATGACTGTGTCCGTATAAGTAATAAAATGTTGTGGCTAATTGAAAAATGGGCAAAGGGTATAAATCCTAAAAAATCGAAGTGCTTGGTAATTGGTGAAAAGCAACTTTCAACACTTTGACTCCAAAAATTATATATAAACCATACGCCGATAAGCTATGATGTGAATGCAGTTAATCTAGGGATAACATTTAACAATACTTTATCATGGAGCAACCATATAAAATTGTGATGAGCGGGATTTCCGTACATTAACTGAAGCTTTTAATTCAATTGTCCGTTATGTGTTTAACTTAAGACGTTTTGACCATGTATCAGAACTGACATATAAAATACTTGACCTTAACTTGACCTCCTGGATCGATCTCAGAATTTTAATCTTCTTTCACAAAATAGTGACGAGTGGAGAACCAAAATATCTTTTCAATAAACTTACCCCAGCCACATCTGTAAGAACCAAAAATTACATATGCCCTCGAGTACAAACACTGTATTCGAGAAGGCAATTTTTCATAAATGGTATCCGGCTATGGAACAATCTACCGCACCAATACACAACAATTAGGAGAGCAACTCAATTTTACAATAAAGTAAAAGATCTTTTAAAATACCACTGCACATAAGTATAAAAATTAAATGAAATGAAATAAAAAAAAAATAAAAAAAAATATATATATATATATGCATATTTTAAAAACAATAATAACAGTAACTAAGAAACTACAAAAATTTGATGTTAGTCATTAATATTAATTAGGAGAGCGAGAGAAATTGTTTTAATAACTTAAAAATAATAATAACATAAAATATCAACTCAATGTGACTAGCGCGATAATTATAAGTGTATAAATAAGTAAATAAAAAACAAGGAAGAACGCTATAGTCGAGTACCTCGACTATCAGATACCCGTTACTTAAAGGAAAATGGAGATATGCAGAGTGGGCGTGGCAAATTTATTTTTGGATCAATCGATAGGTATTGACGACACCAATACATTTCAGTTAAAATTTTTTATCTAGCATGCAAATTGTGGGCGTCACAGGTTTTCGCGGCTTGTGGGCGTTTAAGTGGGCGTGGCAAACTTTTTTTTAGGTCAATCGATATGTATTGATGAGAACAATACATTTCAGTTAAAATTTTCTATCTGGCATCAAAACTGTAGGAGTTACAGTTTCGGGCGGCTTGTGGGCGTTAGAGTGGGCACTGTACTGAAACAAACTTGCGCTGCGCAGGAATCTCAGGAATCTGCGTGCCTAATCCCAGTATTGTAACTCTCATAGTTTCCGAGATCTCAGCGTTCATACGGACAGACGGACAGACGGACATGGCTAGACCGACTCGGCTAGTGATCCTGATCAAGAATATATATACTTTATGGGGTCGGAAACGCTTCCTTCTGCCTGTTACATACTTTCCGACGAATCTAGTATACCCTTTTACTCTACGAGTAACGGGTATAAAAATAAGTAATGCAATTGAACATGGAACAATTCGTAATTCAAAATATCCTTTTAGTTCACCCGTTTGGATGGTTGAAAAGAAAGCAGGTGCGACAGGTAAACACAAATTCAGAAGTAAAATGCAGAAGTAATCGACAAAATTAAGGTCCCAATTATCTCGGACCCCATATAAACTTATCCTCATGTTGAAAAGCCATTTTCTTAAACAACAGATGCAACATAGCTACGGGAGCAGTCCTATCACAACATCATAATACAATTTGGAGGGCGGCGGCGTTGAGTTGCGGTGGCGGCTGGGCGATGCGGCTGGCTTCGTGGCTGCGTAATGCTGCCGGGGCCGGCTGAATGGGAGAAAGCACTCTATACCCAAAGAAAATAATATTATTACAATACAAATAAGAAATATCGTTTAAATCGGACGTCTTCTCCTTGGTCTCGACGATCACCATGGCAGTTGGGAGGACGTTCACGCTGTTCCGCTGGAGAACTGCCGCGAGCGACGGAGCTGGTGTCGAGAAGCGCGGTGGAGGGGCAAGCGTTTGGCGAGTTGACGGATCTTGCCGGCGCGAACGCTGCGGAGAAGCGGGCTGTTGCTGGGAGCCGGACTTTTTCTGGGAAACGTGTTCGTCAATGTGGAGCAGCGTATGATGGTTGCACGTATGACTGTTCAGGTTTCTCTACGGCAGCCCCCAGTGGAGTGCTCTTGTGTGAGGCAGTTTGCGCAGTACTTGTTGTTAAAGACTGCCCGCAATGGCTTCTTTGCGCTCAGCTTTAGGAACCTCTGACACTTCCGAAGAGGTTGAATTCTTCTCATCGGTAGGATTGAGTATCTTTAGTACGTCTGCTATCCAATGCCTAAGCGCTACATGGACGGGAGCCATTTCCCTGGTGAGAGTGTGGATTATGAAAAAGATAAACAAACAGGGCTGATTACGGCTGATGTGGATAATGGTTACGGGCTAAGGACTATAGGAGGCACGGCTCGTTACTAGGGAGTTTTGGAAGGCTCTCCTGGAAAAAGAACAACCTTGGTCACTGGATGTTTGAAAATGCTGCCTGCGGTACAAATGTCGACTACGCGGACATTGCTGTTGGCTTCCGGAAAAACGGAGTCTATTCTCCCGAGTCGTCAATCATTTGAGGGCAAATTGTCGTCCTTAATGACGACCATGTCGCCGGCGCGCAATTTTTCTGTGGGAACTTGCCACTTTTTGCGCTTCTGGAGCTTTTTATGGTACTCATTCTTCCATTGAGCACGGAATTGATGATGGAGAGCCTTTGAGTGCTGCCACCGCTTCAGAATGGATTTGGATTCTCCCTTGACATTGGGTTCCAATATGGACAGAAGAGGTCCGCCGACAAGACAAGTGACCTGGTGTCTACGTTAGCGGATCGGTAGGATCCTCTGACATGGAAGATAGCAGTCTGGAGTTTAGATAAGCCTCGATTTTTGCTAGAAGGGTCGAAAGCTCTTCAAAAGTATGCTTTTGCATATCTGTGGATTTGTAAAATAAAGTCTTGAAGCTCTTGACACCACCTTCCCAAAGGCCTCCCATATGGAATAAATTGCCAGTTGAGCTGCTGATGACTATACGCATCAGTCACAGACTCTTTAACGGCTTGCAGAAAGTCTCGGGAAAGCAAGGTGGAAGCGCCGACCAAGGTTTTTCCATTGTCATATCCCTGATGATGAGACAAGCTCTTTCGGTGTCAGTTTTTATATCAAAAAAGCCGGCGTAGTTTATTCCTGTGTACATGAACGAACGGGTAAAAGACACTTGCTCTTTGGAAAACTTCCCATCATCTGGACATGCCATCCCTTTTTTGTGGATATCGCACACCTTGCAGGAGTTAATCACTGCCTTCACCAAGTTCTTTATTCTCGGAACCCAGTATGTGGACCGGGTGAGACGTACCACTAATTGGTTACCACCATGTAATGTAATGAGATGCGTAAATTTTATGAGAAACCGCGAGAGTAAACATTCTTACGGTAGGATTATAAGAGGTCGTTGATCATAACGCAAGCTTTCGGAGGCCGTTATGCGGCCGCATGCCCTGATTAGCCCTTTCTGGTCTAGAAAGGGATTCAGGAAGAGGCTTTGACGGAACGCTTTTCGACTTCGGTCACCCGCAAGTCTGTGCCTTGGCTAGACCATTGATTGCGTGGTCGTTGCAGCCAAATGGGAACATGTTACCAAAACGGGTTATCCACATGCTCCTGAACTAGCCAAATCAGTTGAATTGTATTCGGACTGAACGTGCGACCAATTGGTTGCCCCTGGAGACTCGGTGATCGACGAAAGGAAACCTGTCTCGGAGTTCTGACCTGGTCTAGAATAGAAAAGCTCTGGAGAAAGCTGTTCAACCTTTTGCATAGTCGCTTTGGATATGAGCTCAATGGATCTAGAGCACTTTGTAGCTCGAGAACAATAAGCTGAGCGCCCTCTGCGGAGTCAACTCCCGAATGGACATCGTCTATAATTTAATATATTTAAATAAATAAATAATATGAAAAATAATATTAAAACAATAAATTCTGAACTTAAAAGTATTGAAAGTAAATGTTTTCGATTAGAAACAAAACAATATAACCCTAAAATAAATAAAATTAAATTATCGTTGCTCGCTCTTGGATGGCTGAGCTGAACGTCAGATGCCAGCTGTTGCAGGACTCGAATCGCGAATGGCGTGCAATTGACTCCAAAATTTTTATTGTGCCCCTCGCTGCGGAATAAGATGCGTTGGAACGGGGTATGCTTCGGATCTACCCATATCTGTCGATACATTTTCTCGATATTGGCACTGTAGACGAATCAAAAATACCGCCACTTCAGTATCTGGATGGTTAGATCGGACTGTAAGATAGGGCCAGCATGATGGACATCATTTAAAGTGACCCCATTATCTGAAGGGCTGGAGTCATTTCCGGCTTGAGCATGGCATGATGCAGAAGGTAATAACTGGCAAAATTATGGGTAGGAAGGACTTCTCTAATGTGGTTGAGATCGAGATACTCTTGGATCACGGATTCACATTTGGTTTTCAGCTGACTGCCCCTTTTTAGGCGTTGCTCGGTGCTCAGGAACTGAGAAAACGCGCAAGATCTGGAGTGACCTAGGGCGGATTTCACGTTTTCAGGAGCACGAAACGGGAGGCTCACTATATATCTGCCGCTATCGTCTCTCGCGGTAGTCCGGAAACCATTTTCCTCACAAGTCACATCGGATGGTTTTGCCACTTATACTGGCAGTTCCTCCACCTCCCATAATTCTGTAGGCATTTTTTCCAGTGATGTTTCATACGCGTCGGAAACTCTCGTGGACAAGGTGGAAATCTGATTTTGCCTTGGAGCAGGCACAGGTCCTGTTTGGACTCACCCGAAAATGATCTCTTGACCATGGAGGGAGCCACAAATGTTCGACCGGGTGCCGCCTAGCAGTATGGATGGAGTTCGGGAAGATCCCATAGAAACTGTTGCTATATCGGACAAGATGGGAGGCTCCCAGCTAATTGCGGAAGAATATAGGCAGTCGTGTTTATTTGAAAGCTAGTTCGGAGAACGGATGCTAAACTGACAGAGCTTTTTGGATTCAGCTGATACTGTCTGGTTTAAGCCTGATACTTAGGCTTGTATTACCTGGTGAGACAACTTATTTAATTTGAACAGCGCTCAGAAATCAAAGTTGCCTCACCCCAGGTGACAGATGTCAATTATAGCGGTGCCCAGTAAGACAGATATACCTCGTCACAAAGTAATTTTCGACTGTGGAGTCCGTGAACCCGGTAGCGATGGCAACGGGTGTATTTTGAAGGCGCTGGGGAGGAGGCCGCGGCACGTCAAGCAACTGTGAGTGCTTTCGCAATCACGCAGCTAATGTCCTCGTGCGAAGCAGTTCAGACACAGCTGCTTTCTCTTTATATATGACCACCGCTCGTCGACCGTCATCTGGAGAAATCGTACACATGTGCGGACAGGATAGTTTTCCTTCTTACAAATGTCACATCCTGAGGGCTTGTGTGCTACCCATTTCTCGACTTTGTTCTTCGAGACGCTGCATTGGAGGCAAATGCTTTCAGCTGAGATTGAAAAAAAAAAAATTCAAATTAGCAAGACTGCACATAGCATTATTTTTAATCCAAATATCGGACAAAAGACCAATGTCAACATTGTTATTGACTAAAAAAAGTTAGAGAAGCTGTTTGTTATTATTGGCTGTCAGAATTTGAATATTATACTGCAAAATTTTCATAAAAACAAGAAATAAATAAAAAACAAAAAAAAATAAATGTAAACATATGTGAATATATACTAAATAGTATTAAGTGTGAATATAATGTTTTGCATTGTATTGTAATGTGTACTTTCTGTTGTAAACATATGTGAATATATACTAATGTAAACATATGTGAATATATACTAAATAGTATTAAGTGTGAACAAAATTTATTTTTAGCATTATATTTTAGTGTGTACTTTGTATAATGTAACTTTATATTAAGCATCGATAAGATAACAGATATCGATTCCATGGTGAACTCGATTGTCGAGATAAATAGGCCACTTGTAATTGAAGAAGAAGAGAGAACACGCGGAACGTTAAAAGAGAAGAAATAAAATCATTAAATTAAAAAGCATCATTCACATAAAAAGTAAACATAAGAAAAAAAGCTTCTAAAAACAAAGAGACAAAAATATAAATAATAAATGAAAAACATGTACGCCATTTTTGCACATAAATTTCGGAATTTGTTTTGGCAATACGTGTTCTTAGATCTTCTACATATGTACTAGCATCAGCTATTTTCTAATAAAAACGAAGAAATTTTGAGAGAAAATTGAATTTAAACTGTTTTTGGCGGTTTCTAAGGCTGTGTAAAAGAAATGAAAGAAGAAATTAAAAAATGAAAGATTGTGAAGAAGGAGTAGTGTGTTTTTCACTAAGAGAATAACTGTTATCCTTAATTGGCCGCGGCACGTCAAGCAACTGCGAGTGCTTTCGCAATCACGCAGCTAATGTCCTCGTGCGAAGCAGTTCAGACACAGCTGCTTTCTCTTTATATATGACCACCGCTCGTCGACCGTCATCTGGAGAAATCGTGCACATGTGCGGACAGGATAGTTTTCCTTCTTACAAATGTCACATCCTGTGGGCTTGTGTGCTACCCATTTCTCGACTTTATTCTTCGAGACGCTACACTGGAGGCGGATGCTTTCAGCTGAGATTGAAAAAAAAAAAATTAAAATTAGCAAGACCGCACATAGCATTATTTTTAATCCAAATTTCGGACAAAAGAGCAATGTCAACATTGTTATTGACTAAAAAAAGTTAGAGAAGCTGTTTGTTATTATTGGCTTTCAGACTTTGAATATTATACTGAAAAATTTTCATGAAAACAAGAAATAAATAAAAAGACAAAAAAACAAAAATATGTAAACATATGTGAATATATACTCAATAGTATTAAGTGTGAACATAATGTTATGCATTGTATTTTAGTGCGTACTTTCTGTTGTAAGCATATGTGAATATATACTAATGTAAACATATGTCAATATATACCAAACAGTATTAAGTGTGAACATAATTAGGGTATTCAATTGCGTTGCAATCGTTTGAAAAGTGTATAAGTGTAAGCAGTTCCAACAACAACATCCATACAAAATAGTTTTCAAGGCCTACAACACCCCAGCCTATGTATACAAATCTGTTGTACTTGTGTAGAAATAGGGGGTTAATAATGGGTAGGAATTTTATCTAAAATACTAAAAATATACTGAAAAGTTGGGTTTTAATGACAGAAAATATCATAGCCTTCTTTTCACAAAAATTTAAAAGTTGGCGTTATTTTGTACGTCAATTTCCTGCAACGATATTTTAAAATAGGGGGCGTCTCGTCTGGCAAACTTACAAAGTTTACACTTTTGCAACGCAATTGAATACCCTAATGGTTTTGCATTGTATTGTAATGTGTACTTTCTGTTGTAAACATATGTGAATATATACTAATGTAAACATATGTGAATATATACTAAATAGTATTAAGTGTGAACAAAATTTATATTTAGCCTTATATTTTAGTGTGTACTTTCTATAATGTAACTTTATGTTAAGCATCGATAAGATAACAGATATCGATTCCATGGTGAACTCGATTGTCGAGATATATAGGCCACTTGTAATTGAAGAAGAAGAGAGAACACGCGGAACTTTAAAAGAGAAGAAATAAAATCATTAAATTAAATAGCATCATTCACATAAAAAGTAAACATAAGAAAAAAAAGCTTCTAAAAACAAAGAGACAAAAATATAAATAATAAATGAAAAAAATGAACGCCATTTTTGCACATCAATTTCAGAATTTGTTTTGGCAATACGTGTTCTTAGATCTTCTAAAAATGTACTAGCATCAGCAATTTTCTAATAAAAACGAAGAAATTTGAGAGAAAATTGAATTTAAACTGTTTTTGGCGGTTTCTAAGGCTGTGTAAAAGAAATGGGTTGGGAGGGAGAAAGGCTTTGTTGTTGCTGAGAAAAAATGAAAGATTGTGAAGAAGGAGTAATGAGTTTTTCACTAAGAGAATAACTGTTATCCTTAATTAGCCGCGGCACGTCAAGCAACTGTGAGTGCTTTCGCAATCACGCAGCTAATGTCCTCGTGCGAAGCAGTTCAGACACAGCTGCTTTCTCTTTATATATGACCACCGCTCGTCGACCGTCATCTGGAGAAATCGTGCACATGTGCGGACAGGATAGTTTTCCTTCTTACAAATGTCACATCCTGTGGGCTTGTGTGCTACCCATTTCTCGACTTTATTCTTCGAGACGCTGCACTGGAGGCGGATGCTTTCAGCTAAGATTGACTCGAACCTGACGGTCAAACGTCATCTATGGCTTCTAAGGTCCGGCGACGCTCGGTAAGGAATGCGTTCAGCTCCTGCCACATCGGAATCTCGGCCTTGTTGTGCAGGGACTGTTCACGCAATGAAAGAGTGAGCTTAGACAGTTTGGAAGAGCACATGTACACCAAGAGGCAATCCCAATTTTCGGTTTGAATTCCGGGCATTTCTAACGCCGTGAGGCAACCCTGTATGGTGCTTTGAAGTTCACGGATAGCTGACCCAGATTTCTGATTAACGCACTACAATTTAAAAAGTATTTAATTAGCTATTTACTAAGAATCGCTGGTTCTTGAAACGTTCAGTCACTACAATTTAAAAAGTATTTAATTAGCTATTTACTAAGAATCGCTGGTTCTTGAAACGTTCAGTTAGGTTAGCCCAGGCTGAGCGAGGGCCATCGTTGGTAAGGGGAGATCGAAACTATGTTGCGTGCATCGCCACTTGTTTTTTCATTCAGGTAAAATAGTTTTTGGACTGGCGTCAGCCTTGGATTATTTATATAAATGGCCGTAAACAGATCCCTAAAGGTCGGCCAACGCAGGTAATCTCCGGCGAACACCTCGGTATCGCACGGAGGCAGCCGAAAGCCAGAGGAAATGTAGGTCTGGGTAGAAACATATCTGCGATATGAGCACCACATCTTTCGTAAACGGAATAGCAATATCTGTATTAGGGCACGTATTTATTCGCGGCGAATGTTAAGCACCGAAAGAGTAGGAGGCACCGGCGAATTAGTTTTTGCCCTAGATAACGGTGGAACGAGGTGTCAACAAGAAAAAAAGGTCGTGGATCGGAACAAATAGAAATGGGAGCACTGACCGAACATTAAATACACACATACATACTCTGCAGTACCATTCAGCACTTATTGAGCACTCAATCACTGCAAAAAGTTTATCACTGAGCGCTCAATGAGCGCACAATTTGTATGAAAATGAGTGCTTAAGTTAACAAAGGCATGTCCTACGGTTCATCAGTGCTCAACAACTAGCATGCATTGAGCGCTTTTTTGACCGCATTTTTGAGCAGCAGCACGTTCAGAACACGTTTAGCGCTTGATTAAGCAGCAGAAAAAGCGCACGTTCTGCACATTTTCAGCGCTTGTGTTTATATATGTGCATTTTCACGGGTCGCGAACGTACGTTTGTACGCACTTAGTGCAAATAAAAAAAGAAAATAAACGCTTTCGAAATTTTGTTTTTACTATTCGATAGCATTTTGTTAGCTCTTTGCTTAGTGTAAATTGTGGAGTTCATTGAGCTATCATTTTCATAATATTGCCAAAAAACATGCGGTCGCGAACGTACGCAAAGTGGAAGTCGATTGGGCTTAATCTAGTAAAACGCAAAAATCTGCTTTAACTTTACTTTTAATATGGATTCATGTAGCTTAATTTTTTTATTGAATTAAGTACCGGTCGCGAACGTAAAAGTATTTCCTATTTAAAAGTTGCTAAAAATGAAAAATAGTATTTGTTCTTAGGTTTCAGGGAAATTTCTTCTTGCTATGGTTCCACAGTATTATGAAAACATGGCCATTTATTTACGACAATACGCAAAAAACAAGATGATTATGAAGATTTTTTTGTTTCGGTCCTGGTTGACCATTTGACGGATATGCCCATACTCGTAGATATAGATTCCAATGGTTTCAACTTAAGTGCCGCAGTTTATTATTTTATATTTAATATTTTTTTTAATATACATTCCTACACCCCCATAACCATCATTACGGGGCTTAAATACGAAATTAAAATTAGCAAGACTGTACATAGCATTATTTTTAATCCAAATTTCGGACAAAAGAGCAATGTCAACATTGTTATTGACTAAAAAAAGTTAGAGAAGCTGTTTGTTATTATTGGCTGTCAGACTTTGAATATTATACTGAAAAATTTTCATGAAAACAAGAAATAAATAAAAAAACAAAAAAAAAATGTAAACATATGTGAATATATAATAAATAGTATTATGTGTGAACATAATGTTATATTTTGCATTATATTTCTATAATGTAACTTTATATTAAGCATCGATAAGATAACAGATATCGATTCCATGGTGAACTCGATTGTCGAGATAAATAGGCCACTTGTAATTGAAGAAGAAGAGAGAACACGCGGAACGTTAAAAGAGAAGAAATAAAATCATTAAATTAAAAAGCATCATTCACATAAAAAGTAAACATAAGAAAAAAAGATTCTAAAAACAAAGAGACAAAAATATAAATAATAAATGAAAAACATGTACGCCATTTTTGCACATCAATTTCGGAATTTGTTTTGGCAATACGTGTTCTTAGATCTTCTAAAAATGTACTAGCATCAGCAATTTTCTAACAAAAACGAAGAAATTTGAGAGAAAATTAAACTGTTTTTGGCGGTTTCTAAGGCTGTGTAAAAGAAATGGGTTGGGTGGGAGAAAGGCTTTGTTGTTGCTGTGAAAAAATTAAGGATTGTGAAGAAGGAGTAATGTGTTTTTCACTAAGAGAATAACTGTTATCCTTAATTGGCCGCGGCACGTCAAGCAGCTGTGAGTGCTTTCGCAATCACGCAGCTAATGTCCTCGTGCGAAGCAGTTCAGACACAGCTGCTTTCTCTTTATATATCACCACCGCTCGTCGACCGTCATCTGGAGAAATCGTGCACATGTGCGGACAGGATATTTTTCCTTCTTACAAATGTCACATCCTGTGGGCTTGTGTGCTACTCATTTCTCGACTTTATTCTTCGAGACGCTGCACTGGAGGCGGATGCTTTCAGCTGAGATTGACTCGAACCTGACGGTCGAACGTCATCTATGGCTTCTAAGGTCCGGCGACGCTCGGTAAGGAATGCGTTCAGCTCCTGCCACATCGGAATCTCGGCCTTGTTGTGCAGGGACTGTTCCCGCAATGAAAGAGTGAGCTTAGACAGTTTGGAAGAGCACATGTACACCAAGAGGCAATCCCAACTTTCGGTTTGAATTCCGGGCATTTCTAACGCCGTGAGGCAACCCTGGATGGTGCTTTGAAGTTCACGGATAGCTGACCCAGATTTCTGATTAACGCACTACAATTTAAAAAGTATTTAATTAGTTATTTACTAAGAATCGCTGGTTCTTGAAACGTTCAGTCACTACAATTTAAAAAGTATTTAATTAGCTATTTACTAAGAATCGCTGGTTCTTGAAACGTTCAGTTAGGTTAGCCCAGGCTGAGCGAGGGCCATCGTTGGTAAGGGGAGATCGAAACTATGTTGCGTGCATCGCCACTTGTTTTTTCATTCAGGTAAAATAGTTTTTCGACTGGCGTCAGCCTTGGATTATTTATATAAATGGCCGTAAACAGATCCCTAAAGGTCGGCCAACGCAGGTAATCTCCGGCGAAAACCTCGGTATCGCACGGAGGCAGCCGAAAGCCAGAGGAAATGTAGGTCTGGGTAGAAACATATCTGCGATATGAGCACCACATCTTTCGTAAACGGAATAGCAATATCTGTATTAAAGCCCGTATTTATTCGCGGCGAATGTTAAGCACCGAAAGAGTAGGAGGCACCGGCGAAGGAGTTTTTGCCCTAGATAACGGTGGAACGAGGTGTCAACAAGAAAAAAAGGTCGTGGATCGGAAGAAATAGAAATGGGAGCACTGACCGAACATTAAATACACACATACATACTCTGCAGTACCATTCAGCACTTATTGAGCACTCAATCACTGCAAAAAGCTCATCACTGAGCGCTCAATGAGCGCACAATTTGTATGGAACTAAGTGCTTAAATTAACATAGGCATGTCCTAGGGTTCATCAGTGCTCATAAAATAGCACGCATTGAGCTCTTTTTTGAGCTCCCTTTTGAGCGCTTTTTTGAGCAGCAGAAAAAGCGCACATTCAGCACACGTTGAGCGCTCATTCAAGCGCTCATTCATTCAGCACACGTTGAGCGCTTAGCAGCAAATAAAATTTCAGTTGTAATTTTTATTTTTATTTGTTTATTTTAAAATTTGAGCTCGGGGGTTTCCGGTGTTATCGGGGTCGCTGGCACCTCCTTCTCAGCATCTGGTGCCGGCGTTGCCTTTTTTTTGGTACAACTCAAGTTTTTAACGCACCGCATTGCCTTCTGCAGCGCCTTTTCGGGAGGCTCCGAGGGATCCACCAGGGCGATTGCATCTAGTATTAGAAAAAAATTAGTTTTAAAAATAAAACAAGACGAGAATAAAAACGAGTGACCGAAAGTAATCGTTATTTGTAAGATTTATTTATAATAAAAAAAATGTTATCTTTGGCATTCTATGTAAAAATCCCAGAAGTCTTTTAAAAATTTAACTTACAAACAATAGTTTTCAGCCTCAACAAAAACTTACTTAATAAGGCACGGGCGAAATTTGGGTAGTCTGAGCCTCTTCTTGTTTTGCCCCCCTCCAAGTTGTGGTACAGAACAAGTTCCTCGGATAATATGCTTAAGATGGAACGACTTAGCCTTCCATTTTTTTATAGATTTGCCAATAGCCTTGTCTAAAAATATAAGAAAATTAAAAAAATATCGAGAAGAAATTTGCAAACTTTTGTTTTCGGTCACTTGATTTATTTTATTTTGTTGTAAAAAATTATTTATGTATTTTTTTTATTATTTATTAAATCATTTATTTATTTTGCAGATGCGGAAAAAATACCACTTTTCCAGGGACGGAAAATTAGAGATGTTTGAGATTTTATTTAAATAGCCATGTTTGTTTACTTACACAAAAATAAAAATTGTGCTTTAATGTTATTAATACAAAAAATCATAAGTTATAAAAACAAACATCTCTTATTTTTGGTCCCTAGGAACTTAGCACTCAATAAGATTTTCAAATTTTTTCACAGATTCATTCATTTGTTTATTTATATGCATCATTTGTTGTTTTTCACGTCAAAAATTAATATTTTTCACAGCTATTTTTTTTCCGCCACGTGTTTTTTTGGGAATCTTGTATTTTCCATTTTTTTAATATACATTAACTTGTTTTTACTCTCACTGATTAAATTAATATTGGTCTGCGACAGACTTACATGGGAATCGTATAGGTATCACTTTTAAACCACTGGTTTATTTTATTTAACTACCTTAATTGCGTGCAATTCTAACTCCGTCACATAAGTAAACCCAAGTGAAAAAGACGAAAAAAGTCGCGTGCCTTCCAGAAAAACAACAAGCAACAACAACAACGGTTCCGCTAATCCGTTGTTGTTCTGTTTTTTTGGCATGTCCCGTTTGGTCTATGCATCTTGCACATAAAAGCAGCGTATTTATAGACATATCCGACTATGCAAATCGGTTTATAAAAATATATTCTTAAAACTTCACATATTATTAAATAATATTAATAAGCCTATACATTTTTTTAAGAAATACAAATATTTTAAAACAGAAACCTATTATTTTAAATGGTTGTTTTATCATTTACGAACAAATGTCGCATTATTCAAAAGGCAAGGGTGCACAAAAGTCTATATATTTTAGTTGCTGGGCCTTAGAGGTGTCAAAACATTGATGTATTGAGACATCGATGTTTTCGATGTTTTTCACCCAAAACATCGATGAAACATCGATGTTTTAAAAAATTAAAATTTTATTTTGGTAATTCTTAAATAGTCGGGCCGGACTAATTAACAAAAATCCATATTTAGAGGGCGATTAATCATGAATTTTGATGTAAAAATTATTTTGGGGACGCGCTTAGTTTAGCCAGGAGAAATTTTTAAAGTTTGCCCAAATTGCACTTAAAAAACCGTTGGCGATCGCCGAAAACCAACAGCGGGCACGCACACAGACACACCACACACATAATTTTACGTTAATGTTAATGTTTTTGCTTTTTTCTTATTGTTTTTATTTTTTGTTTTTGTTGGTTTTGTTTTTAGTAATTTGCAATGATTTAAGTTGCATTTAACATGTGTGTTTTAAATAAACACCAATAACTGTAAGTGTATCTTCACTTATACACAAAATATACATACATTTATGCTTATATGTGACAAGTATATAAATCATTTGAAATTTTCAACTCTTTAATGAATATTATGTAGCCCTGAAAAGGGTCGATTTGGTAAAGAGGAAAACTTTAAAAATTTCTCCTGGTCTCCAAAATAATTTTTACACCAAAATTCTTGATTCATCGCCCCCTAAATACGGATTTTTGTTAATTAGTCGGGTCGTTCCGGCCCGACTATTTAAGAATTACCTAAATTTTTTAAATTATTAAAATAGTGTGCATTTTAATAATTTAAAAAATTTAGGTAATTCTTGTGGTTGTATTAAAAATAGAAAACAAAACATTTATTCACTTGGTGTTTTAGACTGAGAGAGAGATCATTTCGGAGATCATTTCTTATAACTAAATTAAACATTTTTAAGAAAACTATAATTTTTGTTAATAAACATAAGTTTGTCTATTACTAAAAAACAGCAAAAGAAGAACTTTAATATTATAATAGAAAAAATGAAAAAAAATCTGCTCTTTTACGTACCTTTCCTTTGCCTTTTTTCTTAATAGTGACGGCACAGAAACATCGATGGTTGAAAAAAAACATCGATGATTTAGAAAATTTCAAAAACATCGATGCATCGTTGTTTTCATCGATGTTTTGACACCTCTACTGGGCCTCCTTCCCATCACACGCACTTTTCCGTCTGAGATATGGCGAGAGAGGGAGAGCCCAAAATTACTTTTTGTGCGTTCTCTTTGCGGACCCGACTGAGAGCGCGTCGCTTTGCCGCCGTTGCGCTCAGCTCGCCGGCGTCGCTGGCTTCTCTGCCGACGTCGCAGTCGGCTTCGTGATGATTGGGCGCTTAACTCAATTGTGGAACTGCAGGGTATGTGCATTTTCACGGGTCGCGAACGTACGTTTGTACGCACTTAGTGCAAATAAAAAAAGAAAATAAGAATTTAAACTGTTTTTGGCGGTTTCTAAGGCTGTGTAAAAGAAATGAAAGAAGAAATAAAAAAAATGAAAGATTGTGAAGAAGGAGTAATGAGTTTTTCACTAAAAGAATAACTGTTACCTTAATTGGCCGCGGCACGTCAAGCAACTGTGAGTGCTTACGCAATCACGCAGCTAATGTCCTCGTGCGAAGCAGTTCAGACACAGCTGCTTTCTCTTTATATATGACCACCGCTCGTCGACCGTCATCTGGAGAAATCGTGCACATGTGCGGACAGGATAGTTTTCCTTCTTACAAATGTCACATCCTGTGGGCTTGTGTGCTACCCATTTCTCGACTTTATTCTTCGAGACGCTGCACTGGAGGCGGATGCTTTCAGCTGAGATTGACTCGAACCTGACGGTCGAACATCATCTATGGCTTCTAAGGTCCGGCGACGCTCGGTAAGGAATGCGTTCAGCTCCTGCCACATCGGAATCTCGGCCTTGTTGTGCAGGGACTGTTCACGCAATGCAAGAGTGAGCTTAGACAGTTTGGAAGAGCACATGTACACCAAGAGGCAATCCCAATTTTCGGTTGGAATTCCGGGCATTTCTAACGCCGTGAGGCAACCCTGGATGGTGCTTTGAAGTTCACGGATAGATAGATTTCTGATTAACGCACTACAATTTAAAAAGTATTTAATTAGCTATTTACTAAGAATTGCTGGTTCTTGAAACGTTCAGTTAGGTTAGCCCAGGCTGAGCGAGGGCCATCGTTGGTAAGGGGAGATCGAAACTATGTTGCGTGCATCGCCACTTGTTTTTTCATTCAGGTAAAATAGTTTTTCGACTGGCGTCAGCCTTGGATTATTTATATAAATGGCCGTAAGCAGATCCCTAAAGGTCGGCCAACGCAGGTAATCTCCGGCGAAAACCTCGGTATCGCACGGAGGCAGCCGAAAGCCAGAGGAAATGTAGGTCTGGGTAGAAACATATCTGCGATATGAGCACCACATCTTTCGTAAACGGAATAGCAATATCTGTATTAAGGCGCGTATTTATTCGCGGCGAATGTTAAGCACCGAAAGAGTAGGAGGCACCGGCGAAGGAGTTTTTCCCTAGATAACGGTGGAACGAGGTGTCAACAAGAAAAAAAGGTCGTGGATCGGAACAAATAGAAATGGGAGCACTGACCGAACATTAAATACACACATACATACTCTGCAGTACCATTCAGCACTTATTGAGCACTCAATCACTGCAAAAAGTTTATCACTGAGCGCTCAATGAGCGCACAATTTGTGCTTAAGTTAACAAAGGCATGTCCTACGGTTCATCAGTGCTCAACAACTAGCATGCATTGAGCGCTTTTTTGAGCGCATTTTTGAGCAGCACACGTTCAGCACACGTTTAGCGCTTGATTAAGCAGCAGAAAAAGCGCACGTTCTGCACATTTTCAGCGCTTGTTTATATATGTGCATTTCCACGGGTCGCGAACGTACGTTTGTACGCACTTAGTGCAAATAAAAAAGAAAATAAACGCTTTCGAAATATTGTTTTTGCTATTCGATAGCATTTTGTTAGCTCTTTGCTTAGTGTAAATTGTGGAGTTCATTGAGCTATCGTTTTCATAATATTGCCAAAAAACATGCGGTCGCGAACGTACGCAAAGTGGAAGTCGATTGGGCTTAATCTAGTAAAATGCAAAAATCTGCTTTAACTTTACTTTTAATATGGATTCATGTAGCTTTATTTTTTTATTGAATTAAGTACCGGTCGCGAACGTAAAAGTATTTCCTATTTAAAAGTTGCTAAATTTGAAAAATAGTATTTGTTCTTAGGTTTCAGGGAAATTTCTTCAACAAAACAAATAAGGTATGCTATGGTTCCACAGTATTATGGAAACATGGCCATTTATTTACGACAATACGCAAAAAATAAGATGATTATGAAGATTTTTTTGTTTCGGTCCTGGTTGACCATTTGACGGATATGCCCATACTCGTAGATAGAGATTCCAATGGTTTCAACTTAAGTGTCGCAGTTAATTATTTTATATTTAATATATTTTTTATTATACATTCCTACACCCCCATAACCGTCATTACGGGGCTTAAATACGAAATTAAAATTAGCAAGACTGCACATAGCATTATTTTTAATCCAAATTTCGGACAAAAGAGCAATGTCAACATTGTTATTGACTAAGCTGTTTGTTATTATTGGCTGTCAGACTTTGAATATTATACTAAAAAATTTTCATGAAAACAAGAAACAAATAAAAAACAGAAAAAAAATGAATGTGAGCATATGTGAATATATACTAAATATTATTAAGTGTGAACATAATGTTATATTTTGCATTATATTTTAGTGTGTACTTTCTATAATGTAACTTTATATTAAGCATCGATAAGATAACAGATATCGATTCCATGGTCAACTCGATTGTCGAGATATATAGGCCACTTGTAATTGAAGAAGAAGAGAGAACACGCGGAACGTTAAAAGAGAAGAAATAAAATCATTAAATTAAAAAGCATCATTCTCATAAAAAGTAAACATAAGAAAAAAATGCTTCTAAAAACAAAGAGACAAAAATATAAATAATAAATGAAAAACATGAACGCCATTTTTGCACATCAATTTCAGAATTTGTTTTGGCAATACGTGTTCTTAGATCTTCTAAAAATGTACTAGCATCAGCAATTTTCTAACAAAAACGAAGAAATTTGAGAGAAAATGGAATTTAAACTGTTTTTGGCGGTTTCTAAGGCTGTGTAAAAGAAATGGTTTGGGAGGGAGAAAGGCTTTGTTGTTGTTGAGAAAAAATGAAAGATTGTGGAGAAGGAGTAATGAGTTTTTCACTAAGAGAATAACTGTTATCCTTAATTGGCCGCGGCACGTCAAGCAGCTGTGAGTGCTTTCGCAATCACGCAGCTAATGTCCTCGTGCGAAGCAGTTCAGAAACAGCTGCTTTCTCTTTATATATGACCACCGCTCGTCGACCGTCATCTGGAGAAATCGTGCACATGTGCGGACAGGATATTTTTCCTTCTTACAAATGTCACATCCTGTGGGCTTGTGTGCTACCCATTTCTCGACTTTATTCTTCGAGACGCTGCACTGGAGGCGGATGCTTTCAGCTGAGATTGACTCGAACCTGACGGTCGAACGTCATCTATGGCTTCTAAGGTCCGGCGACGCTCGGTAAGGAATGCGTTCAGCTCCTGCCACATCGGAATCTCGGCCTTGTTGTGCAGGGACTGTTCCCGCAATGAAAGAGTGAGCTTAGACAGTTGAATAACTCCCCACAAATAGAAACAGCAGCAGATGGCCGGCCGCTTGCCAGATACGCGGCGAATTTGCGTAGTAACGGCGCGGCGAGGAGAGCGAGAGAGTTGGGAGACCAACGAAGGAGAGCGAGAGAGTTTGGAGACCAATTAAGGAGAGCGAGAGAGTTTGGAGACCAACAAAGGAGAGCGAGAGAGTTTGGAGACCAATGAAGGAGAGCGAGAGAGTTTGGAGACCAAGGATGGAGATCGAGAGAGAGTAAAGACTTCGCGGGCAAGGCAAGAGTGCCGTGTGCAAAAGCGGGTAACGGAACTCCACCGGACTTTGGACTCTCCCGTGAACTTTGGACCGGGAGAGGAAGTGCCACATCTCGGCGGTGTAGCGGCACACAGGCGTGCCACAAGCATCACGGGAATCAGCGGGATGGCAGCAGTGGGCGGAGCATCGATTGGAAGCGGTACGGGAACGACAAGTGGGTCATCCAGGAGGCACGGACTTTGGACCCAGAGTGGAGAGATCCAGCGGGCCGTGCGCAAGAGGGAAATAACGGTTCCCGGAGGCCCTATATAAGGCCGCAGAGCGCTGGCAGCTGGATCAGTCGATCACAAGGAGTCAAACCGTCAAGATCACTCAGATACCAAAGTGAACAACCAAACAACCAGATAATCTACAAGGGAGCAGCAGCAAGTCGAGTCGCCAGAGAAGCAGCGCCGTGGGAGTCTACAAGGAGCGAGATTGCTACGTCGAGACGTTCGGGATTGGGATACCAGGAATCTCCGAATTGAGACGCAGGTAGCTGAGATCCAGAGGGCATCACACGGCTAGGTCAAGGCGGTCGATTAACCCTGTCCACAAAGTCCTGGCGTTACGCCTGGAAAGAGTATAACAAGCCAGAAGGGAGAGCGGTCGATCGGTAAGGTCTCGAGTGGAATTGTCCAGGAGAGTCCTACGGATTCGACTTGCGAGGTCCCGGAGCGGCGTGCCCGAACCACGAGTATAACAAGCCAGAAGGGAGAGCGGTCGATCGGTACGGTCTCGAGTGGAAATATCCACGAGAGCCCTACGGATTCGACTTGCGAGGTCCCGGAGCGGCGTGCCCGAACCCCGAGTACCAAAAGCCACACGGAAACGTCCCGGACAAAAGGCAAAAGGGTGAGGCTAGGGTGGAACGTTCGTTTACACTAGGCGTGGAAGAGAAGTAAGGCGCGAGGCAGCTTCCTGGCGTTCCGCCTTGACTGTCCGCGCGGGCTGAGCAGAAACCCAGTGGGACCATCCGGGACAGAGCAAGGGACAGGCGGCGGTGTGTCGAAAGGAGCGATCCTGGAGAGCGCAGCTTCTGTTCACCCTAGTCTGAGAACGGTGACGCTTCCCTAAGCCCGTACGGCCGATACCCCTCGCGATTCCGAGTCGTTTCCAGCAGTCACCAAGCCACGCGTGACAAGTGAGCAGCGAGCGAGCGTCTTCAGGGAGCTGCGAGGATCGTCAGGGAGCGGCGAGGATCTTCAGGGAGCTGCGAGTATCTTCAGGGAGCTACAGGACTGGAGCACCGAGTCGTCAAGGCGGGAGGACGTCGAATCCATCAGGGCCGTCGGAAGCACCGAGGGCCACAAGCAACGAGTCAAGGCCAACCAAGCGACTAAGACACTTGTAATAATATACCCGCAATAAAACCCAATACGAACCCTTGAATTCTATGCTTTCTCACTGAGCTACTGGGCGGTCACGTTAATATAAATTTGGTGGGACGAACACACAATATACTGAGCTAGCCGCACGAATCTCGTAGCGAGCAGACCATAAAAATCAGTTCGTTACATCTGGCGCCCAACGTAGGGCTTTGAAGTGGTTCATCGCCAACAACAAACAATGGAAAACCTGGGCGGAGTTCATAGATAGTTTCCACACATACTTTCTACCGAGAGACTTCTTCACCAGGCTGGCGGATCAGGTCAGGCAACGGAAGCAGGGCTTCAGCGAGTCGTTCAAAGACTACATGATCGACATGCAGACGATGGAGAGGCCACTTAATTACTCCACTATAGAGACCCTAAGAATCATCAAGGAGAACTGCACCCCCAGTCTAAGGATCTTCCTAAGGGCATACAAAGTGTCGGACCTGGACACGCTGATGATATTAGCAGACGAGTATGAAGAACTCGAAAAGGAGCGGGAAGCGTTCGCGCAGGAAAACAAATTCTCGAAGAACAAGTCGGCATCGCCAGCGCAGGTAACATGCAGAAGATGCGAAGAGACAGGAATCCAGGAGACGCGGGGAAACGACCAATGGTCGCCGCCTAACCGAGTACCACGGCAGCAGGCAACAGGAGCACCACGCGGAGGCCAATGGACACCACCACAACAGCAACAGATGCAACCAGCAAACAATGTTTGGAGGCCACCAAGTAAACACAAAGGCCTCGTGAAACGACACACATCACAGACCCCCAGGAGGCCTGCCGAAAGTGCGGCGGTCATGGACACTGGGCGCGGGGATGTCGGCACCAACGCCTGTTGTTCTGCTGGGTGTGCGGGAGAGTAGGCATCAGGAGCGTTGAATGCTGCCAGCAGGCGGGAAATGCCCAGCGATCTCAGCCGCAGAGAGGCGAGCGGGGGTCGCAAGATGCTACCTCTCCAAACTAACGGGAAAGCTGATCGAGGAGGAGCAGCAGTTGTCCGCAGCGGTGACGATTGGTGGAAATCGAGTTCGGGAACAAGCGACTGAGCATGAGCCTGCTGATACTACCAGGAGTAGTGGATTCATTGGTGTTGGGATGGAACTTTCTAACACAAGTCGGTACCGAAATTAAGTGCGCTGGACACGAAGTGATAATACCGGCCAGGAATCGTCACAAGGGATGGCTCGAGGAAAAGTTGTCGGTGGCAGTCGTACAACGGGCAAGCGAAGATGACGACACGACGAAATTCCTGGAGGCAGAGCTATCGACTTTCAGCAGCATGAAGGGAACATCAAACATGGCAGAGCATCAGATCACGATGAAAGACGACAAACCAATAAAGCAGCGATACTATCCCAAGAATCCGAAAGTTCAAGGAGAGATCAATGCGAAGGTGGACGAGCTTCTCCAAATGGGATACATAGAACACTCAACAAGCCCATACAGTTCTCCCATCGTGATGGTTAGAAAAAAGACGGGCAAATGGAGACTGTGCGTCGACTTTAGGCAAATAAACGCCAAATCTGTAAAGGATGCCTACCCGATGCCCCGAATAAATTATATTCTCGACCAACTGAGGGAAGCACGGTACATCAGCAGCTTGGACCTAAAGGATGGGTACTGGCAAATCCCACTGAAAGCGGACAGCAGGCAGTATACGGCGTTTACAGTGCCGGGGAAAGGTTTATTCCAATGGAAAGTAATGCCATTCGGACTTCATTCGGCGTCTGCGACCTTTCAACGGGTGCTGGACCGGGTGATCGGCCCAGAAATGTCGCCGCACGCATTTGCTTACCAGGACGACATCATAGTGATCGGGCGCTCGCTGGAAGAACATAAGGCCAACCTAAAGGAAGTGTTCCGACGACTAAAGGAGGCAAATCTGAGATTAAACCCGGAGAAGTGTCAATTTTTCAAAAAAGAGCTGTTATATCTCGGTCATCGAGTGACTAGCGAAGGAATAGGCACGGATCCGGAAAAGGTAGCAGCCATCGCCGAACTAGAACCACCATCGACAGTAAGAGAGCTCCGACAGTACCTGGGCGTAGCATCATGGTACCGCCGGTTTGTATCTGACTTCGCAAAAATAGTCAAACCTCTCAACGATCTGCTACGCAAGGGCAATAAATGGGTGTGGACACAGGAACATCAGACGGCGTTCGAAGAGGTGAAGGCAAGACTCGTCGCAGACCCCGTACTGGCATGCCCGGACTTCGACAAACCATTCATCTTGCAAACTGACGCAAGCGACTACGGCATCGGGGCAATCTTGACCCAGGAAACTGAACGAGGCGAAAAGGTAATCTCTTACTCAAGCCGAACGCTCAACGGCGCTGAGAAGAATTACTCAACTACCGAGAAGGAGTGCCTGGCAATCGTCTGGGCAATCCGAAAGCTCAAGCCGTATCTGGAAGGTTACCACTTTAAAGTAGTAACCGACCACATGGCATTGAAGTGGCTCAACAGCATAGAGTGCCCTTCAGGGAGGATCGCCAGATGGGCCCTGGAGTTGCAGCAGTACGACTTCGAAATAGCGTACAGGAAAGGGCAACTCAACGTGGTGGCAGACGCTTTGTCAAGGCAGCCACTGCCGGAAACGCTTCGAGGGATCAAGGAGACGTCGGCGACGGAAGCTTCTGCAGCATGCAGCTGGATTCTGGAAATGCGCGAAAAGATAAGGACCCAGCCGCAAAAGTATCCAGACTACGTGATGGAGGGTAACACCCTGTACAGGAATATACCTCATAGAGCAGGGCAGCGAAGATGTTGCAACATGGAAGATGTGCGTCCCGAAAGCTCTACGGGAAACGGTGCTGAAGGAGAACCACGACTCACCGGCGGCTGGCCATGTAGGAAGCCGAAAGACAATAGCACGTCTGGCAGCCCGGTACTACTGGCCAGGAATGCACAGAGACGCCCGAGCCCACGTGCGAGCATGCGAGACATGCATGAGGTTCAAGCCGAATCAGATGCAAATGGCTGGGAAAATGCTTACGCAGGTGCCAGAGGAACCATGGGCTACGGTATGTGCGGACTTCGTCGGACCCCTGCCGCGTTCGAAGCACGGCAACCAAATGCTGCTGGTATTGATAGACAGGTTCTCCAAGTGGACTGAGTTGGTGCCGCTGCGAAGCGCGACGGCCGAATCCCTAAAGAAAGCTTTTAAAGAACGCATAATCGCGAGGTATGGTGTCCCCAAAATAGTCATAACGGACAACGGAGTCCAGTTTACCAGCAAAACCTTCAAGAGTTTCCTGGCCGAAATGGGAGCCAGGCAACAGTTCACAGCTACATACACCCCACAGGAGAACCCGACTGAGAGAGCCATTAGGACGGTGAAAACAATGATTGCGCAGTTCGCAGGGCAGAACCAAAGAGACTGGGACGAAAAATGGCCAGAAATCATGCTGGCAGTAAACACGAGCGTTTCAGAATCCACAGGTTACACACCGTTGTTCATTACCCAAGGCAGAGAACCAAGACTACCGAGCGCCCTATACGACAGAGAAACCGTAGGAACCGGACGACCGACAGAGACCCCGGAAGAGAATGCTAACAAACACAGGGAAATCTTCGAGATTGTAAGGCGGAACCTGGAGAAAGCATCCCAGGACCAGGCTAGGCATTATAACCTAAGGAGGAGGCAATGGACGCCAAAGGTGGGTGATGTCGTGTGGGCCAAGGAACACCATTTATCAAAAGCGGCCGAGGGGTTCGCAGCAAAATTGGCTCCAAGATACGACGGACCTTACCAAGTCATAGGTTTTGCGTCACCAGTAATCTGCAAAATACGACACATAAACAAAAAGAAAGAGCGGACCATCCACGTAAGCGAGCTGAAACAGCAACAAACGGAAAACACAAGCGAGCGGCTACAGCAAGCAGACACAACAGATGCAAAACAACATTAAAAGTCCAAGGATACCTCCAAGGATGACCAAAGGATAGTACGAAAGGATCCCAAGGATACCTACAAGGATGCCCAAAGGATACTACGAAAGGAGTCCAAGGATACCTCCAAGGATGCCCGAAGGATACTACGAAAGGAGTCCAAGGATACCTCCAAGGATGACCAAAGGATACTACGAAAGGATCCCAAGGATACCTCCAAGGATGGCCAAAGGATACTACGAAGGGAGTCCAAGGATACCTCCAAGGATTCCCAAAGGGTACTACGGAAAGAGTCCAAGAATACCTGCAAGGATTCCCAAAGGATACTACGAACAAATTCCAAGGATACCTCCAAGGATACTACAGGGCATCTACAAAGGCGCGATGAAACACATAAAGGACATCAGGAGAACGTTAAGAACACAAAAGGAGCAACCTAGAGCGTCTAAGGTCTCGATTGGGACTGATCGGAGGAAAAGAAAAACACGCATCAAAAGTCTGCCGAAGGAAGGGGGAAGACGGCACAGAGCAGAGAGCTGTACCGTAGATCTGGGTAGTAAGAAGGAGAGGCCGATGGAAATAGCGGGATTGAGCAAAGAGGAAGGCTCGGAACCGAGGTGTCGTTAAAGGGAGCCCAGGCTCCAGCTGCACAATCAAAATCAAAGAGCATTATGAGCACACGTGTGACGAGGAGCGAAGCGCGCAGGATGATGGCTGCCCACCAGCCGTCCGGAGGATCTAGCCCGGGGCAAGGATGGTCGGCAGCCCGGCCTACCCGAACCTCGCGGCGGATCTCCGGGCGGGGCGTCCCCGATCCGGTGATCAGCTCCGACAGCGACGTCGAGTTGGTGGAGGACCCGCGGGTAGAGCAACGGCGATGGCGGCTTCGCAAGGCGTTCAACCGGGCCGACGGACGCATCCCGACTGGCGCGGCGCAGGTGGAGTGGGCCAGTGAAGAGCCGCCCCAGGACCAGCCGGCTCCCGTTAGCCATGCCGAGGCTGTGGCAGCGGCTACGTGGGAGTTCCGGCGCAAGTGCGAGGCGCGAAGGCGAGACGAGGAGCGGCGGTTGAAGGAGATGGAGGAGACGCCGGAGTGGCAGGCCCAACTACGGATGGCCGAGGAGGAGGAGACGCAGCTGTGGGAAAACCCGGGGTACCCACCTACGCCGAGGTATGCGCCCGAACCCTGCACCCCGCCGCAAGAACTGGCAGACGATTGGGCGCCCTCGCCTCCGCGGTGGCTGCCCGAAATCCCGCCCACACCGCGGTACGAGGGGTCACCACGGTGGACGCCAGCGCGACCGCCCACGCCGAGGCACGAGCAGCAGCCACCGCAGCAGCAGCAGCCACCGCAGCAGCAGCCACCACCGCAGCAGCAGCCACCGCAGCAGCAGCCACCACAGCAGCAGCAGCCACCACAGCAGCAGCCACCACCGCAGCAGCAGCCACCACAGCAGCAGCCACCACCGCAGCAGCAACACATCCGGACAGACATACCGGCGGCCCACGTGAGCCACAGCACCCGGACGTTCGTGGCCGAAGGGGTAAGGTGGCGACAGCAGACGGTTGTCTGGACCTGGCCGGAGGGACCCGCGGAGGAGACGGCAGCGACGGAAGAACCCCGGATCTGGGAAGAATGTGGTCCCCGGGTGAGCCCGCTGGACCCCAGGACCCGTGGCAGACCGGAGCAGTGGGCACCACCGACGCCGAGCACCGGACCAACGACGCCGACGCCTACCGGGAGCGCAGTAACCGCGGAGCCTCTGGAGCGAGGACCCTGGGTGTGGCCTGAGCCCGTGCGGCCGTCCTCCGCTCAAGCGGCAGCACTCGGCGCCCGAAGTGTCCGAGGTGGTGGCCCGGCCGAAGTTGTCGCGGACGGTGTCGGCGCCGGAAGGCCAGCGATGGCGAGAAATCGCGGAGACGGAGTGGCCCGAAGGGATCGCGGAGACACCGGTGGTACAGGAGGCTCGCATCCTGGGCAGCAGGCGCAGCGTGCGCGTGTGGAGAGAGAGGCGCGCGTTCCGCGTCCGGTTGGGGCTGGCGGGCATGAGAGTGTTTGAGGTGCAGAAATAAAAGTTAAATAACACGAAAAACAGAGTTAAAAAAATAAACCGGCATAGAACGGGAAACGCGGCTGAAACAGGGGCAAGAAGTAAGGGGCATACATGGCAGCTTCAGCGTCCTGAAATCAATATTGGGTTAATACAGGAAGCAGCCAAGCGACACCAAAATACTTACCTGCAGCGAAGCAAATGCGAAGTCCTCTCCGCACCAGCTTTCGAGTGTTGCCAGCGTAAAGCCAGGCTCAGCCGGCTGAGGACGATTGAAGGGCGAGAGAGAGAGACGAGAGGCGAGAAAGGTCGTGTGGAGAGAGAAAGGATGAAATAGAAAGGAGTGAGGAAATGCGAAAACTTACCTAGAAAGTTGCAAAATCACCATGAGTCAGGGAAGGGGGCGCCTCGATAGGCGATCGATTGGCACTAGATGAAAAAGCGATCGATGGCTACACGTCAAATGGTAATATCGGCCAAAGGTGGAAATATCGCAACGAGCAGGTGGCAACGCCGCACCGTCGATATCGATATCGTACATCGATCACACCCGAATGGTGTGACCAGGCGGAGGAAGCAAATAAAAGGAGTAGAACGCAGCGATGAGCAGCGAGGTGGGGATCGATAGCACACGAGTATCGATGTCCCAGTGGAGTCAGGAAAGATATCGGCGCGGGAGATTCAAGTTGCTACGAGGAGGATGACCAGCGCTGTAGAAACTCAACGGAGTTAAGAGCGTCGTGGGAGCATCGAGGGAGCAACGAGGGAGCGCCGCGGGAATCACAAGGACTCGAAGGCTAGGATAAACAAGAAAACGCCGGAGAGTAGGAACGAGTTTAAAATGTTTCCCGAAGTAAGGGGGGAATGTGAGGAGTTGAATAACTCCCCACAAATAGAAACAGCAGCAGATGGCCGGCCGCTTGCCAGATACGCGGCGAATTTGCGTAGTAACGGCGCGGCGAGGAGAGCGAGAGAGTTGGGAGACCAACGAAGGAGAGCGAGAGAGTTTGGAGACCAATTAAGGAGAGCGAGAGAGTTTGGAGACCAACAAAGGAGAGCGAGAGAGTTTGGAGACCAATGAAGGAGAGCGAGAGAGTTTGGAGACCAAGGATGGAGATCGAGAGAGAGTGGAGACTTCGCGGGCAAGGCAAGAGTGCCGTGTGCAAAAGCGGGTAACGGAACTCCACCGGACTTTGGACTCTCCCGTGAACTTTGGACCGGGAGAGGAAGTGCCACATCTCGGCGGTGTAGCGGCACACAGGCGTGCCACAAGCATCACGGGAATCAGCGGGATGGCAGCAGTGGGCGGAGCATCGATTGGAAGCGGTACGGGAACGACAAGTGGGTCATCCAGGAGGCACGGACTTTGGACCCAGAGTGGAGAGATCCAGCGGGCCGTGCGCAAGAGGGAAATAACGGTTCCCGGAGGCCCTATATAAGGCCGCAGAGCGCTGGCAGCTGGATCAGTCGATCACAAGGAGTCAAACCGTCAAGATCACTCAGATACCAAAGTGAACAACCAAACAACCAGATAATCTACAAGGGAGCAGCAGCAAGTCGAGTCGCCAGAGAAGCAGCGCCGTGGGAGTCTACAAGGAGCGAGATTGCTACGTCGAGACGTTCGGGATTGGGATACCAGGAATCTCCGAATTGAGACGCAGGTAGCTGAGATCCAGAGGGCATCACACGGCTAGGTCAAGGCGGTCGATTAACCCTGTCCACAAAGTCCTGGCGTTACGCCTGGAAAGAGTATAACAAGCCAGAAGGGAGAGCGGTCGATCGGTAAGGTCTCGAGTGAAATTGTCCAGGAGAGTCCTACGGATTCGACTTGCGAGGTCCCGGAGCGGCGTGCCCGAACCACGAGTATAACAAGCCAGAAGGGAGAGCGGTCGATCGGTACGGTCTCGAGTGGAAATATCCACGAGAGCCCTACGGATTCGACTTGCGAGGTCCCGGAGCGGCGTGCCCGAACCCCGAGTACCAAAAGCCACACGGAAACGTCCCGGACAAAAGGCAAAAGGGTGAGGCTAGGGTGGAACGTTCGTTTACACTAGGCGTGGAAGCGAAGTAAGGCGCGAGGCAGCTTCCTGGCGTTCCGCCTTGACTGTCCGCGCGGGCTGAGCAGAAACCCAGTGGGACCATCCGGGACAGAGCAAGGGACAGGCGGCGGTGTGTCGAAAGGAGCGATCCTGGAGAGCGCAGCTTCTGTTCACCCTAGTCTGAGAACGGTGACGCTTTCCTAAGCCCGTACGGCCGATACCCCTCGCGATTCCGAGTCGTTACCAGCAGTCACCAAGCCACGCGTGACAGGTGAGCAGCGAGCGAGCGTCTTCAGGGAGCTGCGAGGATCGTCAGGGAGCGGCGAGGATCTTCAGGGAGCTGCGAGTATCTTCAGGGAGCTACAGGACTGGAGCACCGAGTCGTCAAGGCGGGAGGACGTCGAGTCAATCAGGGCCGTCGGAAGCACCGAGGGCCACAAGCAACGAGTCAAGGCCAACCAAGCGACTAAGACACTTGTAATAATATACCCGCAATAAAACCCAATACGAACCCGTGAATTCTATGCTTTCTCACTGAGCTACTGGGCGGTCACGTTAATATAAATTTGGTGGGACGAACACACAATATACTGAGCTAGCCGCACGAATCTCGTAGCGAGCAGACCATAAAAATCAGTTCGTTACAACATGTACACCAAGAGGCAATCCCAACTTTCGGTTTGAATTCCGGGCATTTCTAACGCCGTGAGGCAACCCTGGATGGTGCTTTGAAGTTCACGGATAGCTGACCCAGATTTCTGATTAACGCACTACAATTTAAAAAGTATTTAATTAGCTATTTACTAAGAATCGCTGGTTCTTGAAACGTTCAGTCACTACAATTTAAAAAGTATTTAATTAGCTATTGAGCGAGGGCCATCGTTGGTAAGGGGAGATCGAAACTATGTTGCGTGCATCGCCACTTGTTTTTTCATTCAGGTAAAATAGTTTTTCGACTGGCGTCAGCCTTGGATTATTTATATAAATGGCCGTAAACAGATCCCTAAAGGTCGGCCAACGCAGGTAATCTCCGGCGAAAACCTCGGTATCGCACGGAGGCAGCCGAAAGCCAGAGGAAATGTAGGTCTGGGTAGAAACATATCTGCGATATGAGCACCACATCTTTCGTAAACGGAATAGCAATATCTGTATTAAGGCGCGTATTTATTCGCGGCGAATGTTAAGCACCGAAAGAGTAGGAGGCACCGGCGAAGGAGTTTTTGCCCTAGATAACGGTGGAACGAAGTGTCAACAAGAAAAAAAGGTCGTGGATCGGATCAAATAGAAATGGGAGCACTGACCGAACATTAAATACACACATACATACTCTGCAGTACCATTCAGCACTTATTGAGCACTCAATCACTGCAAAAAGCTCATCACTGAGCGCTCAATGAGCGCACAATTTGTATGGAACTAAGTGCTTAAATTAACATAGGCATGTCCTAGGGTTCATCAGTGCTCATAAAATAGCACGCATTGAGCTCTTTTTTGAGCACCCTTTTGAGCGCTTTTTTGAGCAGCAGAAAAAGCGCACATTCAGCACACGTTAAGCGCTCATTCAAGCAGCGAAAAAGCGCACATTCAGCACACGTTGAGCGCTTAGCAGCAAATAAAATTTCAGTTGTAATTTTTATTTTTATTTGTTTATTTTAAAATTTGAGCTCGGGGGTTTCCGGTGTTATTGGGGTCGCTGGCACCTCCTTCTCAGCATTTGGTGCCGGCGTTGCATTTTTTTTGGTACAACTCAAGTTTTTAACGCACCGCATTGCCTTCTGCAGCGCCTTTTCGGGAGGCTCCGAGGGACCCACCAGGGCGATTGCATCTAGTATTAGAAAAAAATTAGTTTTAAAAATAAAACAAGACGAGAATAAAAACGAGTGACCGAAAGTAATCGTTATTTGTAAGATTTATTTATAATAAAAAAAATGTTATCTTTGGCATTCAATGTAAAAATCCCAGAAGTCTTTTACAAATTTAACTTACAAACAATAGTTTTCAGCCTCAACAAAAACTTACTTAATAAGGCACGGGCGAAATTTGGGTTGTCTGAGCCTCTTCTTGTTTTGCCCCCCTCCAAGTTGTGGGACAGAACAAGTTCCTCGGATAATATGCTTAAGATGGAACGACTTAGCCTTCCATTTTTTTATAGAGTTACCATCAGCCTTGTCTAAAAATATACGAAAATTAAAAAAATATCGAGAAGAAATTTGCAAACTTTTGTTTTCGGTCACTTGATTTATTTTATTTTGTTGTACAAAATTATTTATGTATTTTTTTTATTATTTATTAAATCATTTATTTATTTTGCAGATGCGGAAAAAATACCACTTTTCCAGGGACGGAAAATTAGAGATGTTTGAGATTTTTATTTAAATAGCCATGTTTGTTTACTTACACAAAAATAAAAATTGTGCTTTAATGTTATTAATACAAAAAATCATAAGTTATAAAAACAAACATCTCTTATTTTTGGTCCCTAGGAACTTAGCACTCAATAAGATTTTCAAATTTTTTCACAGATTCATTAATTTGTTTATTTATATGCATCATTTGTTGTTTTTCACGTCAAAAATTAATATTTTTCACAGCTATTTTTTTTCCGCCACGTGTTTTTTTGGGAATCTTTTATTTTCCATTTCTTTAATATACATTAACTTGTTTTTACTCTCACTGATTAAATTAATATTGGTCTGCGACGGACTTACCTGGGAATCGTATAGGTATCACTTTTAAACCATTGGTTTATTTTATTTAACTACCTTAATTGCGTGCAATTCTAACTCCGTCACATAAGTAAACCCAAGTGAAAAAGACGAAAAAAGTCGCGTGCCTTCCAGAAAAACAACAAGCAACAACAACAACGGTTCCGCTAATCCGTTGTTGTTCTGTTTTTTTGGCATGTCCCGTTTGGTCTATGCATCTTGCACATAAAAGCAGCGTATTTATAGACATATCCGACTATGCAAATCGGTTTATAAAAATATATTCTTAAAACTTCACATATTATTAAATAATATTAATAAGCCTATACATTTTTTTAAGAAATACAAATATTTTAAAACAGAAACCTATTATTTTAAATGGTTGTTTTATCATTTACGAACAAATGTCGCATTATTCAAAAGGCAAGGGTGCACAAAAGTCTATATATTTTAGTTGCTGGGCCTTAGAGGTGTCAAAACATTGATGTATTGAGACATCGATGTTTTCGATGTTTTTCACCCAAAACATCGATGAAACATCGATGTTTTAAAAAATTAAAATTTTATTTTGGTAATTCTTAAATAGTCGGGCCGGACTAATTAACAAAAATCCATATTTAGAGGGCGATTAATCATGAATTTTGATGTAAAAATTATTTTGGGGACGCGCTTAGTTTAGCCAGGAGAAATTTTTAAAGTTTGCCCAAATTGCACTTAAAAAACCGTTGGCGATCGCCGAAAACCAACAGCGGGCACGCACACAGACACACCACACACATAATTTTACGCTAATGTTAATGTTTTTCTTTTTTCTTATTGTTTTTATTTTTTGTTTTTGTTGGTTTTGTTTTTAGTAATTTGCAATGATTTAAGTTGCATTTAACATGTGTGTTTTAAATAAACACCAATAACTGTAAGTGTATCTTCACTTATACACAAAATATACATACATTTATGCTTATATGTGACAAGTATATAAATCATTTGAAATTTTCAACTCTTTAATGAATATTATGTAGCCCTGAAAAGGGTCGATTTGGTAAAGAGGAAAACTTTAAAAATTTCTCCTGGTCTCCAAAATAATTTTTACACCAAAATTCTTGATTCATCGCCCCCTAAATACGGATTTTTGTTAATTAGTCGGGTCGTTCCGGCCCGACTATTTAAGAATTACCTAAATTTTTTAAATTATTAAAATAGTGTGCATTTTAATAATTTAAAAAATTTAGGTAATTCTTGTGGTTGTATTAAAAATAGAAAACAAAACATTTATTCACTTGGTGTTTTAGACTGAGAGAGAGATCATTTCGGAGATCATTTCTTATAACTAAATTAAACATTTTTAAGAAAACTATAATTTTTGTTAATAAACATAAGTTTGTCTATTACTAAAAAACAGCAAAAGAAGAACTTTAATATTATAATAGAAAAAATGAAAAAAAATCTGCTCTTTTACGTACCTTTCCTTTGCCTTTTTTCTTAATAGTGACGGCACAGAAACATCGATGGTTGAAAAAAAACATCGATGATTTAGAAAATTTCAAAAACATCGATGCATCGATGTTTTCATCGATGTTTTGACACCTCTACTGGGCCTCCTTCCCATCACACGCACTTTTCCGTCTGAGACATGGCGAGAGAGGGAGAGCCCAAAATTACTTTTTGTGCGTTCTCTTTGCGGACCCGACTGAGAGCGCGTCGCTTTGCCGCCGTTGCGCTCAGCTCGCCGGCTTCGCTGGCTTCTCTGCCGACGTCGCAGTCGGCTTCGTGATGATTGGGCGCTTAACTCAATTGTGGAACTGCAGGGTATGTGCATTTTCACGGGTCGCGAACGTACGTTTGTACGCACTTAGTGCAAATAAAAAAAGAAAATAAGAATTTAAACTGTTTTTGGCGGTTTCTAAGGCTGTGTAAAAGAAATGAAAGAAGAAATAAAAAAAATGAAAGATTGTGAAGAAGGAGTAATGAGTTTTTCACTAAGAGAATAACTGTTACCTTAATTGGCCGCGGCACGTCAAGCAACTGTGAGTGCTTACGCAATCACGCAGCTAATGTCCTCGTGCGAAGCAGTTCAGACACAGCTGCTTTCTCTTTATATATGACCACCGCTCGTCGACCGTCATCTGGAGAAATCGTGCACATGTGCGGACAGGATAGTTTTCCTTCTTACAAATGTCACATCCTGTGGGCTTGTGTGCTACCCATTTCTCGACTTTATTCTTCGAGACGCTGCACTGGAGGCGGATGCTTTCAGCTGAGATTGACTCGAACCTGACGGTCGAACGTCATCTATGGCTTCTAAAGTCCGGCGACGCTCGGTAAGGAATGCGTTCAGCTCCTGCCACATCGGAATCTCGGCCTTGTTGTGCAGGGACTGTTCACGCAATGCAAGAGTGAGCTTAGACAGTTTGGAAGAGCACATGTACACCAAGAGGCAATCCCAATTTTCGGTTTGAATTCCGGGCATTTCTAACGCCGTGAGGCAACCCTGGATGGTGCTTTGAAGTTCACGGATAGATAGATTTCTGATTAACGCACTACAATTTAAAAAGTATTTAATTAGCTATTTAATAAGAATTGCTGGTTCTTGAAACGTTCAGTTAGGTTAGCCCAGGCTGAGCGAGGGCCATCTTTGGTAAGGGGAGATCGAAACTATGTTGCGTGCATCGCCACTTGTTTTTTCATTCAGGTAAAATAGTTTTTGGACTGGCGTCAGCCTTGGATTATTTATATAAATGGCCGTAAACAGATCCCTAAAGGTCGGCCAACGCAGGTAATCTCCGGCGAAAACCTCGGTATCGCACGGAGGCAGCCGAAAGCCAGAGGAAATGTAGGTCTGGGTAGAAACATATCTGCGATATGAGATCCACATCTTTCGTAAACGGAATAGCAATATCTTTATTAAGGCGCGTATTTATTCGCTGCGAATGTTAAGCACCGAAAGAGTAGGAGGCACCGGCGAAGGAGTTTTTGCCCTAGATAACGGTGGAACGAGGTGTCAACAAGAAAAAAAGGTCGTGGATCGGAACAAATAGAAATGGGAGCACTGACCGAACATTAAATACACACATACATACTCTGCAGTACCATTCAGCACTTATTGAGCACTAAATCACTGCAAAAAGTTTATCACTGAGCGCTCAATGAGCGCACAATTTGTATGAAAATGAGTGCTTAAGTTAACAAAGGCATGTCCTACGGTTCATCAGTGCTCAACAACTAGCATGCATTGAGCGCTTTTTTGAGCGCATTTTTGAGCAGCACACGTTCAGCACACGTTTAGCGCTTGATTAAGCAGCAGAAAAAGCGCACGTTCTGCACATTTTCAGCGCTTGTTTATATATGTGCATTTCCACGGGTCGCGAACGTACGTTTGTACGCACTTAGTGCAAATAAAAAAGAAAATAAACGCTTTCGAAATATTGTTTTTGCTATTCGATAGCATTTTGTTAGCTCTTTGCTTAGTGTAAATTGTGGAGTTCATTGAGCTATCGTTTTCATAATATTGCCAAAAAACATGCGGTCGCGAACGTACGCAAAGTGGAAGTCGATTGGGCTTAATCTAGTAAAATGCAAAAATCTGCTTTAACTTTACTTTTAATATGGATTCATGTAGCTTTATTTTTTTATTGAATTAAGTACCGGTCGCGAACGTAAAAGTATTTCCTATTTAAAAGTTGCTAAATTTGAAAAATAGTATTTGTTCTTAGGTTTCAGGGAAATTTCTTCAACAAAACAAATAAGGTATGCTATGGTTCCACAGTATTATGAAAACATGGCCATTTATTTACGACAATACGCAAAAAATAAGATGATTATGAAGATTTTTTTGTTTCGGTCTGGGTTGACCATTTGACGGATATGCCCATACTCGTAGATAAAGATTCCAATGGTTTCAACTTAAGTATCGCAGTTAATTGTTTTATATTTAATATTTTTTTTAATATACATTCCTACACCCCCATAACCGTCATTACGGGGATTAAATACGAAATTAAAATTAGCAAGACTGCACATAGCATTATTTTTAATCCAAATTTCGGACAAAAGAGCAATGTCAACATTGTTATTGACTAAAAAAAGTTAGAGAAGCTGTTTGTTATTATTGGCTGTCAGACTTTGAATATTATACTGCAAAATTTTCATGAAAACAAGAAATAAATAAAAACAAAAAAAAAATAAATAAATGTAAACATATGTGAATATGAATAAGAATAGTATAAAGTGTGAACATAATGTTATGCATTGTATTTTAGTGTGTACTTTCTGTTGTGAATGTTATGTGAATATATACTGATGTAAACATATGTAAATATATACTAAGTAGTATTAAGTGCGAACATAATGTTTTGCATTGTATTGTAATGTGTACTTTCTGTTGTAAACATATGTGAATATATACTAATGTAAACATATGTGAATATATACTAAATATTATTAAGTGTGAACAAAATTTATATTTAGCATTATATTTTAGTGTGTACTTTCTATAATGTAACTTTATATTAAGCATCGATAAGATAACAGATATCGATTCCATGGTGAACTCGATTGTCGAGATATATAGGCCACTTGTAATTGAAGAAGAAGAGAGAACACGCGGAACGTTAAAAGAGAAGAAATAAAATCATTAAATTAAAAAGCATCATTCACATAAAAAGTAAACATAAGAAAAAAAAGCTTCTAAAAACAAAGAGACAAAAATATAAATAATAAATGAAAAACATGTACGCCATTTTTGCACATCAATTTCGGAATTTGTTTTGGCAATACGTGTTCTTAGATCTTCTAAATATGTACTAGCATCAGCTATTTTCTAATAAAAACGAAGAAATTTGAGAGAAAATTGAAATTAAACTGTTTTTTGGCGGTTTCTAAGGCTGTGTAAAAGAAATGGGTTGGGAGGGAGGAATTGCAGCTCTACAGCTGTTTATAGTGACTTGTGCATTCCTATTTTCATTTATACGGTTTTGATTTATTTTTACTACTTTATTGTAGGCAAGCAAATTGTGAATGCTTTCTGCATTGTTTATCATCACAGGGATGGCGGATTTTTTCTGGGTCTGGGAAAATCTGAGGAATTCAAAATTTCAAGAGTTAGGGGTTTGCTTCTCAAATAAAGCTGGGAATTTGGCATTATCTTCTACTCTAGAAAGGTTTTTAACTGTCTTGCATTTTTGTAAAGCAAGAGCTCTCTTTCTAGCCGGGCATTTAAGCTCTGTGACAGAATGAGGCTGTTTGCAATTTGCGCACCTTAAAACGACACATTTTTCCCCTCTTGCATGCATGAAGGAACATTCACGACAGATTTTATGATATTGTTAGCAGTGTTGGGCAAAATGACTAAGTCTGAAACACCTGAAACAGTGAGTAAATAGAACAAATAGTTTAAATTTAACTTTAGTGTATAGAAAGATAACTTCCTCCGGAATTTGTGCACCCTCAAAGAATATTTTAACCCTGGAAGTAGGAACCATGTCTATATTTTCAATTTTTCTATTACCTAGGATAATATCGTGTATGGGAATTGGCGATGAAATGGATTCTTTTAATTCAGGTAGAGAACATTTCGTGGGGATTTGTAAGATAATGTAAAGATAATTTTGGTTCACTTTTCAATATCTTTTAATTCAAGATAAAAAATAACTACTGCGGTAACTTTTGGGCGTTTTATGATGGCAGCATCTAAGCTCAAGGGTTTACCCTTGGCTGAAAGCGCCATTTTATGTTTGATTCCCGTTTTAATTTTTTTTTAATTGTTACAGCACGCAAAAAGTTAAAAAGAACTGATTTAAATAATTGTGCTTCTTTTTGTTGTCGTGTGGTTGATCAAGTTTAAAAAACTTGTAACAGCCTTCTCTTTTGCACAGAATTGTGGAAAAAAACGACGACGATCGGTTCGGTAGTTGAAACTCCACTGGCCTGTTCTAGTTTTCACTCGAAAGTGAATAACTTAACATTGATCGGATTTCCTTTTAATATAATAACATTTCCCTTGTGGGTTGGGTAACTTTCTATGGGAAATTTCTTTTTGGTCTAAAATAAAACAGCTGACTGCAGCGACAGTCCCTTCACAAAATAAGAGCTGATTTTATTTTGTAAAGCATTTATGTAAAGCATAAAATTCAAGAAAGAACCCATAGTTGTCATAAGCCTGGTACTCACATCGACAAAAACCAAACGAGTAGGTGGCTAACGCCTAGTACAGCGGTACTCAGATGAGCTAAGAAAATACCAGGAAAATACTACATTTCCTGTGAATTTTTATAAACGCTTTTCGTCGGTTGTGTTGCTCAGCGCGGCTCTCAGATGAGCTAAAGAAATACCAGAAAAAATACCGCATTTATCGAGTGAATTTCGATGAACGCCGTTAGCCGCGGCCCAAAGAATAAGAAATTTAATCTTTGGCGGTGTTTTTGCAAGGGCGGTGTGGAAACTATAAATTAAAAATGGAAGGAAATCCCCAAAATAGACTGCTGGAGGTCAGTGCAGATGAAATAGGACGCCTATTCCAAGCTGTTGCCCATTTTTGAGGGATTTCAACGACGAAAGCAATATCACAACAGGAAAGATCCGCAGAATTGTTGCAGTGCTGGAAGATATCCGCTTGGGAATCCCAGTGGGAAGGAACATGCCCAGTGGGACTTCGCTGCCTACATGGACATCCTGCCGGGTGTGGCATCGCAAAGAAAGCAAGATCTGGCCAAAAGAATTTGGTTGCGTTGTACTAATAAAAGTATATTTTTAGCAGAACCACCAGTAATACGATCTCCGACGACCTCTCCTTTAGCGGTGTTGGAGGAGGCGCTGGCTTCTATAGGGAGAGGGAAAACAGGAGCCCGCTAAGGAACAGTTGGAGAAGCCATTGCCAGCCATTTCCAGGATGCTGGGCAACTTTCTGCAGCATCAGCGGATCAACCCCGTTCCCAATCCGGCTCCCACTTCCTCAAGGTCGAATATACCCATTGGGACTCGGAGATGGACTGCGGTGGCGCGAAAAAGATGGCGAAGACTCCGTGGGACGAGAAGAAAGCTTTAAACTACTAATTTACATAAATAAAAACATTCGTTGAACATTCCATTTATTTTAATTTTAGTTTCTTTGTGCACAAGCAGACACTTCAATTTTAAACTGCTCCAATTGATTTGTTTTCCGTTTGGCAACAAACCTAGCTGCTTGACAGTAAGACTATGCTACATGACTTGTGGGTGAACTTTAAAAACTTTGGTCACATTACAAAGAATAAGATTTTTCGACTAGTGAAACTCTTAGCCGATCTGAGTACTAGGCATAAACAACGAATTACAAGTTCTATATAATTAAATGTATTACATTTATTTCAGGTGAATCAATATGACCTTCCGTCAATAAAAGGCCTCTTTTGCGAACATCTCTGCATTCCCGCTACGTCCGTTGAATCGGAAGTAACATCCAGCAAGGCGGGCCAAATTGTTTCAGAGCGGCGAAACCGGAAAATGTAAATACTCTTTTATTTCTAAATTTAAACTTTTGGTTTAAAAAAAAAAACAATTTTCTGGTATACATAAAAAAAAATTATTTTGTTAGCGTCTTCCCATAGAGATCAATCCACCACCTAGCATCCGTTGAACGGATGATCTATAAGGTTTTGCCGTTCCAAAAATTCCCAGTCAGTTCCCCATCCAAATTTGACGGACTCTTTCATGAGATAGTAGGGCGATGTTTGTTCGGTGAAACTCTGAGCTCTTCTTCTTGACAGTGGAAATTGAAACATTCACTACGAGATCGTAAGCAATGATGACAGGGAACGATCGAAAATGGAAGGCGCAGAAGCAACATGCTTGGTTCGATTAGACAGATCAGCTGTTATTGGATGGTAGATGGTGGATGTGTGCTGTTGGAATCGAAGTTTCATATTTGTCAAAAATCCCAACCGTGTCGAACGGATGGACTCTATGGGAATGGGGTATAAGTCTGTCGATAGTATCGCGGACTACCGATGGCGCTATCGACACTATCGACGGCTTAAACTTTACTATCGTAGAATATCGATGGTGCTCATATCGAGAATTCTCCACCTCTATTTTGGACACCAAATAGCGAGAAAATTTAATAATAAAAAGCCCCCATGTTCCAAATTCCACCATTCCACTAATTTGACCGACATTATATTTATAAAAATCCATAGAGTAAGAATCTATATAGAGACACCATTTGCTCTGCCCGAACCTCTGTCCAACCTCTGCTGAGAGCCAATTCAAGGTCAAGGTCAACTTCGATTTTTCAACACGCCCAAGAAGTGCGAAGCAACAGCAATAGTGGTGAGGATCAATTACAAAAACATAAAAGTCAGTAAGAGCGGTGCAGATTTATAATTTCCCATTAAACTCACCGCGGGATCGAATTACAAGGTCCCATCGAACATTTTAAAAACTAGGGAAATTTTTATTTATATTTATTATTTTTAGTGCATTATAGGCAAAGTCTCAAAAGAGAGCGGGACAGCAAATGGTGTCTCTATATATATTCTTACTCTATGAAAAATCTAACTACGCATATTTTACAATACTTTGTTTTCACCGTTCTTGAATTAGGCCTAGTTAGCGCAAATCAGTTCCCCATATTGGCATGCCCTTGAAAGTAATAACAAAAAATATTTTGAAAATGCTAAAAAAAAGATGTTGGTAGTTCCGTAGTTCGGTAGAGTTTGACAAAAAGAAATTTTTTTTTACAAAATTTTGTAATACGAAACTTTTTTAGATTTGTAATAAAATTTGATATGGTGTCTCTCTAGTTGCACTAAACCAATTTAGTTGATAAATATTTAGTTTAGGGCAATGAGGCAACCCTGGTTGCTGCTCTGTAGTTTTCTTACAGGTGACCCAGACTCGTTGGCTGTTTTCAAAACGCTTAGTTAGGTTATCCCATGCTGTGCGAAGGCCATCGTTAGTAACGCCTAGTACTCGGATCGGCTAAGAGTTTTACTAGTCGAAAAATCGTATTCTTTGTAGTGTGACCTAAGTTTTCAAAGTCCCATGTATGTGGCATGGTCTTACTGTCAAACAGCTGGGCTTGTTTTGTTGACAATTTTAAAAAGACGAGTCTCCTGGTGCACAGAGAAATACAAATAAATGACATGTTCAAAAGATGACTTTTTATTTATTTCATTAAGTAGTTTAAGGCTTCCTTCTGTTGTCACTGATGCTTCACCATTTTCTCCTCCACGCTGTAGAAGCCAGCGCATTCTCTATCTCTGCTTTAGCTGCCAACTAGCTGGTGGTGGCGGAGTCCTGTGGTTTCCCAATGGAGAGCCCGTCGACGATCGGATTACTGGTTGTTCTGCTAAAAAAATACTTCTATTATTACAATGTATGTTACGTGGGCATATTAGTACCCGAGTCCTGACAAGGACTTGGGCCAAGGAAGAGGCGTCCGATATTCAGGCACCATTTGCCGGCATAAGCTACGTCGTATTCGGGTCGTGAGATCATGGTAAGCCTTTCTCCTCTCCAACATAACGAGGATAAATATTAAATATGCCTGTAAAATAATATTAGTCATAAAGTTCGTCAGTCATCAGTCCACACTACCCAACAAGCTTAGCTGTCGCTTGATCGCAATACGATCGGGCTGTCTTTTGGCCATATTCCCTCCCCTTCACACATTCGTGTGCCAATGGATCGTAGCGGGCCGCGCAATACGATCGCCTACTGTCAAGGTTGTCCGTCAAAAGTTATGTCATTGTTCTTAACTACTCCACTTCTCGCGTCAGCACACCCCCTTAATAAAGCTTTAGCACTTCATGTTTTGATATTCTTTTACAGTACAAATTTATTGGGTAATATTTATATCGGCGCACGCCGTGGATGAGTAACATAATGTTGGCTAATTCATATGGAAATTAAATTAATTGACAATTTTTTTTGTTAGCGGAGAGTATCGAATTTACCACCTGTGAAGGTGCACACATCAGCAAAATGCTGACTATTCACGACTACAAACGTCCCTCAGAGGGATCTTGCAACATCGCAGTTTGTCGGATGTCGACCTTATTGTTGATCCTCTCCAGATTCTTTGATGACAATGGCGGCGCTGGTTCGACACATACGATTCTTTCTAACTGCAATTGTGTTCTCCTCAAGGACTATTGGATATGGTGGCTGGTCCTGGTGACAGGAGACTCTGTGGACGGGAAGGGAAAGGGAAAGTCGCCTTCCCTCGAAGCTGCCGGCTTCCGTCAGCAAGACACCCAAATGGATTCTCTCCCTTTCTCTATTTGTCTAAGGTCTTTTATACCAGACTAGAGCTTTTATTTGGCTGCGGATATGGATCGGATAAGCTAGGTGTTCCCGCCTAGGATTTCTGTTTCTTGATATCTGCTATCTTGGGAATCAACGACCGGCTGTTGCCCTTTGCCAGTCGGTGTTAGATTGCTCGCGAGGACAGACGTGTTTTTCGGTACGCTCCGCGAGTATAGTGTATTTAAGCAGTAAAACCCCAGGTACAGAGTGCAAAATAGTACGAAAATTCGTGTTTCGTGCTAGCGAACACAGTGCGCGTGTTTTCAGTACAAAATGTTGCTAAAATCGAGAGTTATTCGTGTTTTTCTTTTTGGAAATTTTCCATTAAGACACGTGCGTCGCGAGAGAGGCGTTTGCCTAATTTAGGCACATTTTGTCGGCCACAGCTGTGCGGTTCGTGTCTCCGCTGAGCTTAAATCAGCTGATCAGCTGACCAAGCTTTTTTGAACCAGCTGATAGAAAAGGGTAAGTCTCGACTATTGAAGAGCTTACGTACCAAAAGGAGGCCAAATGCGCCACCCAAAATGGAGGGTGTGGAGTCTGGAAGAGAAAGTGCGAGCAGCCGTGGAAGCAGCTCGGGCAGAGGGCGCCCCAGAGGCAAGCGCAACAAAGCGCCGCTAGGGGACGTGTCGAGATGTAAAATCGCGGCGCTGGACGCAGCTCATGCGGAGCCTAGGCCCCTGGCGAAAACCGCTGAGGCCGACGCAACCGCCGCTGCCCCTGCCGCAGCTCTCGTCGATGCCTCTGCCGCTGCCACCGCCGCAGCTACCGCCGCAGCTACCGCCGCAGCTCCCGCCGCTGCCCGCTAAGGGAGGGACCTTCGTCGCACCTGCCCGGAAAAATCCTTCTCGGACAGGGAGTGGAGAGGGAACGGTGCCGTTGCTGCCGAGATGGGCGACATCCGCGCGGATCTCATGAGGATGTCCCATGTAACAAGCCCTACCGTGAACATCAAGGTGCAATTAGTGGCAAACCGCTACGAGGGGGTCGTCGGAGCCCTGCTGGTCCGCATTGGAGTGCTGGTCCTCCACTGAGGACTGAGGAGGCAGACACCGATCGCCTCGGCCGCCTCATATGCAGCCACCGCTGCTAGAGGCGCGCATCATGTGGTCTCACCCGCGGTGCGGCTACGGGGGCAAGGGGGGCGCCCCTGTTGCGGAAGATTCGGGAGACATGGTCGGCAGTCGTTGCGTGCGACGACCCGGAAGCGAAAGTCAGTCAGTCTGTCAGGCAGGCAGATCGCAGAGAAGATCCGCAAGAAGGTAGCGCCCGATCTGGGCGTACGAGTGCACGAGGTGCGTGAGCTGAAGCGGGGCGGCGCGATTATTCGCACGCTTTCGCAGGCGGAGATGTCGAAGCTCGTTGTCTCCGCAAAGTTCGCCGAGGTGGGCCTCAAGGTGTCGAGGAACACCGCTGCGAGGCCGCGTGTGACGGTCCAGGATGTGGACACCTCCGTGGGACCGGACGAATTCATGATGGAGCTCAAGGAGAAGAACTTCGGGGAGATGAGCCTCAAGGAGTTCCAGAAGGTGGTAGTCCTGGCGACCAAGCCCTGGTCAGCTGCAGACGGTGCCACAGTCAATGTGACACTGGAGGTAGACGACCAGGCGCTGGCCGTTCTCGAGGGCGGGAGATTGTATGTTAAGTGGTTTTCCTATCGCTGCCGCTCTCAGGTGCGCACCTACGACACCGATGCCTCGGATTTGACCACAAGGTCAGCGACTGTCAGTACCCCCGAGAGAAGCAGGTCTGCCGCCAGTATGGGCAGAACGACCACGTCGCGGCGAAGTGCAGAAATGCGGTGGACTGCCGCAACTGCCGTCATAAGGGTATGCCCTCGGGGCATTATATGCTTTCGGGTGGCTGCCCGATATACGGCGCGCTGCTAGCCAGGGTGCAAGCTAGACATTGATAATGTTTAGCCTCATCCAAGCGAATTGTGGTCGAGGCCGTTGCGCTGACATCGAGCTTGCCAAGCAGATGAGAGATGCTGGCCACCTGTTCGCACTAGTCCAGGAGCCCTATGTGGACGCGGGCAAGCGACTCACTGGACTGCCTGGACGAATGAGGATCTTCGCCGATAGGAGGAGGAAGCCAAGCAGATGAGAGATGCTGGCCACCTGTTCGCACTAGTCCAGGAGCCCTATGTGGACGCGGGCAAGCGACTCACTGGACTGCCTGGAGGAATGAGGATCTTCGCCGATAGGAGGAAGAAAGCTGCCATCATCGTGGACGACCCATCCGCCATCTGCATGCCCACGGAATGTGCGTGAGTGTCACAGGAAGATGTGGCACAATCTTTCTGGCCTCCGTATACTGCCAGCATCTAGCTGCTCTGGAGCCCTACACTGACTACCTGGATACGGTTCTGCTATGAGCTAGCAGAACACCGCACCGTTCAGCAAATCCCCAGACAACTCTGGAGACCGCCTGAACCGCGAACGGGGACAGCTCATGAACGAGTGGATAATTGCAAGCGGTGCCAGTGTACTGAATACGGCCAGCCAGGTGTTCACGTTCGATAATCACCTCTCTAGAAGTGATATCGACGTGACCTTCGCCAACGAAGCGGTGCGAGTATGGGCAACCTACGATTGGAGAGTTGACTTCTGGGACTTGACTTATCACTGTTGAGGTTACTCCAGATCCGAGCAGTACCGTTGAGAGCCTAGCTCCGGTACCGCAATGGAATGTCTCCAATGCAAGTTGGCGAAGATTCAGTGTAGATTTAAGGAGTGCAGCACAGAGTCTCGAGGAACTGGAGGAATCGCCGTTGGACGACCATGTGTCTGCCCATCGTGTACGATGGAGCGACAGGGTGATAGGGCGCAGGATACCTGCAGCGAGGGGAAACGTAATATGGTGGAATCCTGAACTGAGTACCAAGCGCCAAGAGGTCAGGAGACTGAGGCGTAGGCTGCAGGCAGCTCGCCGGAGTGGCACCGACGATGCTGAGCAACTTGCCGCTGGACTGAGATTTGCCTCAGGCCAGTACAAGAAGCTCATCCTGACGACAAAGGAGCAAAACTGGCGGGACTTCGTGGGACGGCACAAGGATGATCCATGGGGACACGTCTACCGGATACGCCGAGGCCGGAAGAAGACAGCCGATCTCGGATGTCTCCGGTTGAACGGCGCGCTTTCCGTAACTTGGCACGACTGCGCCAATGTGCTCCTCCGCAACTTCTTCCCTGTTGTGGAGTCGACAGCACGAGAGGACTTACCCCCTGGTGCCCCACCGATCCTCGAAGCCTTCGAGGTGGCAACCAGCGTCGCAAGGCTGAGAAGCCGGCGATCGCCGGGTGTGGATGACATCACGGGCGGTATTTTCAAGGAGGTATGGCGTGCCATCCCTCAGCACCTGACGAAGCTGTACTCTCGGTGCCTTTCGGAAGGATACTTTCCGGCCGAGTGGAAGCACCTGAGAGTGATACCGCTGGTAAAGGGGCCAGAATGGGACAGGAGCGATCCTGCCTCTTATCGTGGCATATGCCTCTTGCCAGTGTTCGGAAAGGCGCTGGAAGGAATCATGGTGAATCGACTGAAGGATGTGCTACCGGATGGCTGCAGATGGCAATTCGGATTCAGGCCTGGACGCTGCGTGGAGGATGCGCGGATGCACGCCAAAAACACCGTCGCCAACAGTCGCGAGAGGAGAGTCCTTGGAATCTTTGTCGACTTCAAGGGAGCTTTCGACAACGTGGAGTGGAGAAATCGACTTGTGGAAAAGCTATTTCTCCGGCCGTAGCGCAAGCATCATCAGCAGGTATGAAGCAGCCACAGTTGCGGTTACACGTGGCTGCCCGCAAGGGTCCGTCAGTGGTCCATTTATTTGGAACCTACTGATGGATGTGCTGCTTCAGCGCTTGGAGCCACATTGTGCTCTGAGCGCGTTTGCAGATGATCTTCTGCTTTTCGTCGACGGGAATTCTCGTGCCGATCTGGAGCGGAAGGGCGTGCAGTTGATGGATATCGTGTGAGCCTGGGGAGCTAAGGTTGGAGTGAGTGTGTCAACCAGCAAGACGGCAATAATGTTGCTGAAATGCCAGCTTTCACGCACAAGGAGACCGACGGTACGGTTTGCTGGAGCAAGCCTGCCTTATGTCACCAAATGCCGGTACCTTGGCATCTTAGTCGGCGAGCGGTTGAGTTTTCTCCCGCATATCTCTGAGATCGGCTGAGATCGGCTGGCTGGAGTTGCCGGAGGGCTAGCGCGGGTGCTCAGAGTCGATTGGGGGTTCAGCTCCCGTGCTAAGAGGACGAACTACAGCGGACTCATGGTCCCCTGTGCACTCTTTGGTGCCTCGGTCTGGTACAAGGCGGCGAGTAGGGGCAAGTCCCTTAAAATCCTCACCTCGTGCCAGAGGTCCATTCTTTTAGGATGCCTACCGGTATGCCGCACAGTCTCCACCGTGGCACTGCAGGTGCTTGCTGGTGCTCCTCCAATGGATCTGGACGCTCACAGGATTGCAGTAAAGTTCAAACTGAGGAAGGACGTTCCCCTGAATGAGAGCGACTGGCTCCACGGACAGGACTTATCCGTGTTGGACTGGAAAGCTAAGATGTTTCTGCTAGACGAACGTCTGCTAAATGAGTGGCAACTCAGATGGGATCGCGCGGAACACGTGTCACGTATCGCTCCGTGACTCGCGAGCTCTTCCCAGAGGCAGCATTTGTCTACAAGAGGAAAGATTCTTGCTGACAGGGCAGGACTCTCAGCACCACGACCCCATGCTCATGTGGCGTGGCAAGAGAGGACTGACTCCACATACTGTGTGACTGCCGCCTGTACAACGATTTGCGGGACCTGGATGCCCTTGGGGTCGTTCGAGACCAGGGAAGATGGATCGTCGCTTGAGTAGTCGAGACCCCAGAACGGATGCGTCTCCTAGGAGTTTCTGCCGACGCTGCCTTCTCGAGGCGAAGGATGGATGCGACGAGGGATGACTCGCAGGCGTGTGGTAGCGGCGATGAATACTGCCACAGCCTGCCATAGCTTGTCGTAGGAGGCGACTAATATGGCAATGGTTGCCCCATCCGAGCTTGTCGGAGCTGAAGGGGTGAGGCCTACCGAGCCTGTAATTTCGGTACCACGGGTTGAGCAGTCCCAAGGCTGCTTTTTGAGGTTGGCGCCCTAGTGGGAGTATCGTGGTGGCTGTGGTTGACACCTTTATCGCGGGTAGAGTCCTCGGGCTCGACGTGGATGTTGCGTTATATAACAACATAGAATGCCGTGGTTGTAATCCCTCCGTTGTGGAACACGCCACGTAAAATAAGTTCGGGGGGATCTGAGACACACCTGTTGCCCTTTGCCAGCTACCGGAGTATGGTTACCAATAGGTCGATAGTGGCCGTTGTTCTGGCCACGCGACACCCGAGAATTGCCGAATTGCTTTTTCTTCTGCCTTTACCAGTATGAGTCTGGTTAGTCACATGCACCCCTCCCCCTGGCTAAAGATTCGTCGTTGTTTCTCTATGTGAATCTTTCTATATAGAGGGCGTACGTAACATGTAACCAAATTCCTTTGGCCAGAACTTACTTTCCTTGCGAGGAGACGCCCGGCCGGATGTCCACTTGGGATTCTGGCACTGTTGTGGTATTGCTTCTTGTCAGTGAAGTCCCACAACAGCAACAGCTTGGATTAGGCATCCTTTTTATCTGCACTTGCATCTTGCAGGCGTTATTGGGGTTTTCCTTCCATTTTTAAATTTTTGTTTCCACCAGAATCTTGCACGAAAGATTAAATTTCTTATTCTTTGGGCCGCGGCTATCTGCGACAATAAAAATGAACTCGCTAAATCAGTTATTTTTTGTGGTATTTCCTTAGTTCTTCTGAGTACCGCGCTGAAAAAAAGATCCGACGAAAGCGTTAGCCGCGTATTTGCCTCTCGCTCACTCCTATGGTTAGCTCGATGTCGATGTGAGTACTAGGCTTAAGGGGTGAATTGGAAACTATGGTGCCACTCGTTTTGTCATTTCGGTGGAACTATTTTTCGACCGGCGCTAGCCTTAAATTACACTAGTTTAATGCCAATGTGCTCCGAGAAGGATGACGGTAGTCTCTAGTAAAGTTAGACCCCTTGATCACAAAAAAAGTCTACAATATTTTTACATAGCCAGGGCCTACTTCAAGGCAAAATACGATTTTCCTTCACGTTTCCCTTGCATTTAAAAAACTCTTGGACAAACTTCTCAACAAATTCTGGTAGGTGGTTTTAGATTTGTGAGGACAATATTAACCGTACTACCACGAGAGACGGTAGTGGCAGGCTCCTCGTAAGCCTACCATTTTCTGATCCTGAGCGCGTAGTGTCCCCCTTGCATACTCCAGATCCTTGGCGTTGGCTCAATTCAAAAGAAACGAACTACATCTAAAAAACCACATATGAAAGGTCGTACCTAACCATGATTTTCCACTTATTACCTTTCTCTTAATGCCGTGATAAAGCCGAAAAGTACGTCCACCCAGCATCTTGTGGGGTTCAATGTCGGAGCACTCATCGACTAGCTCGCGGATGAGCGTCTTCATCGTCATTGAGCCAGCGACCAGCTAACAAGGTCGTCATTTCCTGCATGCAACAAATACAACAATACAAAACAAGGAAGAACGCTATAGTCGAGTACCTCGACTATCAGATACCCGTTACTCAGCTAAATAGAGATATGCAAGTAGAAAAGCGAGATTAAAATGCGCCACCTACCGGCGGTATACAGATTTAAGCGTTATGGGCGTTAGAGTAAGCGTGGCAAATTTTTTTTGGACCAATCGATAGGTATTGACGAGACCAATACATTTCAGTTCAAATTTTTTATCTAGCATAAAAATTGTGGGCGTCACAGGTTTTGCGCTGCGTATAAGGCTACGGAATCTAAATCTGAAATCCCAATTCTCTATCTTTGATAGTTTCCGAGATATCCACGTTCATATTTACGATTTTTTGAAGTTTGTGGGCGGTTTATGGGCGTTAGGGTGGGCGTGGCAAACTTTTTTTTGGGTCAATCGATAGGTATTGATGAGAACATTACATTTCAGTTAAAATTAAAACTAAAATTTTTTATTCTAGCATCAAAACTGTAGAAGCCACAGTTTTGGGCGGACATGGCTAGATCGACTCGGCTAGTGATCCTGATCAAGAATATATATACTTTATGGGGTCGGAAACGCTTCCTTCTGCCTGTTACATACTTTCCGACGAATCTAGTATACCCTTTTACTCTACGAGTAACGGGTATAATAACGTAGCCTGCGTTACTCATTTGGGCGCGGGCAGTCAGTATAAATTTAATGAGAAGAAACTACAAACTCTTTAAACTAGCCGCAGGTTAACTTCGCGAGCAGAACGTGGCCAAACTTAAATTTGTCAAAACTTCGAATAACGTTTATCTAAAACACACTTTTAATACACAACCCAGTAATATTGAAATGCATTTTTATTTTGATTATAACAATAAGACTATGTGCCAATTTTTTCAATGTCATCGGCACTATCCGTATTCAATATTTCTATTTTCTTTTTAAAGTGTTTTTCGATATCCGTGCACACCTTCATAGATTTCTCATCCGTTATAAGATTGATAGCAATTCCAGACTTTCCTGAAAGAAAATATAAATATTAAATTGGTTAGAACTGTTAATTGGATTTTGGGAAGGAAAGTCCGAAGCGACGCATCATGGGACGTAAAAACGCAACCGTCTCTGTCGCAACGAAAGGAACTAAATTTTACTTTCTCTGTATTAAAGATTATCATGCATGCCATTTTTAAATAAGCCATAAAAAGCAGTTAACATTTTGTTTCTAGCATGAAAATTACGGGCGCCACGGGTTTAATGTCAATCGATGGGTACTGACGAGCCTAATACACTTCAGTTAACACTTTTTTTCTAGCAGGAAAATTCTGGGAGCCACAGGCTTCGGCGACTTTTCAAAACGAAGCGTAATAGTAAAAATTTAAAATTAGGGATAAATATAAACTTAATTTCACCCAATTATTTTTAAATAACTTGAAAATTGTATAGAAGATAGATATGTGCTTTGAAGAGGTTTTTATTAAAACTTGTAATGGAGATACTAGGTTTCCAAAGTCCGTATCGGAGTGGTAGTTTTTTTACAATCTAATAGAGGAAGTATTTTAAATGCAGCACATCCTATAAAACATATTTCAGGCACAATATTTTTGTTTACAAATTCGAGCTATATCTTCTGAGGTTTTTATATCACATTGACTGTCCTCTTTAAGGTGCTGATTCGGTAGAGCTCGCACGGAGTAGGATATAAATTTCAGTAACTTCTAGATGAGCTAGAGCTATCGTCACATTAAGCTCTGCTACAGACGGATTATTATAAATAATTTTTTTAAAACAGCAAACGAATTCTCCAAACAATCTTGATTAAAGGATTTTTTCATTATAAAGAACTTTGAGCTATCTTTCAGTAGGTCACCGGACAGTAAAATTACCGATTTCAAAGATAGTTCCATACCATCTTAAAAATGTACTCCTTTCGAGTCTATAAACTTGACATTTTTAAGATAACTAAGAATGTACTTGATAAAGGTAAATGATTTGCTGTTAAGCTGTATAGCAGAGCGATACAAGTTGTCACCATATAAGGAGCCACTGTTCATGCAATCAAATATTGTATCTACCTTTACTATGAACGATGCAGTGTCACAAATAAATTTGCTAACCGCTTTTGTTGTTTTGCTTAATAATTGAAACGCATACTTAACCCTCATTTTTAAAAAGAATTAGGAAAAATGTGTTTTTTTGTTAATTTTGGACACATTTTGGATGGACTTTTTTTTCGACAATTCTTTGATAACTTTAAAAGTAACCTGTTAGAAGTCCATTTCGTAATGATTTAAATAAATGAGAAAAACACGCATGTCTCGTTAGCAAGTTTTTAGCTTCTTCCATTCAAATAAATCAATTAAACGCATCGGTATCCTTTTTACTTTATAAATCTAAGCCCATTTTTTTTTTAACTCAAAAGATATTTTTCAAAACATGCTATTTGAATCGGGATTAAAACGATTCAGCGTCTTTTTAATTATATTGGGTTACTCCAGTATATTTTGTTTCTCTATCCGACGCAATTTCTCACTTTTTAGAAATTTTTCCGGTTCTTTAGCTGTTGGGGCGGGGTGACTTGATCGCTGAAATAGGTGAAGCCCCAAGATCGAATCAAAACACGGGGGTACTTCGGGGTTTTTACGCGACGTACATATATGTTTATTTGTACACTTTGAAATAAGAACTGTTTAAGCCTAACTTAACTTAAGCGCTCTAGAGCAGAGCGGAGACTTAAGGGCGAGATGGAGAGGGAGAGCGGACGGCAGTGCGAGCGCGCGAGATGTATACATCTGGATAAATCTGCCGCTCGACATTGTCTCCTGAAATTAAACGCCCTTTTGACGTAAACATTCTCCCCCCCCCCCTGCGAGGACACCCGTAGCAAGAACCTCAGGATAGTAAGTTTAAGAATATGTTGGAAGTGAAGATCGGTCGTCCGTATGTAGGAGAGTGTGGTGGCCCTTTCCACACTTGTGGCAGTGATGACCACTGCGGCAGGAATCCTTGGAATGATTGTGAGCCAAGCAATTGGAGCAGTACTTCTGGACATGTACTTCCTGAAGCCGATTCTGGGGGCTTAGCCGTAGAAAGTGGTGGCACTTCCGTAGAGGATGGATTTGTTGGCAGACTCGGCATTGGTAGGATTTAATACCTCGAGTACGTCTGCCATCCAAGGCGGGGTATTGAACGCAATATTCGGATGGAGTATTCTTAGGAGGGACTTTTTGTACGGAAACTTGCGCTGAATAGGACGAAATGATGTGTGGTACTGAGGCGGATACTGGCCTTGGAAGATCGGATGTAGTCGGCGGAGTAGTAGGGCCGCTGTTTCGATGCAGCAATGTGTGATGCCGATTCTGGCAAGTGAGACAGTTGTGAGCGCTTGTGCAATCCCGGAATTGATGGCTGCTTGCAAAGCAATTGGAGCACAACTGATTCCTTTGAATATAGGCTAGGCAATCGACTACCGTCATTTGTAGGAAGCGTGGACATAAACGCACTGGGTGGTTCTTTTTCGAACGCAGATCGCAGCCATTGGGTATCGGAACTAGCCTTGTGTTGAAGGAATTTATTTTTCGAAATTCTGCCACTCGATTTTTGTCTTTGGACTGGACGTGGTGGAAATTGGCAGTTCGGAAGCTATCGACGGCCTCAAGAGTTCGATGGCGCTCCATCAAATAGGAATCAAGCTCAAGCCACGTAGGAATTTCGTCTTTATTTTTGGATGGACTGCTCCCATAAAAAGAGAGAGTGCGCTTAAGTAGTTTTGTCATGGAGTTTGCTATGGATTGCACATTGAAAAGTGTTTTCAGGTGACTGTTCACCTGCAATCGCTTATTTTCGAAACGCTCAGTTAGGTTATTCCAGGCCGAGCGAAAGCCATCATTGGTGAGTGGGGATCTTGAAACTATGGAATAAGCTTCGCCCCTTGTTTTTGAATTTAGATGGAATAATTCTTCAACGGGCGTTAGACTCGGATTGTCTATGTATATTGCCGTGAAAAGGTCCCGGGAAGTCGGCCAGCGAAGATAATCGCCAGAGAAAACCTCTGTGTCGATAGGAGGGAGCCGACAGCCATACGACGTGGAATTTTGGGACGGAGTTACTGGAGCTTGAGGTATTTGGGAGGAGCCTTTTTGGATTTGTTTCATCAGCTGCGCGGCAAATATTTCATAAGTGGAGTACGTTTGGTAATACTAGGACTTTAGTATGGATTTCGTGTCTGCGGCGCTCTCGCCTGCAGCTATAATGCAGTCGGAGCATACGTCGTATGCTTCCTTTACCGTTTGAAACAAGGAATTGAAGTGATCTCGTCGGATTTCACAGGCGGATAACGTTGGGGTAGGAGCACCTGGAGCGTTCACAGTGGCCTCAAAGTGGATCAGACAGTCAGGTGTGGCCATAAATCGGGTTAAAGCGGATTTTACTGATGTTGCCATGACGTAAAGTAATTTAGAATTTTAATTCAGAAGTAAGAAAACGGGCTTGAACCCAATTGGAATTTAGGAACCAATCAAGATTGTAAAAATTGCAAACGATTTGCTGGAGTAAATTTGTGGATATTGTAACTTTGTTTTTAATTTTAGAAATAGTTTAGCCGTATGTGTAGGTCGAGAAAAGTAGTTGGAGTGGACTGTATTAGAACGAGTAGTTAGAGTGGACTGTATTAGAATATTTATGTAAATATACACACGCAGCTGGAACACAGTAAAAAATAAAGAGTGCAAATCTTAAGGAAAAGTTGTATGGTCGGGAATTCTTTACTGTGGCTGAGTTATATTTTACAGACAATTGGAATTGAAAATATATTTGAGAAATATTTTAGTTGAATAGTAGCACTGAAATATCTTCTGGAATTGTTTCCAGTGTACAATTGTGGGCAAAGGAAACTGGAAAATTGTCGGGCACAAGTAACGGAATTGAAATGCATATATTCAATGCCGTTGCGTCGGATTAATCACTTTTGGATTTAGACAATATATCATACAGAAAGTTTGTCGAAATAGGGTTCGAAAAACTGGCTGTATGACCGGCAATTATAGTAAGAGGAACTTATCTGAAGCGTTTCAAGCCTACTGGGACAAAATCAAAGGAAACTCCAGGAGAGGAACATCCAAAGATTTTGAAATCCGGCTTCGATTGGTCCAAAATGTTGGGGCGGGGTGGCTTGATCGTTGAAAATAGGTGAAGCCCCAAGATCGAATGGTACGCAGAAAACACGGGGGTACTTTGGGGTTTTTACGCGACGTGTATATATGTTTAATTGATCACTTGGAAAAGACCACTACTTAAGCCTAACTTAACTTAAGCGCTCCAGAGTAGAGCGAAGACTTAAGGGCGAGCGGACGGCAGTGCGAGCGCGCGAGATGTATACATCTGGATAAAATTACCGCTCGACCCTGCCTCCTGAAATTTAACGCCCTTTTGAAGTAAACATTAGCAAAACCCCTCCTAAGCAGGAAACTATAGTGGAATATCATGCTTGAACGCGTCTGTGAAACTCTTTGCTTTGATATTACTTAGACGTCTTACGGACTGGGTATTAGTAAACAGCATCCTATGTGAGTTCCATTTCGACTTCAAGAAGAACTACTCGACGATCGACAGCGCTATTATTTTTTCTTCAATCTCCAAGTCCTATCACCTTGATAATCTCTTCGCTTCTTGCTAATGCCATAGCTGGAATCTGCTCGGAAAACACTTTTGCAGTTTGGGAAGGTGCCCACCCCTTTGAGTGCTACCCAAATAATACAGGAGTCAAACAGGGATGGCTACTTAGTCCCGTCCTATTTTCTTTATATATAGACGATGTGTCTGGATTTCTGCCCGGCAGCATCGACATAAATGGCGCCATAATAAAAACATTCATGTACGCGGAAAATATGGCATTACTAGCAGAGACGCCGGAATTGCTCCAATCCATGCTCAACAAACTTGTTGCTCTCCATTGAGCCTGCAAGTAAAAGTTGACAAAACTAAGGATTTGGCAGTAAAATATGGCAGGGGTCGTAGGTCCCAATCAAGCAAATGGATCTTAAATTTAATTGAACTTAAAAACGCCACGAAGTTTTAAATATCTGGGCGATACTTTTTCCTGCAACATGCATTTTTTAACTTATGTCCAGGAAAAGCTAAGGGACGCACTGAAAACTATAAACAACACATAGAGAGGATTCTTTGGAAAGCGCCATATTCTTCCTTGTACAAAATTTCGCATAGGCTAGAGGTCAACATCCTGCAAAGAAAAGATGGCGACTACCTATCGCGAGCCTCCCAGAGCGAGACACGAATTACACATTGAAACCTGTCACACAACCTTGGACTTCTAAATAATTTCCATATTCGGTTTGATGCTCACACCAGCGCTGATTTGATGGCTTGCTGTGAGTTGTTGCCGCTCAATTATAGACCGCACTGAAACACTCTCAACAACGAATCAAGCGTCACCCATTTTACTAGAATTTTTCCAGTTTTAGCGGAAATAAGGATAGTTTTCTTACATTCGCGCTCCCTCTAAAATGAAGAACTGACAGAGTACCTAAACTGCAATGATTATACCAAACTTTTCTCCTTCCTTCATCATGCGTTGATCTACAGAGAAAATATCAGTAATGTAATAATTTGAATTTTTTTATGCCGTGCCACACTGAACCTTTTTGAAAACGTCTTTGTTTATATTATTTATATAACAAATAATTATAATTAAAATCTGTGAAATTGCTTTCTTAGTCATGACTGTCGATTGTAAACTTTGAAAATCATTATGTTAAGGAGGTGGCTTGATCGCTGAAATCGTTGTGAATCCTAGGGGAACTGGCACGAAAAATCCGCGCAGAAATATGATCGAAAACACGGTAGATCTTAGAGGGTACTACGCGACGTGCGTGTGTTTATTGTGACGCTTGAATATTAAAACTACTTAAGCCAAGCTTAACTAAGCCACTCCATAGCGGGGCGGAGATGTAGACATCTGGAGAAAACTGCCGCTCGATACTGCCTTCAAAAATTAAACGTCCTTTTGACGTGAACACATTGTTCGTACCCAAAGGTACTCAACATGACCACACCCAACAAATCAAGCAGTAGACAAGTTGGGAACAGCACCAGGCGCTCAGTAGCACCCACTGCATATGAGAATGGCAGATTAGCATATTATATGTCTCACTAACTCACCGTCTCACCGACTCAACGGCACACTGAGCCCCCAATGCAGTCAGCACATTTTGCAGTGTCAGCCAACTACGCAAAGTCAACTACGCAAACTGCTACCATAATCATAATTCCCTGACCTACTTTAGAATATAGCCTACTTCACTAATCATTACACAAACTTCCGTGGTCCAAGTAGTATATAAACATGTACCAAATGAAGAATAAATCAGTTATCAACACACCTCTTAACTCCGCGGTTCTACTTCCTACAACTGGGAATAGGGCTCGTAATACACTATCTCAACTAGCAGCTAACCACGTTAGCTCACCCTCAGCGCAGTTCAGCGTCGCCTGTGGTCCGGCATCGCAGTAACTATCGTTACCATTGCCGCGACGCGATCGTCCTGCCAGCAAAGCGTCCCCGTGCCAGCGACAAGTGCTAATTACCCCCTTGTCCCGCGGTGTGACCCGGAAGTGTCTACTTCGGTTAGGCACAAACATTGGTGACCCCGACGTGATCCTTTAACAACAAAGGATCACACTCAAGCAACCCCCTTCCCACTAAAGGACTCAAAGCTTTATCCAGCTTCACAGGATACGCTTCTTCTTCCAGCGTCACAGGAACTTCAGCTTAATCCAGCTTCACAGGATTCGCTTCTTCTTCCAGCGTCATAGGAACTTCAGCTTAATCCAGCTTCACAGGATACGCTTCTTCTTCCAGCGTCACAGGAACTTCAGCTTAATCCAACTTCACAGGATACGCTTCTTCTTCCAGCGTCACAGGAACTTCAGCTTAATCCAGCTTCACAGGATACGCTTCTTCTTCCAGCGTCACAGGAACTTCAGCTTAATCCAGCTTCACAGGATACGCATCTTCTTCCAGCGTCACAGGAACTTCAGCTTAATCCAGCTTCACAGGATTCGCTTCTTCTTCCAGCGTCACAGGAACCTCAGCTTCATCCAGCTTCACAGGCTACGCTTCTTCTTCCAGCGTCACAGGAACTTCAGCTTCATCCAGCTTCACAGGATACTCAGCTTCATCCAGCTTCACAAGATTCTTGTTTCCAAGACACACAATATGTCTACTTCATTCATTGAGGAAACAAGTCACACAAGAATCGATTTACACAATCGATTACTAGACACCCAAAACGAGCTGCAAGGGAAAATCCAACAGCTCATTAAGAATTATGGCAAGGATTCTGCCGACCGACGCCACCGAGACGGCTATTATTCCGGTAAGCTAAATCAGTTAAACGATCTCTGGCAGCAGTTTTGCGACCTAGATGAAGAAGTCCAGCAAGCGGCATTACCCACTGGAAGTGAGTACTCTTCACGATTAGTAGCACTTAAGGAGCTGGTCGAAAAATATCAGAATATCTTTCTGGACAACATGCCGACTGGAAGCGGTCTTCCGAAGGCCCCCAGACGAACTTCGGCCAACATCAAGCTCACAACAAGAGATCAAGTCAAAGGAGATTCCGCAATTGACACGGTGATCCGACAGTTGCAGAGAAGATGCAACGAATTAGAGTCATGATTAACATTAGCCTCGAACTCCCCAACTGTCACCCCAGCCCTACAAAGGCACCTGGATCTCCATTGGGCGTTACTGAGGCAAGCCCACGACGAATTGGATAGCACACCTGGGGCCGCAGCTCTGGCAGAAGCAGAGCTAGCCCAATTCCACACATTATACGAGGAATACGAAATGAACATGCTACGAGAAAACGACGCGCCAATGAGCCTAAACTTGGCACTTCCGCCAATTAGCATTCCGGAGTTCAACGGCGAGTATTTAGACTGGCCACGGTTCCATGATCTCTTTGTGGAATTGGTACATAACAAACCATATTCGGCCAGTCAAAAGCTACATATTCTACAGAGTTCGCTTCGTGGTGAAGCGAGGAACGTCTTGACAGACACAGCCTTCTCACAGGGTGGCTATGACGACACCTGGTTGCGGTTGAAGGCCAGGTACCAGAACGGCAAAATACTAGTATTCGCCGCCATAGCAAAAATTATTGACCATACGCCTATAGACGGTTCCTCGCGCCAACTAAGGGCCTTACATGGCACTATAAAAAACTCAATGAGTACTCTTCAAAACCTCGATATCAGCACAAAATCCTGGGATCCAATCCTGTGTTTTCTTATCAGAAGAAAACTAGACCAGCAGTTCTAACTGCTCTAGAAAATTCAGCGGATGCACCAACGGAAATTCCAACGTTATGGAGTGTACTGACGTTTATTGAGCGGCGCGCTTGTATGCTGGAGACGATAAGCGCTCAACCTACAGCAACACTCCGCCATCAGTCAGTTCACAACGAAGAGAGCTGTAAGATTTGTCACCTAGGACAACATAATCTTAGAGCATGTAGCCGGATCCAGCAAATGGACCCCAAAGCACGGCGCCAAGCCATTATTCAAGTAGGAGCATGCACAAATTGTTTGTCTACAGCTCATAAGGTTGAAAACTGTGGATCACCGACCGCTTGTCGAGTCTGCCAGCAACGGCATCATTCACTGTTACACCAAGGACCGACTAGCAATCCAGTGGCCGGCGCAGTAACCATTGCAGGCTACGACGACGTAGGAGGATATAATCTGCTCGCGACCGCCAAGGTCTCATTACAAGGGCCAAACGGTCAAATACAAACATGTCGCGCTGTAATAGATGGTGGATCACAGGTGAATCTTATCTCAAGGAGAATGGCAGATCTGCTATCTCTTAAGGAAAGGTCACCGATTGAAATATCTGGAATCGGAGGAAAAATATCAACAGCAATTAGATCAACACTAAAGCTCTCATCAGTTACATCAGGGTTTGAAAGACTAATAGAGGTATTTATTATTCCCACAGTCATTCCAGACCAACCGTCAGTATCGATTGATAACGATCTTAATATTCCCGGGGGACTGCCATTAGCAGATCCTGACTTTCGGCAACCTGGACCCATTGACCTAACCTTAGGGTCTGAGGTGTATTCTCGTGTAATAACCGGTGAACTTCTTGAACTAGGACCTAATAAACCTTTGGCACAAGGCACTAGGCTTGGTTATGTAATCACAGGTTATCTCAATAAAGAAACCTCATCTGATACGGAAATCAACCCTATTCTGGTAGAAGGCAGAGGTGATTTTGCAGGACCGAACGCTGCTTATGAGCCAACAAAAGATAAAAATCCGATGAATATAGAACCGACTTCTCATCAATTTAAAACCTACAAGAAGGCTGACTTTGGTTCAACATTTCTAAACCTAACCAAGAAATATCTTAGTTTTGTTGCAGAATGTCCACATACCATAGACGTGCCAATTGATCAAGTTCTACGAGAGCACAATTTCAGTCCCCACGATAATGTCAATTTCATCGCAAAGGGGAGTGTTAAGCAGCATCAAGAAGATGTGAAGGACCTGAATCACAAACATGAACCGCAGTTGAAGGAAAGATCCACAATAGTCAATGATTTGTTAGGTGCTTCCTATACAATCCGGTCAAGGGCTGACCGACATCACGACTTAATTGAGGGTACCCCTCCATGGGGGTGAGAATGTTCGTACCCAAAGGTACTCAACATGACCACACCCAACAAATCAAGCAGTAGCCAAGTTGGGAACAGTACCAGGCGCTCAGTAGCACCCACTGCATATGAGAATGGCTGATCAGCATATTATATGTCTCACTAACTCACCGTCTCACCGACTCAACGGCACACTGACCCCCCAATGCAGTCAGTACATTTTGCAGTGTCAGCCAACTACGCAAAGTCAACTACGCAAACTGCTACCATAATCATAATTCCCTGACCTACTTTAGAATATAGCCTACTTCACTAATCATTACACAAACTTCCGTGGTCCAAGTAGTATATAAACATGTACCAAATGAAGAATAAATCAGTTATCAACACACCTCTTAACTCCGCGGTTCTACTTCCTACAACTGGGAATAGGGCTCGTAATACACTATCTCAACTAGCAGCTAACCACGTTAGCTCACCCTCAGCGCAGTTCAGCATCGTCTGTGGTCCGGCATCGCAGTAACTTCGTTACCATTGCCGCGCCGCGATCGTCCTGCCAGCAAAGCGTCCCCGTGCCAGCGACAAGTGCTCATTACCCCCTTGTCCCACGGTGTGACCCGGAAGTGTCTACTTCGGTTAGGCACAAACACACATTATTAAGATAAAAACGTTCTACTATTACTAATATTATCCGAGATCTTAGCGTCGGAAAAATGGCGGTTTTGGGAGTTTTGTAGGCGTTAAAATGGGTATCAAATTATTTTTCTTTATTAAAGCATCCAAACTGTGGGCGCCTCAATTCTGGGCTGTTTGCGGGCGTACGAGTGGGCGTGGCACTTAATACCAAGCCAGATAGAAAGATATAGCGAAGAAATTAATAATTAAAACAATTATTCGCTCGCTGAGGGTATTATTGTTTCTGTCAGAAGTTTGCAGTGCGGTAATGGGGAAGTATCGGACCCTATGGCGCATATACGAGTATATTCAGTATTCACTAGACAAGTTGATCTAGCCATGTTCGCTGATCTGTCGGTCTGTCTGTCCGACCCTTTTTTACGCAAAGCTCTCAGTGTTAAAACTGTGGAGGTTATACAACCAAAACTACTTATTATTGTAGGTAGTATATATGTAGAGTTATCCTATAGATCCCTGTATAATATTGCAACGAAGCTGGTATATAGCATAGTTCTACGGTCAGCAAATCAGGGTAAGTTCATTAGAAAAAGACGACTAGAGTAGAATGTCAGTACTAGACTTCAATCACAGTTATATCCCTGTAAAGGAAATGTTAAAATGTTTTTCTGCAAAAACTCAATCTAGTAATGTGATCACAAAATTAAATCTTCCGGTCCATACAGACACCAATGTCGTCGACATCAACGTCAAATATCTAACACACAGCCACTTAGAGAATACGAGGTTTACTTACGCTGACCCGAAAAAGATTATTACTTTGAACTTAAAACCATTTAAGTTTAATTGATTAACATTGCATTATGTTTTAAATAAAACTGTTTCAGGCACAACTTAATGGCATCTGCGTCTAAACACTATATGCTGTATGACAACTTTTCCTGGCCTAAAATCCATTTTCCGAAAATCGTTAATATAAAGATCTAATGACGTCAGGATAACATCAGAAATCAATGCTACGTTACAGAAAGTTTAAAACAGCTGTTGCCAGTGAAGGGCGCACGTGGAGCAAATAACACCAGTTTACAAAAAAAATCGACGAAATACGCTTTGAAGGAGACCTTGGTTTTCCGGTAAGGTACATCTTCCTGATTAAGAAGAGAGCACTTAAAATTGTTTCTATGGTACCCATTTTTTTTTAAGTGTAAAAAACGTTTTTCGCACTTTTTTATTTTCTAACTCAAGTTTTGATAATCCGAATTCGGTCATCAAAGACTCATTTTACAGGTAATAGAATGCCTTTTAACTTTCTAGTACACAGCATTGAGTTCCATTCATTAGTTTAGAAGCTGCACTTCGTCAAAGTTGAAAAAGTTGGGAAAAATGCAAAAACGCTGGCATAAATGGCTTCTTTAAAAATACACGCCTAAAAACCGAAATTAGTTTTATGTTGTTTATTTGAAGTTTGAACCTTAACGGAGAATATGAGCAGTTGATCACGACAATCCGTTGGTAAATCGATTTTTTACAGATTTTTAAACGTACATATATACACAAGTTCAGTATTCGGGAGCAGCGGCCGTTAAACACTATTTTAAATTTTCAGTGTTGGTGAACGCAAGAATTTAGTGCAAGTTCTTATGCATAAAGTCAGTTTCCTTGCTATTTCCTTGCTAAAAATGTATGAAAATGATTTCCGCGTAACTGCAATCGCATACTTTTTAGCTTGCCCAGCACTAATAGCAATAGGAATCTGACGTTATGCATAACTACTTGCACCAAATTCTTACATGTACTTTCGATACCATTCGTCAGAACTAGTGAGGAATTTGTCCATTTCTCAAGGGAATAAAGCTCCTTTTTTTATGCCCGAAAATGTGATACTTCCAAGTTTGAGCGCGACATCCCCCAGCAGTAACCGGCCATCATGTTTTCATTCCATATTTCCTGGTATCTTTCTTCTACCCTTCTGAAGTCCTGGTACAATCTGAAGCTGTAAGCTTCGAGACATTATCAAGTTGGTTCTGAATAGTTGGGACGGGAACGTCATCAGAGTGAGGCATGGGCTTTTTTGTTGTTTTCACATTGGGATACGTATTTTTTTAGGATTTAACTTGACGAGGCAAAAATAGCAATCCACGTTATGATTTTTTGCTCAACCCAAATCATAAGTGTTCCAAACTTAATCTGCTTCCTTGCACCTTCTGCCCTTTGTCTTCAATGCTCCTTGCATATTATATAAACAATACCCAAAATATTTTCGTTTATAGGGGCTCTATATAGAAAAACCCATTTGGGTCATTTTAACATCGTTTAACACTATCTAATGGAGTGGATATAAAATTTGTTGTTAAAAAAGGCATGCAATATACTTTTAACAAATATCTTTCTTCATTCTCAGTAATGTTTATGGAAACAATTAAGTCTAGACTATTTTTTTGACAGAAAAGCAAAAGATGTTTAATTTATTAGATTACCTAGTCATCGTCCCCTTAAACGGGAGGCTTATGACATGCTTTAAAAAGCACAGGAACCTAGGACATTAAACTTACTAAAATTCGGTCAAAAACAAGCTTAGTTTCTGACCCATTACTTTTTAGGATTCTAGAAAAAAAATCTATAAATTCCATCCCTTGACGTACAAAGTTTAAAAATTCGGCTAAAGACGCCTCTAAATGAATGTAAAATATTTTGAGTCTCATATATTTAATTGTGTTTTTCAAAGCCTGTTCACCAAATAACATTTATTCTAAATAGAGGTGAACATATTACTTAAATGGCCACAAGTTGTAATCGACTAATGATATGATAATACCTTAAACGCAAATCATGCATTTGCATTTCTATAAAAATGAGTACAAACTCTGAAAGATATCTTTATTTAAAACTTTAAATTTTGTAATTTTCGTCAAACCGCGATTTCACAAGTACCACACGTTAGAATCAAAAACAAGGAAGAACGCTATAGTCGAGTACCTCGACTATCAGATACCCGTTACTCAGCTAAATAGAGATATGCAAGTAGCAAAGCGAGATTAAAATGCGCCACCTACCGGCGCTATACAGATTTAAGCGTTATGGGCGTTAGAGTGGGCGTGGCAAATTTTTTGGACCAATCGATAGGTTTTGTCGAGACCAATACATTTCAGCTAAAATTTTTTATCTAGCATAAAAATTGTGGGCGTCACAGGTTTTCGCGGTTTGTGGGCGTTAGAGTGGGCGTGGCATATTCGCGTAACAAACTTGCGCTGCGTATAAGGCTACGGAATCTAAATCTGAAATCCCAATTCTCTATCTTTGATAGTTTCCGAGATATCCACGTTCATATTTACGATTTTTTGAAGTTTGTGGGCGGTCTATGGGCGTTAGGGTGGGCGTGGCAAACATTTTTTTTGGGTCAATCGATAGGTATTGATAAGAACATTACATTTCAGTTAAAATTTTTATTTAGCATCAAAACTGTAGGAGCCACAGTTTTGGGCGGTTTGTGGGCGTTAGAGTGGGCGTGGCACTCTACTGAAACAAACTTGCGCTGCGTAAGAAGCTCAGGAATCTGCACGTCAAATCTCAATAGCCTAGCTCCCATAGTTTCCGAGATCTCAGCGTTCATCCGGACAGACAGACGGACAGACGGACAGACGGACATGGCTAGATCGACTCGGCTAGTGATCCTGATCAAGAATATATATACTTTATGGGGTCGGAAACGCTTCCTTCTGCCTGTTACATACTTTCCAACGAATCTAGTATACCCTTTTACTCTACGAGTAACGGGTATAACTATATTCGCAAATATGCTTATTTGCGTCTAATTTAACATAATTAAATGCACGCAGGCCTGCAGCTTTTATAAAAGTCAATTTTAATGTTCAGTGTTATTTATATAGATGGATATAAACATGGATGGATGCCAAAAATTGTTCAAATCGGACAATTCGTTAAAAAGTTATAAGCATATAAAATGTGCTATCTTGGTTACAGTCGCTTTGATGCTTGCGTATCTCCATCGCAATCCCCTGAGTAACGGGTACTGAAATAAAAAAATGTAACGGAGCGAGCCAAAGTCAAACAAAGTTTTTCGGGTGTTTCGGTAACAGCTTCGCATTGAGTCAGTTTTTGATGGAAGACCACTAGACCTTTTTTTACGACCCTTGGCTGTAGAGAAGAAATTTGTGCATGCTCCTACTACTTGAATTATTGCGCTACGTTTTGGGATCAACTTTCTGAAAACGTCTACACGCATGTCAACCTCAACAAAGGGTGCGAAATTACGTGCCTAGCGTGAAGCTGTACGATTATTTTAAGCTATGTACGGGCAAGCTAGCTTTGGACATTACTTGGCGTGTAACTGCGAAGAAACGCAGCATCCCAATATTCTCCACATATTTTATTATAAAAGTTAATGCTTTCAAGTTTATTTTTACAAAAGCAAACAAAGCACTTATAAGAAAGGCAAATTTAAAAAATTGACAAATAAGTAAAAAAAACAAGAGAGAACTCTATAATCGATGCCATAAACTATTAGATACCCGTTACTGGGAGCACTCAGGGAGTGAAAGGGAGATAGAGATATACAAGTACCATACTTTCCAAGATTGCACACTTTATTTGCTTACATATTTTTAATAAAAAGCCCGAATTGAACAATGTTTGGCATGTAGTTGGACATTGAAAGCCAAAGCAAATTCTCACAAAATTTTTTTAAAATATGGGCCCTAGTAGAGTATTCTTTTACTCTACGAGTAACGGGTATAAATATTTTTGTATTTAATATTTTCCAATTAGGAAAGGCGACATCGAAATCGTATTGCGGAAATGACTCCCGTCAACGAAAAATGTTCAACTTCGGCGACACTTATCGAAGTCAATGCCTTCCCCGATAGAAAATGCTAGCAGGGTACTCCGTGTCGACCGCTGATTTAGGCTCTTTTCTCTAAGAAAGGTCATGTTATTCTTTTCACATAAACTTTATATTTATATTTATTATATTATAAAGCCTAGTACTCACGTAGACGAAAACCGCGAGCTAACCATAGGAGTGAGCGAGAGGCAAATACGCGGCTAACGCTTTTCGTCGGGTCTGTTTTTTAGCGCGGTACTCAGATGAGCTAAGGAAATACCAGAAAAAAGTACCAGATTTGGCGAGTGAATTTCGATGAACGCCGTTAGCCGCGGCCCAAAGAATAAGAAATTTAATCTTTGGCGGTGTTCGTGCAAAGGCGATGTGGATCCTAGTCCAAGCTGTTGCCCTTTATTGTGGGATTTTACCGACAGGAAGCAAAGCCACAGGGGCAAATCCGCAGAATAGTTGAAATGCTGTAGGAGATCAACTAGAGAATCCCAGTGGGAAAGAATATGCCGAGTGGGACTGCGCTCTCTTGATGGACATCCTGCAAAAAAGGTAAGATCTGGCCAAAACAATTTGGTTGCGTTGTACTAATAGAAGTATCTTTTTAGCAGAACCACCAATAATAGGACCTCCGACGACATCTGCATTAGGACTCCGGACAGCAGCACCACCACCTACTTGGCAGCTTAAGCGGAGCTGGAGGATCCGCTGGCTTCTGTAGGGAGGAGAAAAATAGGGCGCCCGCTAAGAAACAGTTGGAGAAGCCAGCCATTGCCAGGATGCTAGGCGACTTCCTGCAGCATCAGCGGATCAACCCTGTTCCCAATTCGGCTCCCACTTCCTCAAGGTCCAATATGCCTATTGGGACTCGGAGCTGGACTGCGGTGGAGCGGAAAAGATGGCGAAGCATACGTGGGACGAGAAGGAAGCTTTAAACTACTAATTTACATAAATGTAAACATTCGTTGAACATTCCATAAATTTTTATTTTAATTTCTTTGTGTACCAGCAGACTCCTCCTTTTTAAATTTTAATTTCAAACCCAACTGCTTGACAGTAAGACCATGCAACATGCATTGCTGGTGAACTTTGAAAACTTTGGTCACACTACAAAGAATAAGATTTTTCGACTAGTGAAACTCTTAGCCGATCTGAGTACTAGGCTTAAGGGCTGAAATCTGTTTACTTCTGCTTCGCTTGCGTCCTCTGCCCAGGCATATGATCGAGATAATCGTGAGTCTGTCTCAATAGTTCCCACTGGATCTTCCGGTGTTATTGTAGAATTAGAGATGATTTTAATGCCACCAGTCATTAGGCATATTCATCTCCGGTAGGGAATGCCGCTTGCTGGATTTCTTCATCTAGGTCAAAAAACTTAGCTTATCGGAACAATAGCCGTCTCGGTGGCGTCGTTTGACAGAATATTTGCATTAATTCTTTATGACCTTTTGGATTTGTACTTGTAGTTTATTTTGGTTATCTAGTAGTCGATTGTGCAACTCAATTCTTGTGTGACTTGTTTCCTCTATAAGTGAAGTTTACTAATGTGTGAAGTTAAAACTCGTGTTTGGGTGCCGAAGAATCCCGTGAAGCTGAATAAAGCTGTGAGTCCTTCAAGCTTGGACTATGCTCGGTATCCCGTGAAGTCACAGTTTTAAGCGGTTTGTGGGCGTTAGAATGGGCCTAGCACACTGACGAAACAATCTTGGGATGCGCAGGAATCTCAAGAATATGTATGCCTAATCCCAGGCGGACATGGCTTGATCGACTCGTCTAGTGATCCTGATCAAGAATATAATTATAATTAAACGTCTGCACCACTGGTTACAATATTTTGGGTTGGAAGAACACCGACTTGCTGTTGACAAATCTTAAGCGGCACGTTCTAATTGTTTACTCTATAAACTGGTGTTTTTTGTTTCATGGTAATTTTCCCCTGGCTTGCTTATAGTTCGGTAATTTTCCTTTGGCTTGTTGACAACTAAATTTGGGTTCTTATTTCTTATAGGGTGTCTCGAGGGTGACTGCTTAATGTAAGCATGTATGTGTAGGTGTGTGGGCATCTACATAGGAGTATGTGGTACTATGGATATGTCACTGTATACGAGGTGTGTTCAAAAAGTAAGGTGACTTTTCAAATTTCGCGGGCAACATATTTTCGATCATCGATTTTTTTGTTTTGTTATGTTGGTACACTCTTCCCTTACATCTGTACCAAGTTTCAATTGAATCCCCTTTTTTGTTTAGTTGTGAGAGGCGTAAAGGTAACAAGTTGTTTTGCGTGCTCAGCGATTTTTTGCTATCGAAAAATATGGATCAAAGGATTTGCATCAAATTTTTTGTAAAAAATAAAATTAAGTGCCTCGAAACACTTGAAATGTTGACAGTGGCATACGGTGAAACTGTTCTGAGTAAAAAAAATGTTTACAAGTGGTACAATCTCTTCCAAGATGGCCGGGAAGATGCCAATGACGAGCCTCGCTCTGGACGCCCAAACACGTCAACAACTGATGAAAACGTTCAAGCAGTGAAGAAAATTGTTTTGGAAAATCGTCGAATCACTATCAGAGAAGTTGCTGAAGATGTCGGTATATCGCTTGGCTCGTGCCATGAAATTTTTTCAAACGTTTTGGGCATGAGTCGTGTGTCAGCGAAGTTTGTTCCAAAATTGCTGAATTTTGTCCAAAAGAACTGTCGCATGAGCATCGCTCAAGAGCTGTTGGATGACGTTAACGACGACCCAGATTTACTCGAAAGGGTCATAACTGGTGACGAATCATGGGTATATGGTTATGATATCGAAACCAAAGCCCAATCGTCACAATGGAAGAGCCCAGGTGAGCCAAGACCGAAAAAAACCTGCGTCGCTGGAAGAGCTCAAGGCTATACCGAAAAGTGCTTATGGGAAGTTCTTTGAGGATTGGAAAAACCGTTGGCATATATGTATTGTATCTGAGGGGGATTACTTTGAAGGGGACAACATTAATATTGATAAATAAATTAATAGTTTTTCTTAAAAATACAAAGTCACCTTACTTTTTGAACACACCTCGTATATGGGGTCGGAAACGCTTAATTCTACTTTACGAGTAACGGGTACAACTATGAAGTGCTAATCATTTCCAAAGGGGAGTGCTGACGCGAGAAGTGGAATAGGTCAATAGGTTACCCAGGAGGATATCATGGAACATTTTCGTGGAAAATTTGGATGTGTACCTGTGTTATCAAGTATTTACGTCGGAGACGCGTATTATCCGAAGCGTGAGCAAGTGAAAAATTCTGTGGTTCGCAAGAAAAATCACCAACACAGCACTGCAAGCTCTGCAAGGTGTGGCGATTCACCTGAATGAGAGCCGTGGGTGACATTACAGAATCACCCGGGACAGGTAGATACCCTGTTCGAAGAAAAAAAATATGGACCAATCAAAGGAATTGGAAAGATCACTCTGGGGGGAGAATCTGTCTCTCGGACCACCAAAACGGAGATCAAGTATGCTTTCCCAATACCAGATGCACCAGTCAGACAACAAAGAAGCTGCAGAGCGGCGAAAGCACAGGATTATGGAGCTTTTTAGGCAAAGTAATCAAATGCTGCTAATTATGTGTGCCCAGATAGAAGCCATGCATCTATAAGGCCAGAGCATATTCTTAACCCGACCGACAGCTTTTTGAGGTACCAAGGGACGCCGCCTCTAGAGTCAGTAAAACATGAGAAGCACCGGCTTAGGACACCCAGGCGGACGGAAACACCGTCGCATGGACAGTCCCAAACTTACGAAACGGAGACGAGTCATTAGCTCCATAATTTCAGGCCCCGGAGCGGTCGCGACATGACAGTTGAAAGATTCCTGTTCGGCGTCGACCGATTACCAGAGTTGTGTGGGATAAGCCGCCAACAAGTCTTTACGGAATTCCATAGTCTGTTGTAGCTTCACGTACCCGCTGATTTCCTGATTTTTTTGTTCAAACAACATTCAAGATTAAAACAAGAACCTTACTTGTGAGGCATGTTAATGAACTATGTGCATACATAGGCTTATATCAAAAAAAAAAGAAGGTAGGAGCGGCCACTAAAACGTGTTGGCAAATGATGGAACTCAAGGAGGAGTGGATAAAATGCGCAGCAGGCCAATTAATGAGAAAGAGGAGTTCCAGACCCTGGAGGTAGAGATGCAAAAATATCGTTAGTGAGTACATCGATGTTTTCATAATCGATGTTTTCAATCACCTACTACGAAATTATTGTTTTGCTGAACCGTAATACTAACTTATACTTATTTAACCAAAAAACGATACCTTCATGGAGCTAAATTAAAAATTACAAAAATAAAAAACAGAAACTGAAAAACACCAATTTAGCAAAATATTTATCCAATTCGATCTTTCTGCTTGAAGCTGGATCGTACTTGTCAGATCGTGAAACAAACTCATCCATTTTCCTTCGATTTTCTGTAACTGCAGCTACTTTCATTGGATGCAGGCGTCTTAAATGCTCTGATAGGTTTGTAGCCGGAAGTTTTATACTCCTTTCCGCAAAGTCGTTATTTGGCAAACATTTTGTTTTTGGACCTCTCAAAATATTTCGTTTTTTAATGCCTGGAGGCTGAAAGTCAAATTCCGATTCTGCATTTTAGGGGACAAAGCAGCAGATGAAGAAGGAGTAGGCGACAAAGCATCAGATGAAGAAGGAGCAGATGAAGGAGAAGCATGGTCTAAAACAGAGCACCTTGGTACTGCTGAGGCTCATACTTACTCTTTATGTGCAGGAACATGTCGATTTTGCCACGAGGAACCGCCCTAAGGAGTTTAACGTGTAAGAAACTGTAGCAAAACTTGATACATTGAAAAAAATGTGCTTGCTTATGAATCTTACGTGTGGTTGCCTAGCGTCTCTTTCTCTTAGTGAAAACATCGATGTTCGAAAAAATACTCGATGTATCCCCGTTTTTAAAAACATCGATGATATCGAAAGTAACATCGATGTTTTTGCATCACTACCTGGAGGACATTTCGGACGATATCACGTTGGAGGAATCCAACCGTACGCGGAAAGGGATACGACGCCGGAAAAGGATGCGTAGGCCCGATTTACGACCTGGTGTGCAATAAGTGGGGCAAGGGAGAAAACTTTTACAGAAAATATTCATCAAAGGAAAGCCATGCCGTACCAAATTTGATGACGTCATTGGCCGCTGCTGTAGTAAAGTCGAAATGGATGCCGACGCTATCCCGGCGTATTTTCCGCGGAGTCCATCAGTCCATTCCCGTACAAGCAACAACAACCAGATAAATATCCCCTTATATGAGCATAGTACAACGGGAGTAGAACACACGGAAACACACATACCCGAGCGGATTATCGCTCAAGGAAAAGGTTAAGAACAGGTGGTGAGCGTACAAAACGATATGTCAATAGAAATGAAATACTAGGGTTATTAGACACAGGCGCTAGTGCATGCTGTATTGGCAAAAGAGCGGAGGCACCCTTAAAAAAGAATACTTGCTGATCAAGGAACGACATTACCGTATATACCTAGCCAAGCAAAAGCTGGTATATGCCGAGCTAGATCGCATGCTAGGTCTAGTGGTGATTGAAGAGAGCAATAGTAGCTGGAGTCATCCGATAGCTCTCGTGCAAAGAGTTGTTTGTCTCGACGCACGTAAAGTCAATTCCCGGACGATCAAAGAGGGTCTATTGAATCGACTCCAAAAAACATATTATATTTCTGTAATTGACTTGAAAGACGCCATTTGGCAAGTACCACTGGAATCCAAGAGGATGGAAAAAACCACGTTTACCGGGCAGACCTCTACCACTTTACAGTCATGCCGTTCGGCCTGTTCAATGCAGCGCAAAGAATGTGCCGACGAATGGATAAAGTCATAACGCCGGAACGAAGTTCTATTCGTGTACCTTGACGACTTGCTGGTCTGTTCACCCACTTTTGAGCCAGCGGGCAAAACTGACAATAAAAATTAACAAAAGCAAGTTTTGTTATAGCCAGGCCAGATATCTAGGGTATGTGGTTGGAGAAGTATGCATCCAAGCCGATAATTTCAAAATACAGTCGATACAAGAATTTGCTTTGCCTAGGTCCGCCAAACAGATGCAGAGGTTTTTGGGCATGACTGGCTGGTACAGGAGATTTATCCAAAGAATGACCGTATAAAGAAATTTTGGTTGTCTGAAAAGCCAATTATGGAGTTTAAAGTTTTAGGGATGAGGGGAGTATTGTTTCAAGCCGATGGTTCACTGGGCAAACACCCGATCGGCTATATGTCAGCCAAATTAAACATGGCGCTGCGTATTTGAGTAAGAAATCTCAGCATCACAAAATTCCGTGCTTATCTAGAGGGAATTCCCTTTAAAGTGATCACTTGATCACCATGATTGTCTATAATGGATGTCATGGGGACTGCCACAAATTTATAAGCAAATTAATGGAGTTTTTCTACTGGCCCTCTTGCAGTAGATGTGCAACATATAGTGAGAGAGCATAGTCTGTAATATCAGCAAGACCACCAACAAAATAGCCGATCACCGATGGTTAAGCGGAAAATGCATATAACATTCATATTAAGCCTGTAGAATTTTCCGTGGCACAAGATTTCTAAAGGAAAAACTAGAAAACGCTCTATTGTCGAGGCCATCGATTATCAAATACCCGTTACTCAGCCAGTTACTCAGTTAGAGTGGGCGTGGCACCCTGCCGAAATAAACTTCAAATCCCAACTTTGTAGCTTTTCATAGTTTCCGAGATCTCAGCGGTCATACGGACGGAAAGACACACAGACGGACAAGGCTAAATCGACACGTCTGGTGATCCTGATCAAAAATATAAATACTTTATGGGGTCGAAAATGCTTCCTTCTACCTGTTGTGAGGATGCGGGAAACACACCCTCCACATTTCGCCACTTTTCTTCTTTCCGCCACGAAGGCATACAATTTGATATTACGGCACGACGGCCATTTATTTATAAGTTATAGGCATAAGTTAGCCATAAGTCGTTACGCCACGAAGGCAATATATTTAAGTTCAAACTAGAAGCTAAGCTTATCAGATTTAAATATCGCGCGCACCAGGGCTGGAAAACCACCCAGTGTTGGTCAACCGAGGGCCAACAGCTAGTGCCGATAGCGATAGGCGGGGGATCGATAAGAAACTGTGTTGGGAAACGGAAAAACCCGGCAAACCGAGCTTACATGCGGCCGCAAGGGCGGAAGCTCGACCCCATTCCCGAATGGCAGAAAAGGCGACCAGACCTAGGAGCGGACTTCAACCCGGAGTGGTACAGCGGTACGAGCGTCGGCACGCCGGATCCAAGGAGTAAGTGGGACAGACAATAGAGATCAGACTGAGTGCGAGTAGGGGCCTAGGAAAATAACTTGTAAAACTAGCGAGTAATAAAGACAAGAGAGAATGAAGAAGTATGTGTCCGTGTGAATTTGTGCATTTTTCGGGAACCCACGTGCCGGTCGGGAATCGTGTTGCGCCAGAGAAGCTTACTCAGTGCAAACGACCACCCGATCGCCCACAAGGAGAATAGGAATGGATCGCCTCTGGCCACCCTCTCCTGGGAACCCCGCCCCAAATACGGTTTAGGTAGTCGCGAGCCACGTGCAGTGATTTGTGCCGGTCGGGAATCGTGTTGCGCCAGAGAAGCTTACTCAGTGCAACCGACCACCCGATCGCCCACAAGGAGCATAGGGTCGCCTCCGGCCATCCTCCCCTCGGATCCCTACCCCCTACCCCAGTAGCCTGTGAGTCGCACATCCAGGGGGAACGGCCACGCCGTCCAGTTTTGTTGGTATTTTCTCAGGGATCGGCTACGCCGCTCGTTTCGTTAGTATTTTCGCCGGGAGCAGCCCCGCCCTCCACTATACCTTTCGGGTGCCGTGTTGCGCTAGAGCTGCTTACTCGGTGCAACGCGGATACTCTGGCCTCCTTTCCCGACAAATCCCCGCGGCAACTCCCCGTCCAGTTTCGTCCCAATATTTTTCTACAAATTTAACTGTAGAGGACCCTGGCCGGACTGAGTTTTATCCCAGCCTATGAAAAAGGTCCTTACAGTTTGGCTTCCGAACAGGGACGAATAAGGACGACTAGATATCCTTTAGGAGAATTGGGTTTTTACCACCAACCGCATGGCCTAAAGACCCATGTCCAGTAGATGAGATTTAGGGAAAGATAGGAGACCGCAGGAATAGTTAGAGTAGGGGATCCCGTAACGCTGCGCCCGCCAACGCTAACCCACTCCCGGAGCGCCACATAGCCACGTGGCCTCCCACGAAGCCGTCAAGCGCATATCACGCCCCGAGCAGCGCCCTCAGCGACCGCGCCGGACACGTGGTCACCAGCCACACAACGAGCGTCACCAGGAGCACGCACAGCGTGGCCACCGCGCCCTCAGCAGCGTCACCCGCGCCGCCAGCCGCGTTATCAACAGCGCAGACTCAGCAGCGTCCCGCGCCGTACAGTGCCACCCACGTGGCCATCAGGTGCCCACAGAGCGGCCACCTCGCCCTCCACAGCGCCCAACGAGCGCCCTCCACAGCGCCCAACGAGCGCCCATCGAGCGTCATCAGTGCCCACCGCGGCCAACAGCAGTGCCCTCAGCGGCATCCGCGCCCATCAAGCGGGGCAACAGCAGTGCCAACCGAGCGCTCACCACACCGATCAGCGCTGCCGCGCGTCAGTCGCGCCACGGGAAGCGCCCACCCACGTGTTCATCAGGAGCGCCCAACGATCAGCGCCGCCGCTCACCAGCTCACCGAGCGCCATCAGGAGCGCCAACCTCAGCAGCGCCCACCGAGCGGCTTCCGCGCCCCCAGTAGCGTTCAGCGCCCATCAGCAGCGCCCATCGAGCGGCGTTAGTGCCCAACAGGCGCCCTCAGCAGCGCCATCTGAGCGCCAATCACCGCGCCCACAGCAGCGCCCAGCCGCGCCCTCAGCAGCGCCAACCGCGCCGGATACGTGGTCACTAGCCACGCTACGAGCGCCACCAGGAGCGCGCAACGAGCGGCCACCGCGCCCTCAGCAACGTCCACCGCGCCGCCAGCAGCGCCGTCCACGGGGCAACGGGAGCGCCAGCCGCAACCACATCGGTCAGCCACTGCCGCACGTCAGCAGTACCTGCCGTACCTGCCCAGCGCCCAGTCACGCCACTAGGAGCGCTCACCGAGTGATCCCCAGCAGAGCCATCGGCAGCGCCACCGCGCGTATGCCCAGTGACTCGGGAAAGAAAGACGCAGAATCAAAGCCAGATCCGGCAGCTGCCGGACTGGAAGAGGACAGGTTTTTCTCCGCATCCGGGGGTGATTCCACGACCGCAAACATGGGGGTCAGGTGGATCGCCTACCGCCGGAAGGACGAGCTGCAGGCTCTACTAAAAGAGTTTGGACTTGACCCGAACGGCCAAGTGGACGAACTACGACCACGATTGGCATCCTTCATCGGAGGAGGAGACCACAGCCCGGCTCTACGAGAGCGCTTTGCCGCACTGGAGGCAATATACCCGGAAGCACCCACCCCGAGGACGTCCACCAGTCGGGCCACCTCACCGATGCCCGGAATTGAGGATTACACGCTTCCCGTGCCCTGCTTTGGGAACCTACGGAAAAGCCCTGGACGGGAGATACCGGTCGCCAACCCAGCCGCCCATCTTCCGCACAGCCCCATATCCGCGGCCGTGTTCGCCGAGAAACTGCGAGGATGGGGCGTACTTTATGACGGACAGTCAGACCCCGTTCATTTTATAGAACGCGTCGAGGAAGGTGCCACTGCCTACAATGTGAGAACGAGTGACATACCGAGGGCCGTCATTGGACTTCTCTCAGGCCGCGCCGAAGGCTGGTACCGGGCATACCAAATGCACACCGAGCCATGGGAAACTTTCCGGAGAGAGTTTCTGGAGTTTTTCTTGCCTCCGCGGTACTACCAGAGCCTAGAAGATGCCATCCGGACCAGGCAACAACAAGTGGGCGAGCCCTTCAAAATATACGTAGTGGAATTACGCCTGATGATGCAACGCGCCAAGTACTCGCTAGACCAGGAGCTCGAGCGGATCTACGAGAATTTGATGCCGGAGTACCAGCTTTTCATACGGCGACATGAGTTCTCCTCACTAGAGGGGCTTACCCAACTGGCAACTGCGTTCGAAATCGCACGGGATCGAGACCCCGTTCGACATGCAGCCCTAATTCCAACCGCAAGCTGGAATTCCGGCAGGGAGAGCAGCGAAAGACCCACATCTCAACCCCGGAACTTTCTCGCTCCAACGCCCTCTGGACCCAGGAGACCGGCGATATCCAACGGGATGATCGCCCAGGAAGCGGAACCACCGGTTGACGTCGGCCGAGCTTGTCACCGCTGCGGAGAAATTGGACACTTCACACGAGAATGCCGAAACCCACCGCAGATGTACTGCTGGGACTGTGGGAAACAGGTAGGAAGGTGCCACTGCCTACAATGTGAGAACGAGTGACATACCGAGGGCCGTCATTGGACTTCTCTCAGGCCGCGCCGAAGGCTGGTACCGGGCATACCAAATGCACACCGAGCCATGGGAAACTTTCCGGAGAGAGTTTCTGGAGTTTTTCTTGCCTCCGCGGTACTACCAGGGCCTAGAAGATGCCATCCGGACCAGGCAACAACAAGTGGGCGAGCCTTTCAAAATATACGTAGTGGAATTACGCCTGATGATGCAACGCGCCAAGTACTCGCTAGACCAGGAGCTCGAGCGGATCTACGAGAATTTGATGCCGGAGTACCAGCTTTTCATACGGCGACATGAGTTCTCCTTACTAGAGGGGCTTACCCAACTGGCAACTGCATTCGAAATCGCACGGGATCGAGACCCCGTTCGACATGCAGCCCTAATTCCAACCGCAAGCTGGAATTCCGGCAGGGAGAGCAGCGAAAAAACCACACCTCAACCCCGGAACTTTCTCGCTCCAACGCCCTCTGGACCCAGGAGACCGGCGATATCCAACGGGATGATCGCCCAGGAAGCGGAACCACCGGTTGACGTCGGCCAAGCTTGTCACCGCTGCGGAGAAATTGGACACTTCACACGAGAATGCCGAAACCCACCGCAGATGTACTGCTGGGACTGTGGGAAACAAAGCATCGTTACCATCGACTGCTGCCGCCTGACGGAAAACGGCCAGGGTCGCCGCCCACGTCGGGAGCCCGCGGTGACCCACTCGGTGCTCCCCCATCACTAGATTCCCCACTCCGCCTGGCGGGGTGGCGGATTGTTGCCAATGTTACCATCGAGGGACAACCTTTCTCGGCAACAATTGACACAGGAGCCTCGCGAAGCTTTGTCAGCGAAGCGATCGCCAAGCGCCTAGACTCAGGAAGAAACAGCAGAGAAGTCCGCTCCCGCATCTCTCTGGCGAATGGATCCCAGAAAGAGGTGACCAAGGCCCTCCGGGCGCAAGTCGGCCTAAACGACCGACCGATCGGGCTGACGCTACTAGTCCTGCCAACGATCCTGGATGAAGTGATTTTGGGCATCGACTTTCTCTGCGCCATCAGCGCAACTCTAATCTGCGGGCAAGTCTGCTTGCAACTAGCCCCACCTGCCACCCGGAAGGTAGAACCAACCCCAGATACGCGGGCGACTCCTACGGCCGCAACCGCGCAATCCCCAAGCACACCCGGTACGCCGCAATCATCGCAAGGCACCGAGGGGGGGACCAAAACAGTTCCAAAGCCTGCTCCGAGGACTCACATAAAGCCAAACGCGCCAGTGCGGAAGACAAGTCCTGACCCCTTGGGACCCCCGTTGTCAAGGAACCCGTCAGACGACACCGCGGGAACCTGCATCACCACGGAGAACAGGTACGGCCTACAGCCGCAGGCGGACTCCGCCACGGCAAAGGAGAAGAACCCGTTTCGACGCCCCTCCACGAGCGCCATGTTGGCCACCACAACGGTGGAAACTCACACGCGCAAACCAGCCACCTCACTTGGGCCTCGGGAACCACAACGGAAAATCGGTGTATATCAGCTGCCACCCCATTCGGACGCTGCCAGCGCACGGAAGCACAACCCGTTCCGGAGCCACTGTCCCCACGGACACCTGGCCACTGTAGCGGAGGACCCAACCAGGCTACAGGTGACCGAAGAACCTCACGCCGAGAAAAACCGCCCACTTTCTGCAGGGGGAGCTACAGCTTTTCGACGAGCTAAGCGGGCCAACGGAGATCGCCGAGCATACCATCACTCTCCGGGATAATAAGCCACTAAAGCAGCGGTATTATCCAAAGAACCCCGCCATGCAGAGCATAATCAATCAGCAGTTGGACGAACTATTACGAGACGACCGAATCGAGCCCTCCCGTAGCCCGCACAGTGCCCCGCTGGTGCTCGTGCGGAAGAAGACAGGAGATATGCGGATGTGCGTACCATACCCGATGCGTACCCACTCCCACGAATCAACCACATATTGGAGCGGCTACGGAACGCCCGGTTCATCTCAACGCTGGATCTTAAGAATGGATACTGGCAGATCCCTATGGCGGAAGGAAGCCGCGAATGCACGGCTTTCACCGTCCCTGGGCGTGGACTCTTCCACTGGAAAGTCATGCCCTTTGGACTGCATTCTGCCCCAGCAACGTTCCAGCGAGCCCTTGACAGGGTCATCGGGCCATATCCGGCCCCACGCCTTCGCCTACTTGGATGACATCATCGTCATCGGGGCGACGTGGGAGGAACATGCCAGGAATCTCAGGGAAGTCTTCCGACGACTGCGGGGAGCAAAGTTTCGGCTGAATCAAGGCAAGTACAAGTTTTTCCAGAAAAAGCTGGTATACTTAGGCCACTTGATCAGCGAAGAAGGCATCAGGACGGACCCAGATAAGATAGCTGCTATCCAGGGACTACGCCCGCCAACCAACGTCAAGGAACTCCGTCGCCATTTGGGCATCGCATCTTGGTATCGACGCTTCGTCCAGGATTTCGCCTCCATCGTTCAGCCCATGTCCCGACTCCTCAGGAAGGGGGTCAAGTGGAGCTGGGAGGAGCCCCAACAGCAGTCATTTGAGACACTCAAAGCCAGACTAACGGCCGCACCGGTACTGGCCTGCCCAAATTTTGAATACAAGTTCCAGCTTCAGACGGATGCAAGTGATGCAGGACTTGGAGCAGTCCTCACTCAGAGCATCGATGGAGAGGAAAAGGTCATCGCCTACGTAAGTCGACGCCTCGAGCGAGCCGAGGAAAACTAATCCACTACCGAAAAGGAGTGCCTCGCCATAGTTTGGACCACGCGGAAGCTACGCTGCTATTTGGAGGGCTACCAGTTTGACGTGATTACGGATCACCTCGCTCTCAAGTGGTTGAACTCGATTGACAACCCCACGGGCCGCATAGCTCGGTGGGCTCTGGAGCTGCAACAATACCAGTTTACCGTCCTCTATCGGAAGGGCAAATACAACGTTGTCGCCGACGCCCTCTCCCGACAACCCCTAGGGATGCTTCAGCTGCTCGCGGAACACGGAACTCAGTGCAAATGGATCCGGAGGATGCAAGAAGAAGTCCAGAGGCGCCCCGAAAAGTTTCCGGATTACACTCTGGATCACGGACAGCTGTATCGACACATCGGACACACCTCAGACGTGGGAAACAGCAACCCATGGAAGCTTTGCGTGCCTCGGGAGCAGAGACAACGAGTGCTGGAGGAATGCCACGACCACCCTTCTGCTGGTCACCTGGGCATCCGGAAGACTCGCAGACGGATTGCCCAACGATATTTCTGGCCGGGATTACATCGAGACGTTGTGCGGTACGTCACCAGCTGCTTGGTTTGCCAACAATACAAGGTGAGTCAACGCAAACCGGCGGGCAAAATGCTCACCCGCCATCCCACGGAGCCATTCGCGCACGTCGGAGCCGATTTCGTTGGATCTCTCCCTCGGACCCGACGAGGGAATACCATGCTGCTCGTATATATAGATGTCTTTTCCAAATGGATCGAGATCATCCCCCTAAAGAAGGCCACAGCCGCCCAACTGGAGTTTGGATTTCGGGAAAGGATATGCTTTGGAGCACCCAGGACTTTGATCTGCGACAACGGCACGCAGTTCACCAGCCGCGGTTTCAAGACATTCTGTCGCACTAACGGCATCAAACTGGAATACACAGCTCCCTATTCCCCGCAGCAGAACCCCACCGAACGGGCAAACCGGACCATCAAAACAATGATAGCCCAGTACGTGGACCAGGATCACAGGACATGGAATCAGCTACTGCCAGAGATCTCGCTGGCCATAAACACGAGCATCTCAGATAGCACCGGTTTCAGCCCCGCCTATCTGGTGCAGGGTAGGGAACCCAGATTGCCAGGAGCCCTCTTTGATGTGGTCACGCCTGGTCTACACTCGTCGCCGTTGGACCCCACTGAGCGAGCTAAACGACTTCAGGAAGCTTTCCGCACTGCGCTGGAAACCAACCAGATGGCCTCTCAGGAACAAGGCCGCCACTACAATTGGCGACGTCGCGAGTGGAGACCCCAGCTCGGATCACAGGTTATGGTCCGCCTTCACCACCTGTCAAAGGCCAGCGAAGGCTTTAACGCGAAGCTTGCTCCTAAGTACTCGGGGCCATTTAAGGTGCTAAAGTTCCTCTCCCCGAATATCGCCAGGATACAACATATGAAAAACAGGAAGAGGCGAACAGCAGGAGTAGGTGACCTGAAGGAGTACCACCAACGCAGTGACCAACTAGGGGACCCGGAAGAAGCCACCGGAGAGAGCGCGTGCCCAACATAAGGGAGTCGACGAATGTACCCAAAGCATCGTAGTAATAACTTTAGTAGAAAACTAGGTTAAGCTGAGAGTTGTACCCACTAGATAAGTCGATCCTCGCCCTCAGGCAGGGCAAGTAAGGAACGTAGGCCTAGGCTAATTTTCTAGCAATCTACAGATCGGAACTACAACAACAGGATGGAGCCCTTCTACCCAAACTTCGTCGCAGGGGTCTACCAACCGGTTGACCACCATGACTCGGACATGGATACCAACGACGGCGCACCCCCAGCCGGGACTCGGCCCTGTCAGACCGGAGCCCCGTCGTTACGCAACGAAGGCAATATATTTAAGTTCAAACTAGAAGCTAAGCTTATCAGATTTAAATATCGCGCGCACCAGGGCTGGAAAACCACCCAGTGTTGGTCAACCGAGGGCCAACAGCTAGTGCCGATAGCGATAGGCGGGGGATCGATAAGAAACTGTGTTGGGAAACGGAAAAACCCGGCAAACCGAGCTTACATGCGGCCGCAAGGGCGGAAGCTCGACCTCATTCCCGAATGGCAGAAAAGGCGACCAGACCTAGGAGCGGACTTCAACCCGGAGTGGTACAGCGGTACGAGCGTCGGCACGCCGGATCCAAGGAGTAAGTGGGACAGACAATAGAGATCAGACTGAGTGCGAGTAGGGGACTAGGAAAATAACTTGTAAAACTAGCGAGTAATAAAGACAAGAGAGAATGAAGAAGTATGTGTCCGTGTGAATTTGTGCATTTTTCGGGAACCCACGTGCAGTGATTTGTGCCGGTCGGGAATCGTGTTGCGCCAGAGAAGCTTACTCAGTGCAAACGACCACCCGATCGCCCACAAGGAGCATAGGAAAGGATCGCCTCTGGCCACCCTCTCCTGGGAACCCCGCCCCAAATACGGTTTAGGTAGTCGCGAGCCACGTGCAGTGATTTGTGCCGGTCGGGAATCGTGTTGCGCCAGAGAAGCTTACTCAGTGCAAACGACCACCCGATCGCCCACAAGGAGCATAGGAAAGGATCGCCTCTGGCCACCCTCTCCTGGGAACCCCGCCCCAAATACGGTTTAGGAAGTCGCGAGTCACGTGCAGTGATTTGTGCCGGTCGGGAATCGTGTTGCGCCAGAGAAGCTTACTCAGTGCAAACGACCACCCGATCGCCCACAAGGAGCATAGGAAAGGATCGCCTCTGGCCACCCTCTCCTGGGAACCCCGCCCCAAATACGGTTTAGGTAGTCGCGAGCCACGTGCAGTGATCTGTGCCGGTCGGGAATCGTGTTGCGCCAGAGAAGCTTACTCAGTGCAAACGACCACTCGAGCGACCACAGGGAGCACAGGGAAGGGTCGCCTCCGGCCATCCTCCCCTCGGATCCCTACCCCCTACCCCAGTAGCCTGTGAGTCGCACATCCAGGGGGAACGGCCACGCCGTCCAGTTTTGTTGGTATTTTCTCAGGGATCGGCTACGCCGCTCGTTTCGTTAGTATTTTCGCCGGGAGCAGCCCGGCCCTCCACTATACCTTTCGGGTGCCGTGTTGCGCTAGAGCTGCTTACTCGGTGCAACGCGGATACTCTGGCCTCCTTTCCCCACAAATCCCCGCGGCAACTCCCCGTCCAGTTTCGTCCCAATATTTTTCTACAAATTTAACTGTAGAGGACCCTGGCCGGACTGAGTTTTATCCCAGCCTATGAAAAAGGTCCTTACACTGTTACATACTTTCCGACGAATCGAGTATACCCTTTTACTCTACGAGTAACGGGAAGTCTTCCGGGACAAAGCTTCGTACTTGGCACTTATGTATCCTCGAAATAGAATCCAGCGTTGCTAGATATAGCTTCTAAAAACAACCCGTAACGGGTGGGTAGAGGTCAAAAGTTGAGGAACCTAGGAACCTAATACTCTTTAAACGTTTTCGAGAAAAAAAAAATTTTTTAACCGGAATACCAGTTGTGACTAGCGCTGTAATTTATAAGTTTTAAAACTTGTAGCGTTAGGAAGCCTAAAACAATAAATAATAATAATAATAATAATATAAAAAAACTCTTGCCCATAATTTTTAGTCGATGATATTAAGACAAATCATTTTAGAAAAGCATACACAGTAATTAAAAATATCTTTCTAGCGACATAACCCTGTAGCTTTATAAGCTCACAAGTTACGGGTCTACAAAGTTTAGCTATTTATAGCTGTTTCCCGGCAAACTAGCGAGTTTTTCCAAAAGTGGTATAACTTAAGTTTTTTATATTAAGCTGTTCAACGTCATCATACATTTACAGGACCCTAAAGTAATGTTTTGCGACAAACTGACAAAATAAAATAAAATTTTCATTTTGAGAAGTCCCTCAAAATTTGTTTTGTGTAAACCTTTTGAGCGGAAGAATCGGATTTTAACAAATGTGGTGTCATTCGAAGCGTATTTTAAGTAAAAATACAACTAGACTAATAAACTAGTGCATTTATGCCCAACGGCCCCAACAGATCAAATTTTAGACACGTAAAAATCAACTGTTCAAGTTGTAAAGAATTTAACTTACCTCATGGTTTTTTAATAATAATTATGGTAACTCTTATCGATATTTCACTCATCGATACACGACAGCAGCATTAGATCATGTACTACGAAAGGTAGCGTATTATTTTTACGCTCCATTTTTACTGATCATGAGCAAGAATTTTTGCACGGCGGTGGCTGTGAAATTGAAGGGTAATAGGAAAGAACGCAGCCACAGTCATATTAAAGCATGAGTAGATCAGATAAATCAAAGCAAGCTATAATAATATATAAGCGTTGAAATTGTGCTTTCAGATTTTTGAATTTTTAGATATTTTATTCAGTTTTGTACCCGTTACAACAGTCAGCTCAAGCATTGGGTTTTGTAAGCTTTAAGATAAAGTAACTGCAGAAGTTACTGGAAACGAAGTACACATGCAGTAAACGTGCTAACATATTTCGGCCGTGGTTTACTTGAGATAATGAAATTTCAAGCCAATTGTCAAGTAAATCATCGTGCGCCGAGGGTATTAATATATTGAAAGTTTCGACGTTGGGCCACGTCGCCTTAGATATATTAAAGTCACCAGAAACTATTATGTGATCCCTATCTGATAGGATATTTGAAATAGTCTGGATTATGGACAGGTGATTCGCATAGTTGTTTACTTGGAAAACTAACTTCGGAACTAAGAATATCCGGTTTTAAACAGGTTTTGCTAAACACAATAACATGGGAAGACAGCGAGAAACGATATTTGTGCAAATTAGTCAGCTTACTTAGTAAACCTCTTGAATTCTAATAGGAAGGCATTGAATAGAAGAAGTATAGGGCGCTGTGGATGGCTCTTTAGAGGCATTTCCAACTTCCTTTAAACGAATTTCTTTTTTTTAGCTTCGTACTCTTTAAGAAATATTCCTTTTGGCAGAGCACATAGTGGCAAAATGAGCAAAAGGAATACCGATCTTAAATAATGATATTTTCCTAGCAAATGGGCAGTGCTTTTACAAACCGAGCACCTTTAGTGGGTGAATTTTTAAATTGCTAGAAATTTTTTTAACATTATTTTTTAGCTACATTTTTTTAAAACTTCCTAAAAATCTCGAAATTTCTATAAAAACCTCTTTTAGAACATCTGTATCTCCAGCTGTAGTAATTCGAATCACTTCGTTTGTTTTATATTTATTTCTCTAAAACATTCTGATACACTTATTTATCGAATAGTAAATGTATAAAAGTTTTAGGCAAATAAATAATGTGACACAAATAAAGGTATTTGGTTTTTAAAGGAACGACACAGATACCATAAATTATGTTAAATCATGACGTGAACAATAAAGTTAAAAAAATGTAAACAAAATGTAAAAAATTAGTCGTAATATTTTCAGCATGTGAATAAATTAAATTTATTGTATTTACCAAACCTTCCGGTGCGGCCAATTCGATGTAGGTAAGTTTCACAGTCAGCGTTGCCTCTAACGTCAACCGGCAAATCAAAATTGACGACAATTGTAACTTGCTCAATGTCAATGCCTAAAAAGATGATACGATTTGTAACATTTTTAACTGAGGAATATCGAACAAATACCTCTTGATAAAACATTTGTTGTTATTAATACTTTTTCAAGTCCAGAACGGAACCGGTCTAAGACAGCAAGTCTCTGTTCAACAGTCAGATCACCAGAAAGCACAGCAACAGAATGACCGTCCGATGTCATTTTCGCTGCAAGCCAAGCAGCAGTTCTACGTGTCTAAAATACATACGATAATTTTTTATTGAATTATTATTAACAGCATTAATTATTAAAAATTTGACTTTACGTCAAAAAACTCTGATATTAAATAAGAATAGCGATTCAATATTTATACCCGTTACTCGTAGAGTAAAAGGGTATACTAGATTCGTCGGAAAGTATGTAACAGGCAGAAGGAAGCGTTTCCGACCCCATAAAGTATATATATTCTTGATCAGGATCACTAGCCGAGTCGATCTAGCCATGTCCGTCTGTCCGTCTGTCCGTCTGTCTGTCCGGATGAACGCTGAGATCTCGGAAACTATGAGAGCTAGGCTATTGAGATTTGGCGTACAGATTCCTGAGCTTCTTACGCAGCGCAAGTTTGTTTCAGTAGACTGCCACGCCCACTCTAACGCCCACAAACCGCCCAAAACTGTAACTCCAACAGTTTTGATGCTAGATAAAAAATTTTAACTGAAATGTATTGTTCTCATCAATACCTATCGATTGACCTAAAAAAAAGTTTGCCACGCCCACTTAAACGCCCACAAACCGCGAAAGCCTGTGACGCCCACAATTTGCATGCTACATAAAAAATTTTAACTGAAATGTATTGGTGTCGTCAATACCTATCGATTTATCCAAAAATAAATTTGCCACGCCCACTCTAACGCCTATAACGCTTAAATCTGTCTACCGCCGGTAGGTGGCGCATTTTAATCTCGCTTTGCTGCTTGCATATCTCCATTTAGCTGAGTAACGGGTATCTGATAGTCGAGGTACTCGACTATAGCGTTCTTCCTTGTTTTTTTATAATTTTACACATATGTTTGGCATTTCATGTGCGTTTTCACAGTAAGCACGTTTGTCTGTTTTTTTAATGCGAAACATTCGAAAAAATTAAAGTTACACATCAATAGTCTGCGTGCAACTTAGAAAATCCATGTTCATGCGGTCAATGCATTGCTACTTTGGCACGAAACCGGTACCATACCGGATAAACTTATAAAATTTTCCTTTATCTCAATAAAATGGATTGCCTAACTCCATTTTGAGGGGATAAACACCGTTTAAATGGAAAAATGGCTGAAAGATCCACAGGGTCTTTATGAATAATTTTTTTCCTACACAAATTTTAGGAGCGCATAGTTTGTCATTAAGCCAGTTAAAAAATGGGAACACGTAAAAATATTTGGTGCAATGCAAAAGGTGCAGAACATTAATAAAGTATAAGCTCACGAACAATAAGTTAAGGTATCGGAAAGGTTTTCTAAGTCCGCATTGGAAGCTGCATCCAATTAATAATCCACAGAAAAGGAAGCTAGCTTCGGCAAGCCCCTTCGTTCCTGTGGGAGAAATGTATATACAGAGCTTTCCAAATTTTAGAAAGTTAAAAATAATTAAGGAAATTTACTAACGTATACGGTTTGTCGAGAACGAACTATAACAATTGTTGTATTTTTTGTTATTTATTTTTGCGGTATTTCCTATGGCGCTCTGCAAGGGTATAAAAATTGTGGATCCAGCACAAATTTTTTTTACTTTGCTATTTATGCATTGAATTGGATACTAACAATAAGTGTATCAAATCTTATAGTAATAACTAACAGTCATAAGACTAGAATTGAGTTAAGGAGCCCAGAAATGTATTGCTGAATTTGGAGGTCGTCGCGTTGTAGGATGGAAATCCGAGCCAAGCCTCTTACGAGACGATTTGGGAGCCCAGAGATTTTTTTTATTGTACAACGCTTTTTGTTTGTCTATTTCATCTCTTACAGCAAGAATGCCGAAGTCCCTGGGGATGTTTTGGTTGGGGGTATCGATTGTGCTCGCTGTAGAATTTCTGTTCCTGCTGCTCGCGTTCCCCCATAGCTGGGAGCCATTTGTCCAGAGCGACTTGAGAGTGGAGTTGTAGAGCAGGACCTTGTAGTCCATGCGTTGGGGCGAACGAGCGTTTGAGATCTAGTGGAAGCTGCTGGCTTTTAGTTTTAGATGTACTTTCTTGCGTTCGATGTGTCTTCTTCAGGTTAGTCGTCTGTCAAGATGGACACAGAGATACTTTACTAGAATTTGGGAATCTGCGTACTATTCAATGCTAGTGGAGGGCGTGTTTGCCATTTACATTTTTGTTCATTAACTTTAATACGCCAGGCAGATAGCCACATCTCTACTATGAGGAGGTGATTGGCTAGCGGTGTTGTTGCTCGGCCTGGGCACCTCGAGCGACTTAGGATTGCGGTGTTGTCAGCGAACGTAGATGTTGTCAGCTGCTCTTTCGAAGGAATGTTCGCTGTGTATAGGAGGAACGGACTAGGCCCTAGTGCGCTTCCTGGCGGGACTTCAGCTTCGATAATGTAGTCGTCAGATGTTGTTGTGTTACACCTTACTGCGAAGACTCTGTTGTAGAGATACGACCCAAGTAGCTTGTGAATGTAATCAGGCAAGTGTGTTTTGATTTTGTGCATGAGGCTTTCGAGCCATATTTGACCGAAGGCTTGAGATACATCGAGGAATATTGCGCTGCAGTATTCCCGATGCTCAAAGGCTGTGCTGATTCCTAATGTTATTCTGTTAACTTGTTCGATTGCTACATGGTTTTGATGGAAGCCGAGTTGATGAACCGGGATAACATTGTGTGCTCCTAGATATGGTATTATGCGAGTTAGAAGACATTTTTCGAACAACTTAGACAGACACGATAATAAACTAATTGGTCTGTAGGATGACGGCATTGTGTGGTCTTTTCCGGGCTTCGGTAATGATTTTTGATTTTTTTTATGATAATAGATTTTTCAATTTTCTCGGATAGTTGCCGAGATTTATGATCCCATTGAAGAGCTTGCAAATAAACTCAATAGCAGAGTTTGGAAGGGCATTTTTCGGTATCAGTTCTCCGATGACTTCCGCGAACTCCATTGGCTGAAACAATGTTGGTAAGGAAATAGTTTCAGATTTGATTTGTGGTAGGACAAATGGACCAGTGGCAGGGTTCGGCTAGAAGAAGATTCGGTTCTATTTTTGTCGATGCGGACCCAGCTACCTGACGAATTTCTTATCGAAGTGCCGGATTCGCATCTTCTGTGGAGAGCTCAGATTTAGATGAGATTTGGAGCCTCATGGTTTTTCGTAGATTTGCGATCAATTACTTGGACTGCTTTGCTACAAGCAGCTGTTATACCATGCTCTGGTTTTGAACCTGTGTTTTCATGGTCGTTTTCATGAAGGCGACAATACTTTGTTGCATGGTAACCATCATAGCTTCCAGTGTGCTTTGTGACTAAACTGGGACCTGATCGAAGGGCATCGGCGTATGAAAAGCACTTCTGGGTATTCAACTGACCAAATGAGGATCTTGCAGCCATTTCGAATAATACTTCCGGCGTCCAGCGCATTCGAGATATTCTCTCTTATGTAAATTGGTGGGAGCTTTGGTTTCGGTTGAGTCTCTTGACCCAGTTCTGGTACATTTTCTGCTAAAAGGGCAAAGCTGTTATTGTTAGATCTCCCTTGTTATTTATTGTCTATTTGGACATGGTTTATTATACCCATTACTCGTAGAGTAATTCATCGGAAAGTATGTAACACCTAGCAGGAAGCGTTTCCGACCCCACAAAGTATTTATATTCTTGATCAGGATCACTAGCCGAGTCGATCTAGCCATGTCCGCCTGTCCGTATGAACGCTGTGATCTCGGAAACTATAAGAGGTGCAATACTGGGATTAGGCATGCATATTCTAGAGACTCCTGCGCACCGCAAGATTCGTCCGTGTGCCAAACCCTTTCTAACGCCCACAAAACGCCCAAAACTGTGGCTCCTACAGTTTTAATGCTAGAATAAAGTTTTTAATGAAATGTATTGTACTCATCAATACCTATCGATTGACTAAAATTGATTGACCCACTTTAACGCCACAAACTTCAAAAAATCGTACATGTGAACGCGGATATCTCAGAAACTGTCAAATATAGAGAATTGGGATCTCAGATTTAGATTCCGTAGCCTTGTAAGTAGCACAAATTTGTTACGCCGCCCACAATTTTTAAGCCAGAAAAAAAAAATGTGATTGATTGACCCTAAAAAAAGTTTGCCACGCCCACTCTAACGTCCATAACACTTAAATCTGTCTGCCGCCCACATAACCATATACTGAGATCGCGGGTAAGTGGCGCATTACAATCTCGTTTTTCTGCTTTTATATCTCCATCTCCCTTTACTCCCTTTAGCTGAGTAACGGGTACCTGATAGTCAAGGTACTCGATTGGAGCGTTCTTTCTTGTTTTTGACTTGTTACCTACCGCGGTGTTCTGCGGACTAAGCACTGATAACTCCACGACGACCGAGTAGGAGTAAGAGTAAGTAGAGAGGGTGAGCAAGACCGTGCTCTTTGGCTATTGACCGTCAGTAGGGTCCTTTCATGCACTTCGCTATCGCGCATTGATACATAGGAAAAAAACAAGTCTTTTCGGCTCACGGAGCTTAGTAGCTCTTTTTTTTGGTTTGTCGCTCATTGAGCTTTTAGCGTGGCACTTATTTATTATTATAAAATATACACATGTAAATCGAGCCACGAATGAAAAAGAAATTTAATTGAATTTCTTGGTTACTCTATCGGAGGTTGAAAGAGGGAGAGAACGTTATAGTGCAAGGGAGATGGAGATATGCAAGTAGCAACGGGGCTGTTCTCAAGATTGCACACCCGCCCCTGCGCCACCTATCCCATTTAAACTTTAACAACATTTTTGAATATGTGGGTGCTACATTGGTTTTTACGTTAAAGTGGACGAGGTACCCTGCTGAAATAAGCTTGCACTGCGCAAGATCCTCAAGCATCAGCATGCCAAATCCCAACCTTATAGCGTTTCCGAGACGGACGGACTGAAAGACATGGCTAGATCGACTCGGCTAGTGATCCTGATCATCAATATATATATATATATACGGTCTGAAACTCTACCTTCTACCTGACTTTCAGACAAACCTATTATACCAATTTACTGAAATAAACTTGGGCTGCGCAAGAACCTAAAAAATCTGTATTCCAAATTCCAACTTTCTAGTATCAGCTTTCATAAGGACGGACACGGTTAGCTCGACTCGCCTAGTAATCCCGATCAAAAAAATATATACCTGTTACAAACTCTCCGACGAATCTAATATACTCTTTTACTACGAGTAACCGCTATAAAAAATAAGATTGGTCCTAAAAATCACACCTGCGAGAAAACTCAGTTTTATTCAGTCTTATATGATTCAGAAACGACGTTTTGAGTTAAATCTTTAAGATTTTAATTGTAATGCTAGAATGAATTTTATAAATACTAACACAAAATATCATATTAAATAAACCGTTGGAACTGGAGCTAACTCCCTCGTCTTCCCGCACAAATCTGTGGCGCCCACAATTTTTAAGGTAGACGATAAGACGTGTTTTCGTTGATCACAAGTTGACAAGAAAGTAAGTAAGTGCAAAGTAATCACACTGATAAAAAAAGCCAAAGGAGCTGTGTTTTGGTGGCGAAAAGACACTTCACTTTGTAAAATTGACATTTCACTTAATAATAATAATTAAAAAACACAAATCGAAGTCCAATGTTCTGCCCGAGACAGCCACTGAATCGGAAAGAGAAAGGCAAAGCTGCCTCTAATTTTTACAAGACAGAAAACTTCTAACTCCCTTGTGAATTCTATATTAGAACTTATTGGGAATGATAACTTCCACGTTCTTCCCTAAACAAAAGACAATATTAATGAGGCTATAGTCCAAGTCAAAAAAACGGAGATAAGTTTAGAATTCTGACTAAGCACCTAGACGACAACAAAAATAACTACTACACTTATCAGCTTGAAAGCAGCAAAGGCCAACAAGTAGTAATAAAGGGCATTGGAACAGACGTACAACTAACAGAAGTAGCCCATGCACTTAGGGAGAACGGAATTGATGAAAAAACAGTTACCAACATAATAAATAGAAATCGACGCCCTCAACCCTTGTTCAAGGTAGAACTGGTACCAGCGCTTAAAGCTTTGAAACGAAATGAACAACAACAAGCTCCAGTATTCTCTTGAGGAGCCGCATAAGCGCAATAGCCCGGTACAATGCACAAATTGCCAAGAATTTGGACACACGATATCTTACTGCACGCTTCGCCTCTTATGTGTAGCTTATGGCTCATGGGTCTGCTAAATGAAAATTAACAAAGAGGACCCCTGTAACAAAAAGTGTGGAAACTGTGGAGGTAACCACACGGCAAGCCATAGATTTTGTCGGGCTTTCAAGGAGCTGAAAAGCTGGATCCAACACAAAGTGCCTACATCTCGGTTCCAGACAGCACCATCGAAAGCTACCCCTGACGTCTTCTTTTCAACTGCATTGGTTAGTTCAAACGTTTCCAATAACGTTAGCTTTGCGATCGTTCTAAAATCCAACCTTGGCGGCTCTACCTTCAATGATAAAATACCACCTGCAGCCTCCCACCAACCTAGGGACAGGTGCCAAAATTAAAATATTAATACATACCCTGCAACAAAGTATGCAAGAGTTTATGATATTTATGGAAATGACCATGCAAGGCCTGATGAGAAACCAAGATATTTTGATTTAGTTGCTCCAAAACACCTTATCAAAATAATCAATGACTTCCCTGCGTGTATCACTGTGGAATGCCAACGGCGTTTCACGGTACAAACTTGAGATAGCTCAATTCATTAATGATAACGAAATGGACGTCATGCTTCTTCCTGAAACAACCTTACAAACAAATACAATTTCCAAATCCGTGGGTACTTGTTCTACAGTACAAGTTATCCCGACGGAAAACATCATGGAGGCACCGGAATCTTAATCAGAAACCGCATAAAGCATCTCTTCCATAATGAGTCCCGACAAACTATTTGCAAGCAACTTCTATAAATCTACAAACGGATGGTCAAATTATAACTCTAGCGTCTGTATACTTTTCTCCCCGTTTCACAATAACCGAAGCACAGTTTATGGACTACTTCAACACACTAGGCGAACACTTCATACCAGCAGGAGACTATAACGTCAGGCACACGCACTAGGAATCTCGCCTTGTGACTCCAAAAGGAGGCCATCTGCACAATATGGCCATAGGCTTGAGTTAGGAAAAACATCCCACGTAATCGGATCAGCGCCAGTTCATTGTCAGACCTATCATCGGACCACTGACCTGTGCTTTTTAGTCTACACCAGCGGCCAGAGACAAAGGACAATCCTTCCAAGATAACATCAAACAAAACGAACTGGCTTAAATTTAAAAAGTTAGTAAGCTCGCACATTGAGCTAAACCCACGGCTGAACAACGTAGAAGACATAAGCAGCATCACCAACACACTCGAGTCCGTTTTGATCTTAGCGGCTTGAATCTCAACACCCCAAAAAAAACTCAACGTACAACCAAAGATACACAAATGCACAAATCGAGAGGCTGGTCCAGGAAAAACGCCGATCATGAAGAGAGTGGCAGTTATTTAGATCGTCATTCGCAAAGACAAAGTTAGAAGAAGCCACAATACGGCTCACCGATGCATTGCGACAGATTCCAACGGCGCTATGTAGAGCAACTATCTCCAACCAGCTCAAAGTACTCCCTGTGGAGGGCTCATTCAACACTAAGCACACCAGTTGAAACCGTTACCCCAATAAGAACTACATCTGGTAATTGGGCCTGAGAATGTGTTCCAGCTAAACCCAGCATCAGCATCCGACGTTCTACCTATACAACTACGAGTAGACGACAACATACACGATCACGATCACATACAAGAGCACCTGCAACCACAAAAATCTCCAGGTTGCGATCTAGTAACTGCGAAGATGATCATTGAGGTCCCAGAATGTGCAATTTTCACCATATGCCAGCTCTTCAATGCAATGATGAGAAGGGGAAGAAGTCGATCATCATTATGATACCTAAGCCTGGAAAAGACCACACAGCCGCCTCATCTGATAGACCTATAAGTCTACTATTACTATGTTTATGCCATGAATTTCATGCATTCTCCAAAACATGAAATTATAATAGCCCCTGTTTATACAACACAGACAAATTCATGAAATAATATTAGTAAAGCTGTCAAATTTTTTGAATTTTCTACCGTATCTAAGAAACCGCAACATAATCCCAGCACATCAATTCGGCTTTCGCGAAAAACATAATACCGTCGAGCAGGTAAACCGTATAACATTGGAAATTCGAACCGCATTTGAGAACTGTACTGCCATATTTTTGGACGTCTCTCAGGCCTTTGACAGGGTTTGGCTCAACGGCCTAATGCATGAATTACTTTAAAGCTCCCTAGCTTAGTGCTGCTACTTCTAAACTGCAAACTCCTAAAGTCATACCTCTACAAAAGGACACTCCGTGAGATGCAACAACACCACATCTGCTGACCATAACATCGAAGCTGGAGTTCCTCAAGGCAGTGTTCTTGGCCCAACACTTTACCTCCTATATACTTCACACATTTCCACGAGCGGACGACTGAATATTTCTACGTTTGCTGACGATACTGCAATCCTTAGTCATTAAAAATGTCCACAAAAAGAAGTAGCGTACCTTGGCGTACACCTTGACAGACGACGCACTTGGCACAGACACATTGAAACCAAGAAAACACACCTAAAGCTTGCACTTGCTTATAAACTCCCGCTCTCCTCTTTGTCTGGATTACAAGGTACTGCCCTACAACTCAGTCCTAAAACCAATCTGGACATGTGGCTCTTAGTTGTGGAGGAGCTCCAGTAACAGAAGCGTAGAAATTACACAAAATGCTCAGTCGAAGATCCTCAGAACCATCACCGTGGTACGTTCGGAACGACAAAATTCAGAGAGATTTGAATATACTCCCCGTCAGAGATGAAAAAGCACAAACCGTGGAAAGATAAACTGTCAACACACCCAAACCAACTCGCAAGAGACCTAACTAGCAGCAGCTCTCGTCTTCGTCGTAATGACCTTCCCATCATGCAATAAATATTAGGAACGTGTAAACTAAGTTCAGATAAACTGAAATAATAATATACTATTTTAAGAAGAAATAAAGAAAAGTTTAGCTTCTTAAAACACCCGCACCATAAAGGACACAAGCTTACGGCCAAACGACGACACTGTGCTCACTGACCGCAGAAAACACGGAGGATCCGCAGTGGACCAGCGTACCTCACGAGAATCAGCACTATGTTTTGCAGAAAACTTAACTCGGTTTTCACTAATTTTTTCGGCGAAAGTTGTGAACAACCGGGAAAAGGCAGGAAAACGCGGATGAGTTGAACTGGCGTGGGAAGAAGTAAACAAGACTAGAGGTGGTAACCATCAGCTGGTCGCAGCCGCAGTGAGTTGCCTAACACTCAACGAGAACGTTGAACCTATCGGGTAGCGTTCATTGCTGGAGGTCGCTAGGTACCTTTTTAATAAAGCATACTACTAGGCGGGTAAATAAAAGGTTTAAGTAGTCATGTCGAGTTTGGATGAAAAGGATAACTACTTAATCACAAAAGCGGAAGTTGTAGAATATGTTCCAAAACATTGCAGGAGGAGAAACCTTGAAGGATATGACATCAGCTATGTCGAAGCTGCTCGATATAAAGTTAAAAAAACTGAAAAGTGATATTGGGGCAACAACACGCGGCTCAAAGAAGAGGTTATAAGCCTTCGCTCAGATAGAGAAGCTGATAAATAAATATGTTGCTAGAACAACAAAAGAAAAAAAATGTAGTTGTAAAAGGTCTGAACGTGGATAAAAACTGCAAATTGGCTCTCAAAACTCTGATTGAAGAGAAACTACAATTAAAAGGTTCAAGGGTTTCCGATGTGCGAAATCTTAATGAGCGGGATGGCAAAATGATGGTTCTAGTGGAATGTGAATCATAAGGAGAAGCGGAGAATATTTTGAAGAATGGCCATAAATTGCTTGGAAGTCGGGTGTTCCTTGACAAGGATTTGACATTGGAAAAACAGGCGAATAAAATGGCTCTTCTAGAGCTAAAAAAGTTTCTTCTGGCCATTCGCAGGGAAACAAAAGTAAAAGTCCAAAACGACAGTATTAACCTAGACGGAAATTGATTTTCCTTTAATAATAACAAGGTGCTTATGTGGCAAGGAAAACCAGCTTAAACAAAATTAAAGGAAATATACGGAAACAGTTTGGAAATGTCTCACATTAACTATGCGTCCCTTAGCCAAAAGTCGAAGCCAAAAAACTAAAAAGAAACAAGAATAAATGTAGTAGAAGTAGTCCTTTGTTAAAATGTAGTAATGTTGCAGGTGCAATTGCGAATGAAGAGGCCGATACCATAAAGAGACTGGAGATCAGAATATTGTCCTATAACGTGGCAGGAATAAAAAATAAGCTTATATATAACGATTTCTTTCAGTACATTACGTCTTTTCAAATTTTCATTCTATCTGAAACATTCCTTGAAGCCAAATTGGATGTTGTCGAAGTCAAATTTAAAGATTTTGTGCTTGGATGGGTGCCCGCCATCCGAACTAGCGCAAGAGGACGACCAAGTGGTGGAATGTTATTTGGAATAAGAAAAGAACTTCACGACCGGAATATAATCAGATTCATAAATGTAGATGAGACTAGTATTATCCAACTAAGGACTGTAAAAAATGAAAACCTGCACCTGCTGCCAGTGTATATTAACTGCAATCATTGGGAAAGAGATTCTGGGAAGTTATATGAGGGTTTAAACCATCCTCGACTAAATGAAAGTGCACTGATTATAGGAGATTGTAACGCAAGGCTGGGTGAAGCTCAACTTCATGGATTTGACCAACAGTTAGTCACAAGCTCCCTCAATGAAGTCCGTAATGCCAAAGACAAAGTAACAGACGCCAATGGCCGGCACCTAATGGACTTAATCGAGCTGTTTGGCTTCACGGGGGTCAATGGAAGGTCGTCAAGCGATTTTTTGGGCGATTACACTTTTATGAGAGGTGAAGCTCGGTCCACCATAGACCAATGTATGGCACGCGGTACATCGATAGAAACTATCAAAGACTTCCAAGTGAGCAGTCAAATAATTGCTAACCATCTCCCGCTGCAACTTACAGTCATTCTCTCCACTATATCGAACGCAATCACAGCGCCGCTTGGACATCTACCAAGTTTGATTTCTCGAAATCGAGAGAATTAAAACTATAGGACAAAGTTGGTCCGAAACCTGGCAACAAATTCTGTGGCAGATTGAAATCCCCTGACGAAATTGAAGGATTTCTTATAGAGTGCATTCGGCCAAAGAGCTAGTGGGATGGCTCTGAGGGCTCCGAGCTGAAGGCTACCGAACGGGTCGCAGGTTGCGGATAGCGAGCGCCCTGGTTCTCCAGGGTAGCTACGAATAAGCGTGGAAGTTGAACACGGCCCGGCTACCGCCAAGCCCCCAACACGAAGCGCAAATAAGTAACCCCGGACAGTCAGCGGGTATCTGCGCCGTAGCAGTACCGACGTCGCGCTTGTGCTGCCGCCTCCGACAAATAGCTCACACACACCCCTACCCACACGCTCTGTACCTACCTCTTCCCTACCCACACAACTCATCTCACCCCGGGCTGGACTAAGGTGTCACTCGTACCGTGCCGAGAGTCAATCTGGCTGGGAGCCCGAGTCATCAAATAACTCAGTCTCAAACGGTGAGCTCAGGCAAGTGGCGACCGCCTGTTCTAATTCAGCCTTACCAGGGTACGGCGGATCTCTGCCCGGGTGGACCTGTCCTTTCTCCGCAGCTCGTGGGAATTAACATGGAGAATTTAACAAATACAAAACTAAAAGACTGCACAAGACAAGAGCCCGACACTCGTATAAAGTCGGAAGTCGTAACCAACGACGAAAGAAAGAGCAAGATCACGGCTCTGACTACCCCAGTCCACGTGACGTCTACCCCTGCCAAGGCCAGCGAACAACGCAGCCGGCTAAGCCCAACTCGCCATAGCGACAAGCCCAAGCCTCCCACCAGCGTAGGTGTGGCTAACCAGCCACTCCAACCTGAGGGTAGCGCTAAGGCCGGTCTCGTGGTGAGTACCAGGGCAAAGGAGTTTAAGAGGGTACACCCTAACCAGGCAGGACCTCTTGAAAGAAGGAAGGCTTCTAGGATCCTCAAACGGCTGGCCACCAATCCGATACGGGAGGATCAGACATCGAAATTGGATTACCTGAAAATCCAACAGGACATAGCCTGGGCAAAGGCAATTATCCCAGACTTCGACATCGCTATGACCACCAGCCACAGCAACATGCGAGAGAGGTCGATGGAGTCAGCTCAACCAGCGAGCAAGAAGGCTAAGGTAACCAACCGCGGCACATGGTCGAGATCCTTTGCGGAAGTGGTAAAGGATCGGAAGATCATTGGTGTCATCGACCAGAGCGTTGAAGGCGGTAGGATCCCAAGAAACCAATGGGGTCTGGTTAGACGGGCCATTGCATCAGTGGCCTTGAAAGTGTTGGACGAAAACCCAGGCCCGCCACCCGATTGCACAGATGCAGGGTGGTACCAGGGCAATGTAAAGTTGATCGCCTGCGAAGACGAGAGATCGGCAGCACTCTACAAGGCTGCAATTACCAAAGTCGGCGAGGTCTTCCCCGGGGATCACGAAGAGGCCACCCTCACCGGCTACGTGTCAACCGACTCGGAGCTGACAGAGAGCCTGAAGCAGCTGTGCACCCAGGACACAACCCGACCAGGGCGCACTCACTCATCTAAGGAACTCATCCTGGGTGGGGACGCTAACTCACACCACACACAATGGGGAAGTACAAACACCAACGAAAGGGGTGAGTTACTCTACGACTATCTCCTTCAATCAAATCTATTCATCTGCAACAAAGGTAATGACCCAACTTTCATCACTAGAAATAGGAGGGAAGTACTAGACATTACTCTAATATCTGATCCCTTACTTAACCAGCTAGACGCGTGGAAGGTGGGGATCGAACACTCATTCTCGGACCACCGATACATAGAATTTACAATAAGTCTAGACTATCCTCCCGCCGAGAACATAACTAATCTAAGATTAACCAACTGGGGATACTATAAAAATCTCCTCAACAGGAACCTACTCGCTCCTCCGACACACATACGCAACCGTCAAGAATTAGATAGCCTAGTTAACACTTTTACTGATATCTGCGGTGAGGCCTTAAAAAGGGCTTGCCCAAGTAGAACAGTCAAAACAAAGCACAAACCCCCATGGTGGAACCCAACCCTAGCGAACCTTAAAAGAGAGTGTAGAACTTACTTCAATAAAGCTAAATACAACAATAGCGAATCCTCCTGGAATTTATATCATACAAAACTAAGCCTATACAAAAAGGAAATTAGAATATCAAAACGAAGAGCCTGGGCTAACTTCTGCAGTAGTATAGAATCTACTGCGGAGGCATCCAGACTCAGAAAAATTCTAGCTAAAGCTCCAGCGACCATTGGCTATCTTAAAACCAATCCTGACAGCTGGACGGAAAACAGTCAGGAAACCCTTGAACTACTGTTAGACACCCACTTCCCTAAGAACACCCATGTAGTGGAGGACCTCCACATAGAGGACAATTTAGACGACCAGAGTATTGACAACATTTCAAACCCTGGCCGCATTCAGTGGGCTGTCAACCCTTTCAAGCCCTTCAAATCACCTGGCCCAGATGGGTTCTTCGCGGCCCAGTTACAACGGACACTAGATATGTCCCTTCCCTGGCTGACAGCCATCTTCCACGGCTGCCTTGCTCTAAACCATATTCCAACAAGGTGGCTGGACGTTAAGGTAATTTTTATACCGAAAGCCGGCAAGCCCTCCCACACCAACCCAAAGGACTTCCGCCCGATCAGTCTCTCTTCCTTCTTGTTGAAGACCCTGGAAAGGCTAATCGACACCCATATCAGACTAACCATCGACCATAGACTACTCTCTGACGCACAGCATGCGTACCGTAAGGGTAGGTCAACCGATACCGCCCTCCACTCTCTAGTGTACAGTATAGAACGAGGCTTCCGCAATAAGGAATACTCTCTTGCAGCGTTTCTAGACATAGAAGGCGCCTTTAACAACGTCACCCCAACGGCGATTACTTGTGCTCTGACTGAACTGGGCATTGAGCGGCCCATAGTGGGACTCATACACACCATGCTAACCAGCAGGGTAGTGCACTCCACTATGGGACCGGCCCACTCGACCAGGAACGTCAGTAGAGGAACCCCACAAGGGGGCGTACTCTCACCTCTTCTATGGGTTTTAGTGGTCAACAAACTGCTTTCACTCCTAGAAGAGGCGGGCACAAAAGTGGTAGCCTACGCGGATGACGTGGTTATCCTACTGCAGGGTAAATTCCCGCAAACCCTTTGCAATCTAATGGAGACAGCCCTATCCACCCTCTCCCGGTGGACAGCTGGCTGTGGACTGGGAGTTAACCCGGAAAAAACCGAACTAGTTCTCTTTACAAGGAATTACAAGGTACCAATTCTAGTTCCCCCAAAACTACACCAAACGCGCCTAACCTTTAGCAACCAAGCAAAGTACCTAGGTGTCATTCTTGACAAAAAGCTCCTCTGGACTGATAACATCCTAGATCGCACACGCAAAGCGGCCATAGCCCTCTTCGCTTGTAAAAAAGCCATAGGGAGGAAGTAGGGTTTCTCCCCCATGATAGTTCACTGGCTATATACTGCAATAGTCAGGCCCATTCTACTCTACGGAAACATCGTTTGGTGGCCTTCTCTAGATAAAAACTGTAACCTCCGGATCCTTCACAAGATCCAAAGAAGCGCAGAGCTCTGCATCAGTGGGGCGCTGCGCACTACCGCCACTGAGGCACTAAATACAATTCTCGATCTCCAACCCCTGGACCTACTTGCCAAAAGCTGGGCATCTGCCACAGCGCTGAGGCTCCGTGAAGCAGCGGCATGGACAACAGGCTCCACGGGTCACTCCAATATCCTATCAAAGCATTCACCCCTACCACGTTATACAGACTACGTCCTACGACTTCGAAAGAAGATACAAAATTTATATACCCACCCGTTCAGACTGGGACAACCTCCCACATCAATTCGTAAACGCCGTCAAACATATATACTGACGGCTCCAAGCTTAACTCCCAAACAGGTGGGGGAGTCTTTTCCCCCGAACTAGACTTAAAAGTCTCATTCCGCCTACCAGACCACTGTAGTGTTTTCCAAGCGGAAGTGATTGCAATTCAGGAAGCCACTACCCACCTGAACACGTCTGTACATCAAGACATAGATATCTTCATCTTCTCGGATAGTCAAGCTGCCCTCAGGGCCCTCGACTCCTACACAACGAGCTCAAAAACAATCTCTGAATGCCGCAAATCTCTTAATGAGATGGCCACTCATTTGAGTATCAACCTCATCTGGGTGCCTGGACACCGCAACATTGAGGGCAACTTCATAGCAGACGAGCTAGCAAGACAGGGGACAACCGCCGATATCCTTCGCGATAAGGACACGGTAGGGATGCCCATGGCTACCTGCAAGCTCCATCTCAGGCAGAGATTGTATACTCTTTCCAACAACCGTTGGAACTCAATCTCAACATGCCACAATTCTAGACTACAAACTACAACACGAAAAGAACAAAAACTCTCCTACAATGTAGCAGGGAGAACATCTCCACTCTCCTAAATGCCCTCACGGGCCACTGTCTTATAGGGACTCATGCGATAAGGCTGGGTATAAGTTACCACGACTTCTGCCGCAGCTGCAAACAGATAGACGAAGAGGAGAGCATCGAACACCTCCTATGCTTCTGCCCAGCGCATAACCTAAAGCGCTTTCAAACCCTAGGTAGCTACACACTTCCGAACCTTGCGGCCATTCAGGACGTAAGCATTCAAAAACTACTATGTTTTTTGAGAAAAACAGAATACTTCGCGAAAGCAGATAACCCATGAGCTAGGGAAACGGATCTTTTCAGAGATCATGTGGTATCACAAGGGGCCCATTGTGAGGGGACTAATATTTAGTCTCCAACCACTCCTACCTAACCTAACCTAACCCTATAGAGTGCATTACCAAAGCCGTTAATAATCGAGGCCGAAGAAAGCCCAGAGACTTTAAGTAAGAGTGGTACACGGAGCAGTGTGAGGCAGCTCGAATACTTTCTTTCAACTTGCTAAGGCAGGCCAAATCAACAAACTCAGCAAGTGTAGTGGTCCCTACCACTGCTACTATCATGAACCAAACGCCGCATACAAGTTAACTTGTCAAAACGCTCGGACGCAATTTTACATTAACCTACCCTGCAAGCAAAAGGGCGTTATTTCTATCGCCTGTCGTCAAGAAGTAACTTCTTAGTAACTTCTGCGCGATAGAAAGACGATAGTACACATTTTACAAAAACAAAATATACATGTATCGCGTAGAAGTAACTTCTAAGTCACTTCCGGACGATAGAAAGACGATAGTACACATTTTACAAAAAGAACAAGGAAGAACGCTATAGTCGTGTACCTCGACTATCAGATACCCGTTACTCAGCTAAAGAGATCAAAGGGAAATAAGCAAGCAGCAAAGCGAGATTTAAATGCGCCACCTACCGGCGGTAAACAGATTTAAGCGTTATGGGCGTTAGAGTGGGCGTGGCAAATTTTTTTTGGATCAATCGATAAGTATTGACGAGACCAATACATTGCAGTTAAAATTTATCTAGCATGAAAACTGTGGGCGTCACAGGTTTGGGCGGTATGTGGGCGTGGCACATTGCTGAAACAAACTTGCGCTGCGTAAGAAGCTCAGGAACCTGCACCCCAAATCTCTTATAGTTTCCGAGATCTCAGCGTTCATCCGGACAGACAGACAGACGGACAGACGGACATGGCTAGATCGACTCGGCTAGTGATCCTGATCAAGAAAATATATACTTTATGGGGTCGGAAACGCTTCCTTCTGCATGTTACATACTTGCCGACGAATCTAGAATACCCTTTTACTCTACGATTAACGGGTATAAAAAGGGTCGGGTAACTTTTGAGACACTTCTGATCGATAGAAAGACGATAGTACACATTTTACAAAAACAAAATTAGTGGGAAAAGACACGCGATAAAAAAAAGTCGCGGTAATTTTCTGTTACCCCTTTTTTTGGGAAAATTTTTTGGGTCTTCCTTTTGATCCCCGCTATTATTTTTCGCCCGAGCGTCATTTCGGGTCGCAATTTGTCTGTGAACAGTTCGCTTTTGTATCAAATTTGTGCGTTTTAAAAATATAGCTTTGTTTTTTTCGAAGTGTTTTTAATTGCTTAACATATTTAATATTTACGTACAAGCTAGCTGTGTACATTACTTGGCGTGTAACTGCGGAGAAACCCATCATCCAACGATTCTCAACATATTTCATTGTAAAAGATAATGCCTTCTAGTTTATTATACCCGTTACTCGTAGAGTAAAAGGGTATACTAGATTCGTCGGAAAGTATGTAACAGGCAGAAGGAAGCGTTTCCGACCCCATAAAGTATATATATTCTTGATCAGGATCACTAGCCGAGTCGATCTAGCCTTGTCCGTCTGTCTGCCCGGATGAACGCTGAGATCTCGGAAACTATGGGAGCTAGGCTATTGAGATTTGACGTGCAGATTCCTGAGCTTCTTACGCAGCGCAAGTTTGTTTCAGTAGAGTGCCACGCCCACTCTAACGCCCACAAACCGCCCAAAACTGTGGCTCCTACAGTTTTGATGCTAAATAAAAATTTTAACTGAAATGTAATGTTCTTATCAATACCTATCGATTGACCCAAAAAAAAGTTTGCCACGCCCACCCTAACGCCCATAGACCGCCCACAAACTTCAAAAAATCGTAAATATGAACGTGGATATCTCGGAAACTATCAAAGATAGAGAATTGGGATTTCAGATTTAGATTCCGTAGCCTTATACGCAGCGCAAGTTTGTTACGCGAATATGCCACGCCCACTCTAACGCCCACAAACCGCGAAAACCTGTGACGCCCACAATTTTTATGCTAGATAAAAAATTTTAACTGAAATGTATTGGTCTCGTCAATACCTATCGATTAGTCCAACAAAAAATTTGCCACGCCCACTCTAACGCCCATAACGCTTAAATCTGTATAGCGCCGGTACGTGGCGCATTTTAATCTCGCTTTGCTACTTGCATATCTCTATTTAGCTGAGTAACGGGTATCTGATAGTCGAGGTACTCGACTATAGCGTTCTTCCTTGTTTTTACTTCGACTGAACAAAAAACAATATTTGTTTCTGTTTCTTTTAGAAATGGTTATTTATAAATTTCTTATGTTGACGGAGCTAGACCTAAATAACATTGTTCAGCCAAATTTCCTACATGTATATATATATATACATATATTTTTATTCAAGTTTTTCCAATTGGGAAAGACTCTTCTAGATATCTTCTACAAGCAAATGTAAAGTCACTTCGGAGTGATTTCCAGAAGTGACTAAGGCGACACTTTTAGAAGTTGCTTCAGAGATATCGCATTCGGATCGCGTAAGTGACTCCCGTCGGGAAGACACTTCCAGAAGTGACTTCGGCGACACTTCCAGAAGTAACGCAGAAGTGACTTCGAGAAGTGTCGCCGAAGTGGCACATTTGTTCCCGACGGGAGTCACTTCCGCGATCCGAATGCGATATCGCGGACGATAGTTTTCATCTTCTAGAAGTCACTTAATAGTGCCTTCCGCGATAGAAAATGCTTGCAGGTTAGCGGGATCTATGGATTCCATAACATATAGCAGGACATATTGAAGTACTATTAGGAAACTCAATGGAAATTAATTTGTAAAATCAATGGAAGTTAATGCAGATGACCTAGTAAACCATTTCCGTGATCTTCTTGCGCCTCTAGATTGGACGCTATCGCTGACGTTGCATTGCCGTGGGTAAAAAATAAGTCTTTAGATGGATGGGTAACAGGACAAGAATTGGAAAATGTACTTGCGATGTTAAAAGAAAGAAAAGCACCCGGGCCTGACGGGATAACATCGGAATTCATAAAGACCGCTTCTCTTCAATTCAAAGCCAGCCTTGTCACTGCACTCAACAAGTTATTGGAATCGGAAACAGTCCCAAAGAGCTTTCAAAAATATATAACTTTTTCCCTATCTTTAAGGAAGGCGACCCGAAAGTGACGTCTAACTGCAAAGGAATCTCTTTTCAAAACGCTTTAGCTAAAGTCTTCTCAGCGTTGCTACTCGAGCGGCTTAAAAACTATAAGGCTAGCACAAAACGAAAAGTGTAATTTAGGGTCTATTCAGCTAGAAATTGTCAAGTCGTATAAGTACCTGGGAGTCTGGATTTACCACAACGGTCGTTTCAACAACCATTTACAGGAGAAACTTTCAGATGCAAAACTGGCCATTAACTGCACATGGAAATCGCTGCTAGGAAAAAAGGATGTTCCAATGAGTAGCAAGTTGAAGCTGCTTAGTGCAGCAATGCGGTCAATCCCTTGTTACGGCGCGTAAGTCTGGGGCATCTCACCTTATGAAGAAGTTGAAAGCCTTTTAAGATTTTCCTTAAATAAAGTATTTCGTCTACCCAGCTTTACTCCAAACAGAAGGCTATATCTTGAAAATGTTTATATAAAAATTTGTGAATCTTTTTAATTGTACCGCTTAATTAATGCTTTTTATAAAAAAAAAACTACTACTACTACTACGACTATATTAAGATTTGAATACTTTTTGTTAATCTCGTCAAGAGAAGATTCAAAAATTAAAGCAAAGTTATAAAAAAAAAGACTTAGACTCGATCAGCCTGGTGGAACATAAACCCATCATAATGTTCAAATCATCAAAATATCATCAATTGTTCTTTAAAAAATCATTAAAAAACTTATTCATTTAACATTTTTTAGTCTTCTTTTTTGTGACCCCTAGGGTCGAACTACATCAGGAACTACCATTATCCTTCTTGGGACATTTTGGCTGTAAACTAGTGGACCCAAAAAAAATCGCCCAACCAGGCTCTAAAGTACCGAAACAACATTTTAAAGGAAAGCTTTTAAATACTTAATATTCTAAATCCAACACGTAACTCAGCTCATCTAGTTGTGAAACTGATTGGTAGAACGATCTGATATCTGCGGAAGGCTAGGGAAGTCAGGTGTAGTACACTGTGCAGTTTTGACATTGGGAAAGCGGAGATCGACAGACGGTTAAAATAACCAAGTCGATATATTTTATTTCTTTTTTTGTAATCCCTTCTTGTTTATATAAAAATTTGTGAATCCTTTTAATTGTACACTTTAAATGCCGTTTAATTAATGCTTTTAATACAAAAAAAAAACTACTACGAATATATTAAGATTTGAATACTTTTTGTTAGTCTCGTCAAGAGAAGATTCAAAAATTAAAGCAAAGTTATAAAAAAAGACTTAGACTCGATCAGCCTGATGGAACATAAACCCATCATAATGTTCAAATCATCAAAATATCATCAATTGTTCTTTAAAAAATCATTAAAAAACTTATTCATTTAACATTTTTTAGTTTTCTTTTTTGTGACCCCTAGGGTAGAACTCTAACAGGAACTACCATTATCCTTCTTGGGACATTTTGGCTGTAAACTAGTGCACCCAAAAAAAATCGGCCTTAATTCAAGAAATTCGCCTTTAAATCAAGAAAATCGCCTATGATTTTCATCAAACGGCGACTCACCTTTATTTTAAATAAATAATTTTCTTGAATTTATGGTTTGCCATTTCTGAAAATAATGACAAATTTTTCTTAAATATATGGTAAAAAACCTTAAAATTAAGGTAAATTTTCTTAAAATAAGAAAAAATTATTTATAATGTAAGATTATCTTTTTTTACATTTGAGGAATTTGGTTGGTTTTGTATACCAATTTTGGATTTTAAATGGATAAAACCGTTTCTAATTTTAATGGCAATTATTACATGGGAATATAGTCTGTAAATTTGTACACTTACCTGAATTTATTAAAGATTTATTTTATATAAATACTTTTTATAAACATATAAATAAATAACAAATGGAAAAAATCCTTACCTCAGACAACCCGAACCCGCATCTGCTCACACCATAGGCAGACGTCTTAACCATTCGGCCACGCGTGCTTCTTGTCATACAATGACTAAAGAGGGCTAATTGTTTTTGGTCCAGCTTTACGCATACCAATAACGTTTATTATAGCAACCGTTTAAACAATTTAGTAAATAGAAAAGTAAAACTAATAAGAATAAAAATTAAATAAATTTAAAAAAAAAGAAAAAGACAAACAAAGTGTAACCTTGCCGTGGCGGGGGTTTGAGCCAGGTACTTTTGTTCGATTGTTTGTTGACCGGACGTCTTTACCAGCTAGACCACCATCAAAATATATAAAAAAAGTCACTTTCTCTTAAAATATGGGTATTTCTTTCCTAAATTTAAGTAAGAATTTACCATTATTTTAAGAAAAAAAAAGGTTTACAAAATCTTTAAAAATTTCGACGCTAGAGAGATTTAAGCGTTATGGGCGCAAGAGTGGGCGTGGCACCCGGATGAATTAGCGCTGCGCAAGGATCTCTAGAAACTGAATGTCTTAACCAACATTCTCACTTTTATTGTTTCCGAGATCTTAGCGTTCATGCGGGCAGACAGACGGACAGGCGGGCATGGCTAGTTCGGATCGGCTAGTGATCCTGATCAAGAAAATATAAAATGTATGGGGCCGGATACACATCCTTCGACCTTTTTTATACTTTTCGGCGAATCTAATATTCTCTACGAGTATGTGCAACTGAGTTTAAAATGTAAATGACTTTTATTTCGACCTTGGTCAGCAGAGTAACGGGTATCTGATACTCAGGGCAGTCGATTAAACGATTTAAACATGCTTTATTTTGCAAATATTATTTTACTGTTACTGTTTACTGTACTGTTTTACTACATAAACTCTTATATATATACACAGATGATATACAACTAGATATTGGGGTCAGGACATATGAGATAAATGTTTGTATCAAGCCGAATTATTACTATATACATACATGGCAAAATATAATGGCTTGCCCAATGCTTATGCATCCGTAGATATTTTGAATTGCATTATATTTGTTATCCTCATTTTTGCATTTGACATAATATTGTTTTATATTATCCAGGGATTCTTCCTCTCTCATTAACCTGAAAAATACGTCATTGTTAAAGGGATAGATACATATATTCATAAGTTAATACATCTAATTATAAATAACTAGCTTTTCTGCAGCGACTTCCTCCACTTTTATTACAGAAAATATTACAGAAAACAATAAATAAATAATTCTGCGGAAGGATGTATTAAAAAATATGGTTTAGGCACGTTTGTTTGCTCGATTCCCACTATTCGTCCTTTTACACCGTTATCTTGTTACCCCGTTGCGATTACCTTTTTCCCCAATTGTCTATGCTCTATTGCAATATTTCCCCTTTATTCCCTTGCCATGGGGACATATTTTTATTTCAGCAGGGTTCCGCGTCCGCTTTAAAGACATTGTCTCTAAAAAAAAACATTATCTATACGTTTAAATTCCAATTCGTTTTTGAAAAAATGTTGACAAGTTTGCGCTATTGTCATTATAGCGACATTGTCCGTATAATACGCCGTACAAATACTGCTCCGGTAATATCCATTATATTTATACTTCATTCGACATTCATCAAAAAAACTTATTGAATATTAATAAGCGATCTGGCAATATCACATTTCTTTCTTATACTTTTTACACATTCGCACATAATAAGTTTACATTCTTTTATCACCCTTGATTCGCTCATTTAACAGGTTATGGTTCTATTTCACGCGTTTTTTCAAATAATTTTACTTTTGAAAAACTGAGTGGATGGTTCCAAAAATGACACTTGGCTTATCTGGTGATTAAGGGCTCGAAGAGAGTGGTACTTTTGAAGTCCCGCGAAACACAACAACAGATGCAAAATTGGAGGAAGTTAAATTAGATTAGCAGATGGTATAACCCAGTATTTTTGTACATAAAGAGATACACTTGTGATCGCTTATCCCGATAGTGATCTGACTAGACATGTATATCTTCTGAAGATAGACAAGTCTTCGTCAGTGTTTGGTCTGGATCAACAATCAAAAGCTTTAAAATAGCGGAATTCTAGGTAAAAAGAACCATTACTTCTTCCAAGGTACACGCGAATGAAATGGTCGCTGCCAAAGCTTTAATGGACTCGTTGTTAAAGGATATATTGAAAAATTTAGCTTCAAGGCAGCACATTTGTGGGATAATGAAAGCCCCTAGTCTGGTGACCGGCCAAACAGAAGCCATCAAAAATAAAAGCCACTTTCTAAAAGAAGAACTCAAGAAAGTTAGAGGAATTACAGAAGGACCAGGTGAAATATGTGATAATGCCAACCAAACAAATTCTCCTCACCAACGACAGCAGCAGGTTCTACTGGAACCAAAATAAAGACCTGATGTGCGAACAAGAATTGGGCTTCCCTATCCTGGGCGCGCAGTTTCCTTCTCAGCTGTCTCTTCTAACTAAGAGCACCTTTAAGCCTTAAGGAGCCAAACCGTTGAAGAGCCAGTAGAGGCGGTCTGTATGGAATTAAAAATTACTCTCTCATATTAATAATAATTAATATCATTGTAAGCCTTCAGCAAGGTGCTGAAATTTATCTGGTTATCGACATCAACGTCAAATACATAACACACAGCCACTCAGAGAGTACGAGGTTTACTTACGCTGACCCGAAAAAAGATTATTACTTTGAACTTAAAACCATTTAAGTTTAATTGATTTACATTGCATTATGTTTTAAACAAAACTGTTTCAGGCACAACTTAATGTCATCTGCGTCTAAACACTATATGCTGGATGACAACTTTTCCTGGCCTAAAATCCATTTTTCGAAAATCGTTAAAATAAAGAATAGGATAACATCAGAAATCAATGCTACGTTACAGAAAGTTTAACAGAAGATATCGGCTGTTAAATAAGCTGTTGGCAGTGAAGGGCGCACGTGGAGAAAATAATTGAAAAAGCAACCCCTTTTAAATTATTTCAATAACTATTTAGAAAGAAAAGGCTTAACTAATTATTTGTGAACTTCAAGTGTTAAAATATAACGCGGTTTCTATGCGATTGAGTGTTTTTTGTGCCACTTTAATCTTTAAAAAATAAAAATAAGAACTTGTCTTTGAATACAGATATAAAGACAGTTTTAGTTAGTTGCACCGTAATGTCTATATAGTGTTGTAGGGATTTCAATTCTTGTTCATATGAATGAAATCTTAAGGGAATCTTCGCGTGGCAAACTTGGAAGGAATCTTTAATCTGAAATCCCAGTTATCTATCCTTGATAGTTTTGGAGATATCTGCGTTCAGGAGAAGAGGTTGGCGTTATAGTTTCTAAATCACTTAAAAGAGAAAAAAAATACAATTTTCCCTATTTATTTAAAGAGAACTATAAGTAGATTGGAAGAATTCAGCAAATAAATCTTCAGATTCGGGATCCGTAGATGCCTCAATAGAGTTTAATCGTACCGATGATGGCAATGCTAAATACTTTCGCTTAGCATTAACCAAGTTATAAGACTTTCGCTTAGCATTAACCAAGTTATAAAACTGCCTCGGATCTTTTGAAAATTCAAATTTACATTGGTTTAAACACATGGAATAGCAATGATTGTTAAGTACATTAAAAAAAATCGGATGGCCTTCTCGACTTTTTGTACTTTTTATAGAAGATTGTTTTAAGGTTTCTAAGTCTTTGCAGCTCATTGTTAAGCCAAGGAGGGCTGTCTAACTTAGGAGGAAGACTATCACATTCACTAAAAGAGTTTAGTACACTATAAAATAGTTCCGTAGCACTTTGTGAAAGGTTATCAAGAAATGTCAGGGAGATTGATATCACCCAAAACAATCAAGAGATCCCCGTCGGAAAAATGAGATAGAACAGTTTTTATTGCCGACAAATGGTGCTCATAAATTATTAGGTTGGATCCAGGTGAAATACACGAATACGTTACATAAATAGAAAAATATTACAAAGAAACTTTAACGCGAACGAATTCTATGTCATCGGGATTAAGAAAGTATATTTTCTTCGATGTTAAAGTAGAGGAACCGCCAATTAGCACCCATTCCCCCCCCCTAATAGGAAAGCGATCTATACGTATTATAATTGTTGGACAGAACTTCAGAGTCTGATATCCGTTTTCAGTCTCAGTAAAGGTCAGAATGTCTTCAGAAAAAGCATTTTGATAGGACAAAAATAAACTGCTCAGCTTTTTGGGGCAGGTACTACCGTGGAAGGCCTATTATTAGTTCTCTGTCTGTTGGGGACAAATTCTTTAACGACCAGTTCATCATTAAGCCAAAAACTTTTAGAATTTAGTACTTTAAATACTTCAGGAGGAGCAGGTATTTTAAATGAAGATATCCTACGAACATATGGAAAGTTAAACACTTCCACTGAGATGGGAATTCCTGGTGTATAAATTCCAAAACATCTGCAGATGTGGTTTCGGGGGTTAAACGAGACACAAATAATTGCTTCCTATATGGAACATAAGTCCACGCAGATTCATATAGTCTTTTACTCTGCCAACAAGTCCAGTACATTTTGGATGTATGACTTTGTCGCAGAAACGACAAGAAATAAAAACGTCATTAGGTGACGATTGTTTTAAATATATAAATTTGATTTACAAATACCTCACTTAATAGTATATAAAAGTATAAGAGCGCATAGAGACTGCGAGAGCGCAAGAGAGTGGCTATTGACTGAGCGTAGCTTGCGAAACACAATTAAAATACACACGACAAAAGGTTAAAGGACAAGAAATAGAAGAGAGATTATAGAAAGCTATGGGAAACAACAACAAAAACTTTTGAAGCAAATGCACCACAGCGTACAGGAAATACAATAACAAAATGCTTAGGCCAAAAATTAACATTTAGTTTTGCTATAATTCCTATAATTAAATAGACAATTAAACAAAAACAGACAATTGAAATCGCATGAACGGAACAAGGAAGACATTCTGTAGTATAACAAATGAATTATTTAATTTATTTTTATTTATATGTTTATATTATCTTATATTAAGTTTAATATAAACATTTTTGTACGTTTACTTAAAAAAAAATAAAAATCATAAATATACTTTTTACAAACTCAAAATTAATTTTATATTTTCCAAAGTCTCGATCATAATAAAACATCTCCAATTCAACTGATTTTTAAAAAAGTTCTTTTTCAATATGTTTCTTTTTAAATTTAAGGCTATCTAATGATTCTCCATCGTTTAAATAATTAGTTTGTATCATCTCACCCAAGCAAAATGAATTAGATTCTAGCCATTCAACATTTTCTAAAATATCTTTTTCGATTAATCCCTGATGTTTTATTGATGTCGTGTTATTGTGTTCTTCATTATTTAACTCTAACAATTGTGTTTCGTTAACATTACGTTTTCTTTTGTTATCTTTGCCACAAAGAATTTTTTTATTAACTTTAATTTTGTGATCTAAACATTGTTATATTACCATATAGTGGGGTCCCAGTTAATAAAACGATTTTTTAGCGTTCAATTGTAAGATTTCGTGAACTCACTCCCTTTGCTTTATTATATGTAGATTCAACTTGATCTGTTCTATAACAAGCTAATCTTTAAAAACCCTAAACTTTTTTCGGTAACTATTTTTAAGTTATACAGATTAATTCTTTCATCTGAATAGTCCAATGTAGCAAAATTTTGTTTCAAGATCATTACGAATATTTTTATTAAAATCCTTTTTTTTTTATTGTACAGATAAATGAATCAGTATCCATATGATTTAAGTGTAACTTTTCCTGAAACTTTGGCTTCATATATTGGTAAATCATACAAATCCTAAGAACATTGGCTTATTAAATAGATCAAACAATCTTTTCATTTTAATAGCACAGAAATTATCATTTATTGTAGTTGCACTATGGAAATTGGATTTTGAAACTAAAGTTTTGGCACAATGTGCTTTTCGTCCAGTCTTGGTGCTATCCGGAGCTTCCCATGCACTAACAAGCTTAATACCGACCCTGCGCTCGGTATCTTCCATTGTTTTTCCGTAATTCATTAATTTAAAAAAATCTTTTTCAATATTATTTTTTTCATTTTGGCTATGTATGTAAGATCAATGTAATTCTTTTACCAAGGCTTTTGTAAGAACTGAACTTCTCTATGGATCTTTTTCAGAACTAACCAATTCTGTATTTTATTTATTTATATCCTAGCGCTAGTCACATTGAGTTGATATTTTACGTTATTATTATTTTTAAATTATTAAAACAATTTCTCTCACTCTCTTAATTAATATTAACGACTAACATCAAATTTTCATAGTTTCTTAGTTACTATTATTATTGTTTTTAATATTTTGTATTTTTTTTATTGTTTTCATTTCATTTAATTTGTATACTTAAGTGTACTGGTATTTCAAAAGATCTTTAACTTTATTGTAAAATTGTGTTGCGCTCCTAATTGCTTTTTATTGGTGCGGTAGATTGTTCCATAGCCGGATACCATTTATGAAAAATTACCTTCTCGAACACAGTGTTTGTATTCGAGGGCATATGTCATTTTTGGATCTTACAGATGTGGCTGGGGTAAGTTTATTGGAAAGATAATTTGGTTCTCCACTATTTTGTGAAAGAATATTAAAGTTCTAAGATCGATACAGGAGGTCAAATTAAGGTCAAGTATATTATATGTCAATTCTGATACATGGTCAAAACGTCTTAAGTTAAACACATAACGTACAATAGAATTAAAAGCTACAGTTAATGTGCGCAAATCCCGCGCATCAAAATTTCCAAAATTTTTCTGTGCCTTAAAAGAGAGTGGGCAGGAGGATATCTTGGCGATTAATAGTCTAACTTCCTCAGTTAGGAACGATTTAGAGAATGAAAATTTTCTCAACAGAGCATATGTACGTCCTTTCGCTTTGACTATATTGTTGCTCCATGATAAAGTATTGTTAAATGTTATCCCCAGATTAACTGCATTCACTTCATAGCTAATCGGCGTATGGTTTATATATAATTATACCCGTTACTCGTAGAGTAAAAGGGTATACTAGATTCGTCGGAAAGTATGTAACAGGCAGAAGGAAGCGTTTCCGACCCCATAAAGTATATATATTCTTGATCAGGATCATTAGCCGAGTCGATCTAGCCATGTCCGTCTGTCTGTCTGTCCGGATGAACGCTGAGATCTCAGAAACTATGGGAGCTTTGGCGTACAGATTCCTGAGCTTCTTAAGCAGCGCAAGTTTGTTTCAGCAGAGTGCCACGTCCACTCTAACGCCCACAAACCGCCCAAAACTGTGGCTCCTACAGTTTTGATGCTAAAATACAAATTTTATCTGAAATGTATTGTTCTCATCAATAGGTAAAATACAAATTTTATCTAAAATGTATTGTTCTCATCAATACCTATTGCTTAAGAGAGAACTCTCGGTGATTACAGGAGAAAAAATACAATTTGACCTGTTTAAGTGATTAGGGTAGCTAGAATTAGACCATGAAACAGAACTATAAGTAGATTGGAAGAATTCAGCAAATAAATCTGCAATTTCGGGATCCGTAGATGCCTCAATAGAGTTTAATCGTACTGATGATGGCAATACTGAAGACTTTCGCTTAGCATTGACAAAGGATTCTGCCTCGGATCCTTTGAAAATTCAAATTTACTTCGGTTCAAATACATGGAATAGCAATGACTGTTAAGTACATTAAAATTAGTACGAGCCACCACATATCTTGAAAAATCGGATGGCCTACCCGACTTTTTGTACTTTTTATAGAAGTTTGTTTTTAGGTTTCTAAGTCTTTGCAACTGATTGTTAAACCAAGGTGGCCTGTCTAACTTAGGAGGAAAACTGTCAGGAACACATTCACTGTAAAAAGAGTTTAGGACACTATAAAATAGTTCCGTAGAACTTTCAATATCCAAGCAATTATATAAATTTGTCCAGTTATCATGTTGTTGAGTTTATTATAGTCACATTTACGAAGCATATATTGGGTTGGCAAGAAAGTCATGTCGTTTTTTTTCAATATTTTCAAAGATGATTTATTTATATCAGGACTTATAATTAATCAATTATGTATTGGCCGTTTTGTTCGACCACTAATGACCATCTCTCGGGCAGCTGCATAATTCCGCGCTCGAAGAACTTTTGGTCTTTTCCAGCAAAGAATCGAGACAAGTGGTTTTCGACAGCCTCATCTGAATCAAAGTTTTTACCATTCAAAGAGTTTTGAAGAGAGCGAAACAAATGGTAATCTGAAGGTGCTAAGTCCGGACTATAAGGTGGATGTGGTAGCACTTCCCAATTCAGCTCCGTTAATTTTTGCCGAGTGACCAAAGATGTGTGGGGCCTAGCGTTGTCATGGTGAAAGACTATACCCTTGCGATTAGCTAGTGCCGGCTCCTTTTCTTTAATTTTTTCCGCCAAATTGGATAGCTGGCGACAGTACACATCTGAATTGATGGTTTCATTCCGTCCCAGCAGCTCAAAGTGCACTACACCCTTCCAATTCCACCAAACAGACAGCATAACTTTCCTCTGATGGATATCGGCCTTTGATGTGGCTTGGGCTGGCTCATCTTTCTTGCTCCATGATCTTTTTCGTTGGACATTATTGTAAACAACCCACTTTTCGTCGCCAGTAATGATCCGCTTCAAAAAAGGATCGTTTTTAATCCGTTGCAGCAGAGAATAGCAGATGTTGATACGCTTAGTTAGGTGAATTTCCTTTAAGTTATGCGGAACCCAAACATCGAGCTTGCTTACGTAGCCAAGTTTCTTCAAATGGTTTTCAACCGTTGTATGCGACACACTGAGCTTCTCTGACATCTCCCGCGTTGAATAGCGCCGGTTTTCATCCAGCAAAGCCTGAATTTGTTCGTCAAAAACGGCCGATGGTCGACCAGAACGTGGGGCGTCTTTAACTCCAAAATCTCCAAGCCTGAATTTGGCAAACCAGCGCTGACATTGGCGATCACTCATGGCATCTTTACCATACACTTCGCACAATTTTTCGCGAGCTTCGACCGCTTTTTTTCCTTTTCGGAAGTAAAAAAGCAAAATATGCCGAAAATGCTCACTTTGGTCCTCCATGTTTAATTTGCTATAGCTTCCACAAATGTTATCGAATAATTACCAAATTTTCGTCGATAGTACCTAAGACAATAAGCTTTAAAACGATACTAAAAAGTGTGACCCTGGTGCTCGATTAGTCGTAAATAAATTAGATTAAAAACGATTACTAAAAAAAACGACATGACTTTCTTGCCCACCCAATAGTTTTAGTTGGAGAAAGTAAAGGAGAGAGGGTATCAACGCAGGGAAGACAAATTGTAAGTTTCAATGTGGGATGAAACCGGTCTTCTGGCACAACTAGTGGGTCAGTTCTAGATACCGTGACTGGAGATGGATCTAAAACAAATACAAGATCTAGTTGTCTGTTTAGTGAATTAAGTTTAAAGATAACTTGCTGTAATGATAATTCTAACAGAGCGTCAACGAAGTCATGGACAGATAAAGGGGTAGAGACAAGTGAGTCAGTGGAAGGGGACCAAGAAATGTCAGGGAGATTGAAATTACCCAAAACAATCAAAAAATCCTTTTCGGAAAGATGAGATATAACAGTTTTTGTTGCAGACAAATGTTGCTCATAAATTGTTAAGTCGGATCGAGGTGGCATATAAGAACAAGTTACGTAAATAGAAGAGGATTACAAAGAAGCTTGAACACCAACGAATTCTTGTCATTGGGATTAAGAAAATATATTCTCTCCGATGTTAAAGTAGAGGTAACGTCAATCAGCACCCAACCGCGACTCTCATCCTGAGGACACCTAGAGTGCGAAGATTCAGGAGCAGGCCAAGGAGTAATGCTTTATGGTCTCTAATGCAACAGCCAAAAAATTAAAATTTGTTTTTTGAGAATGTCAGAGTTCATTTTTTGAACTGTGCGAATCACTTACCGATACCGAGCATGTTTCTAGCCGTTCCAGTTCCCTTGGAGAAACAAGATGCGATCTGCGTATACAAACTGGCTACCTGTCCCGAGTATCGATTGATTGGGGATGTATTTGGAGTACATAAAAGTACTGTGCACAAGTACTTTCATATTGTTGTTAAAGCAGTATTGAAACTTACGAGTGATCTAATTTCTTTCCCCAGACTGGACGAATGCATTCAAAATTCAGGTGCATTTCAAAAAATGTGTCACATTCCTAACGTGATTGGAGCTATTGACAGTAAAATTTCTTTTAGAATATTAATTACACATTTTAAACGCTATATATTAATTGTTCAGGAACACATATTCCTGTTAAAGCCCCAAAGATTGGCTACATGGATTTCGTTAATCGAAAGGGATTGACATCGATGGTCATGCAAGCTGTAGTTGACAACAATTACTTGTAAGTAAATACATATATAGATATTGATTATAGATAGATATTTATTTTTTGATTTAGAGACGTCAGCCTGAAATTTTCCAGGAAGTGACCACCACGCGACGGTTTCTAAAGAATCTGGAATTTTCAAGAACCATAGCCTAATTATTCCGGAATTTGTAAAACTGGTGGGAAACAAAGAGATTCCCTTCATTATCCTGGGAGATCCTGCACATCCATTGCTACCGTGGCTTCTAAATTTACATACTGGACACCTAACTCCACAGGAAGAGCCGTTCAACTGCTACCTTAGCTCGTGCAGAATAGTAGTGGAGAATGCCTTTGGTCGATTGAAAGGACGCTGGCGGTGCCTGGTCAATAGAATAGATATTGGCTTTAAATTTGTTCCATATGTTGCTTTGGCTTGCGCGACACTTCATAACTTCGTGGAAGGAGAAGTTTACGACAGTCAACGAATATGAAAGTAACCAGCAACCACCAGACTGGCATTGTAACCAAGTATTGGAATCTCCTGAATACGATCCATCTGATCTTAGTTTATACTCGTTTTGTTTCGAAATATTTCAGCTTTAATTGGAGTAAAAGAATTCTCGCATGAATCTTTTGGTCTCGGCCCGATCCTCCGCCAGAACGTCAATCATGCTCTGCACAAAGGTGGCATCGATTTCCCGTTGAGCCTTAAGGAACTCCTGAGTGTGCATCTCCAGCCTGTCCAACGCCTCCTTGTTATCTGACATCTTCTGAATCATCTGCACGACGATTGCCTTGGTAAAACTGGTTTAATTAATCTCCTCTGTTTCGGTGAAGACTTCATTGGCCAGGTCAACGAAGCCATCGATTTCCACAAATCCCTCCTCCGATGTGCCCACACGTACAGCCTTAGACACTGGGCGAGTCCCATACATCTCATCGAGCTCTCGAAGTAGGTGCACGTTCTCCTAGCAATCCCACTGACTGCATTGCTGCGTTTCACTTCAAAATATGTTTTCTTTAACATTCGCAGTTTGGTTTTAATTTGGTATCCGGATTTGATCATATTTTTAGACTTTACCGATTCTGCGAGGCCCCTGTAAGCCAGGTTGCTTCGCTTGGTCTTCCCATCGAGCTTGCCCAATATATTATTCTCCTTCACCAGGCCAAGCAGCTCGGTTATCTCGGCGTCTGACCAAAACATTCTCTTTGATTCTATGGCTTTTTCAATAATTATTCCCTTTTCTTTCTTTAATTTGGGTTTTAGTTTCAACTTTTTTGCACGGCGTTGCCACCTGATTTGTATAGCGTTAAGTTGGTTGCGCATCACCAATTCACGCTTGGAGGCTGAAATCATAGTTAACTTTCGTGTGTTGTCGAATTCAAGAAACGATGTTTATACACACACGAATCAGCCCATGAAATGAAAGCGTGAAATGGCCATCGCATAAACGGAGTAATAACTTCAGAGTCTGATATTCGGTTTCAGCGAAGTCTCAGTAAGGGCCGGAATGTCTTCAGAAGAGGCAGAGGAATAAGCATAAAGCTTAGGTAGATTCACATTAAGTCCCCTAACATTTTGATAGGCCAAAAATAAACTGCTCAGTTTTTTGGCGGAGGTACTACCGTGGAAGGTCTATTATTAGTTCTCCTTCTGTTGGGAAGAAATTCTTTAATGACCAGTTCATCATCAAGCGAAAAACTTTTAGAATTTAGTACGTTAAATATTCCAGGGGGAGAAGATATTTTAAACCAAGATACCCTAAGAACATAATGGAAATTTTCCACTGTTTGTTTTGAGATGGGAATTCTCAGTGTATAAATTTCAAAACATCTGCAGATGTGGTTTCAGGGGTTAAACGAGACTCAAATAATTGCTTCCTATATGGAACAACCAAAAGTCTCTTTCTACCTCCACCACGAATCTGAACATTGTTCGTCTGATTATCGAGTCCAGAGCTCACTTTACCTATAGGCACAGAAAAGCACGTAGTGTTTGACCCCTTAGGCTGACTAGCAGAAACAGGGACTCCTCCAGAGCTTTCGGTACTAATGGGTACTGCCGGCAGTGGAGCTTTAAGCCCCAAGCGCCAGTGGATGCCGACATAGCTGCCGTTGCCGATCGGAAAAAAATACTGAAAACTAAATTCGGATTCGGAACGTTTGCCTTTACTTCCACAGATTTTAAAGGAGCGGTCTTTTTGCGTTTATGTGACCGAACTGACATTTTTTTAGTGTCAAGTTCTTTGAAATCATAAGTTTATCAAAAAGTTTCTTAAAACGATCATTGGTCAGCGCCACGTAGCCATCCAAATCACGCTATATTACAACGCAAGAGGCACAAGTCCACGAAAAACCAGCGCGGATATCAACAATTCCTAACTATGCCAACAAATCCAGTACATTTAGGATGTATGACTGTATTGCAGAGACGAGAGTAAATAAAAGCGTAGTTGGGTGACGATTCAAACCGACAATCTTTTTTTGAAAGCAAGAGAGCCATTTTTTTAAAGTATTTTACATTTATAAATTTGTCGAATTACGATCGGGTTCCATTAGAGCGGAGTGCGTTTCGGTCTAAACACAGGCGTCGATTTACAGAAAGTGATTATTCGTTCTTGTAACTGCCTATACTGTTCCTGCGAACCACACACGGCGACAGCGCCACAACGCTGACGCCTCGCTACAACAGTTCCTCTCAAAAAAGGACATGACAAAATCCACGAAGCCTGCAACGCAGCCGTGTGTCGTGCTACACTTTTTGTAGCGCCGCACAGGCATCAGTTCTAACGGTACCTTGCAAGGCGAGCAGAGAGAAACAATGATATTGCAAAAATGCAGGACATAAGATGACACAAAAGAGGACACAAGAAACTAGCATTCCTTATACACTGAGATATACCAATCACCGACAAATTTAAAATGTAAAAAAGTTATTTATAAAATTAAAAAAAACAAACAAAAGAATTTTAAATACACACTCAATTTGACACTGGGATCAAAAAATAAAAATACAGAAACACAAGAACACAACAGTATTAGAGCGCGTAGAGACTTCGAAAGCGAGAGAGCGCGAGAGAATCTATCGACTGAAGCGGGAGAGATAATACAGAAAGCTATGGAAATAACAACAAAAGCTATTGAAACCGCGTACAGGAAGTTAAAATAACTAATACACAGGCTTAATTCCATATTCAGATTTGTTAAAATTGCTACAATAAATTAGACAAATAAACACAAAAACCCGATTTAAAACATAATCGCGGCTGTTATGTTGGGCTAGGTCACAAAACAGGGCACCAGTACCACAGATATTAATCAACAAATTGACAAAATCACAGAGCACAAGACAACCACAACCGGTCTCAAGCGACGCTGGTCATCTCTCTGTGCTTTGTATTTATTGCGAAATGGTCAAAAAAAACGAGTGAAATGTGAGCCGTTGCATTATCTTGGTGCAAACACCCACAGTTGCCCATAGTTCTAGTCAACGAATAATGTTCGAATAATATTCCTCATTTGTTCCGGGTTTAGGGTATTCATAATGCATCCCATTCCACCCCGAAAATACTTTTTGCCCGTAGTAGTACAAGTGTCATTCGCATCCTGGAATATATTCAGAGATTTATGAGGAATAGTCAGATATCGCAAACTTCTCTATTGGTCGATACTGTCGATTCTTGGGTTTTGAATTTGCCAAAAGGAGCGTTTTGCAGGCGAATGAAAAATACTATCGGAAGGGAAAATGTTACCTAAGCAAAGTTTCACAACACTGCCTAAGGGAATAAAATGAACCTCCTTACGTTGGTCAATACTGAAATTCAAATTTCTGGCGTAACTCTGTTATCGGTGTAACAATGCAAATATACGACTGTAGATCAAAAAAGTCTGTGGCGGCGTTTGGCTGGAATCGCTACAGCTTATTTATACCCGAATATATTCGGACCAAATTTGATGATATGGACTAGGACAATATGTGGTTTAAATAAAAAAAATATTGTAGCTATAGGATATGGTTGCACGACCCGCTTCGTTACGGCGTATATACTATCTGCAATAGAAACAAGATATTTGGAAAAGTTTCAGCCCTTTAGTTTAAAAACTAAGCGACTAGACAGACGTACAGAAGAACAGACGAGCGGACAGTCAGACATGGCTGGATCGAATCAATTAGTGATGCTGATCAAGATATATATATATATATATACTTTATGGGGTCGGAAACGTCACCTTTACTGCGTTGCAAACTTCTGAATGAAATCAATATACCCTCTGCAAGGGTATAAAATATAATATAAGTATTATCTTACTCGTATCACGAAGAATATGAGCGCCAACGAGAGGGCAGACAGTTTATCTAAAATGTCCAGACATCAGATGTGCTTTGTAATCCAACAAGAATTTTTTGATTTGTTAAAATTTTCGAAGAATAAATATTCTAGCACATTCTGGACTCTGCTCAATGTATTTCTTCACCCGTTCATGGCCCAAACAAAATTTGTCATACCCATTACAACAAGACACACAAATAACATCCCTTCAGTTCTGCTGTAGGGACGCGGTGACATGTATGAAGGCAAAAAGCTTTTTTGTTTTTTTGTGCCTAAAACGCTGTGCCGCTGTTGACGTCAGCAGAGAAGTCGGCGTAGCGTAAAAGACTGCCTAAGAAAACAGTCGTGCAACAAAGAGAGGCAGATATTCGGAGATTTCCCTCTCTTTCTTTGTCTTATATGCCTTCACTCGGCGCTCTCAGAGACAAATTTTTTTATTTTTTTTTTTATTTATTTATTTATTTATATCTAGCGCTACAAATGCACACTTATAATTATCGCGCTAGTCACATTGAGTTGATATTTTAAATTATTATTATTTTTAAGTTATTAAAACAATTTCTCTCGCTCTTAATTAATATTAATGATTAACATCAAATTTTTGTAGTTTCTTAGTTACAATTATTATGGTTTCTAAAATATATATATTTTTATTTATTTTTTTTGTTTTATTTTATTTTATTTAATTTTTATACTTATGTGTAATGGTATTTTAAAAGATCTTTAACTTTATTGTAAAATTGAGTTGCGCTCCAATTGTTTTGTATTGGTGCGGTAGGTTGTTCCATAGCCGGATACCATTTATGAAAAATTACCTTCTCGAACACAGTGTTTGTATTCGAGGGCATATGTAATTTTTGGTTCTTACAGATGTGGCTGGGGTAAGTTTATTGAATAGATATTTTGGTTCTCCACTCGTCACTATTTTGTGAAAGAAGATTAAAATTCTGAGATCGATCCAGGAGGTCAAGTTAAGGTCAAGTATTTTATATGTCAGTTCTGATACATGGTCAGAACGTCTTAAGTTAAACACATAACGTATAATTGAACTAAAAGCTATAGTTAATGTGCGCATATCCCGCGCCGTAAAAGAGAGTTGGCAAGAGGATAACTTTTGGCGATTAATAATCTAACTTCCTAAGTTAGGAACGATTTAGAGAATGAAAGTTTTCTCATCAGAGCATATGTACGTCCTGTCGCTTTGACTGTATGGATGCGCCATGATTAACTGCATTCACTTCATAGCCTTTCGACTTTGGTTTATACATAATTTTTGGAGTGAAAGTGTTGAATATGGCTTTTTACCAATTCCCAAGCACTTCGATTTCTTAGGATTTATACCCAAGCTATTTTCCGTTGCCCATTTTTCGACTAGTGACAACATTTTATTACTTATACGGACACAGGCATGTATTTCAGTTACGGGTCTACTAACATATATTTGGACATTATCAGCATATAAATATACTTCACACTCAGACAGGATACTAGGGAGATCATTGACATATATAGAAAACAATAAAGGACCTAGCACAGAACCCTGTGGCACTCCCCTGGATAAGTTCCGGAGAGAAGAAACTTGCGTCCCAGAGACGACTGCTTGATACGTATTCGTTAAGTACGACCTAATAAGCTTCGTCGCATTAGTGGATAAATTAAACATACTCCTAAGCTTGGTACAGAGAATGTTATGATTCACAGAATCAAAAGCCTTACTGTGGTCGAGGAGCGTCAAAAACGTTACGCAGTTACTGTCCAGTTCTTGTCTTATATCCTCAACAATATTAGTGATTGCAGTAATACAACTCCTTTTCTTACGGAATCTAGATTGTTTTTCATCAAGTAGAGAATTATTAGCTAAGTATAGTTGAATCTGTGAGGACATAAGGTTTTCAGACTTTTGATAGAAAAGGTAATATTGAAATAGGTCTATAGTCATTGTTTAGCTTAGGAATTGGAAAAATTTTGGCGTTTTTCCATATTGTCGGAAAAAAGAGGTTGTAAAAGCCGAGTTAAAAATATATGTAACATGAGGGAACATTAAGGGGAGCAAAAGCTTAACAAATTTGGGACTCATTTTATCGAGACCTACAGCATCGGACTTGACATGTAGAATACTAGCTAGGACATCACTTTTTTTTTACATATAAAGCTTCGACATCCACCTCAGACTCCGTCTGTTGCTTACATTTTCCAAAACCTAACCGTTTTAGTTTGATCCATCTGTTTTTATATATATATATATTGATTTCAGTCAGAAGTTTGCAACGCAGTGAAGGAGACGATCAGCATGACTAGACGAGTCGATCTAGCCATGTCCGTCTGTCCGTCCCTTTCTACGCAAACTAGTCTCTCAGTTTTAAAGCTATCGGGCTGAAACTTTCCCAAAAGTCTTATTTCTTTTGCAGGTGGTATATAACTCGGAACCAGCCGGATCGGACAACTATATCTTATAGCTCCCATAGAAATAATCGGAAAAACAAATTTAAGAAAATTATATCTTTGGTGATTTTTATCTATAACCTCCTAAGCTTGGAAATAACATTTTTTAATTAGTTTTGAATTTCGAATTAAATTTTATCAAAATCGGACAACTATATCATGTAGCTGCCATATGAACGATCGGAAAATTGGTGGGAAAATAATATGAAATAAATTATATTTTATATGTTTTTTAACATATAACCTCCTACGCTTGGAAATAACATTTTTAAATTAGTTCAGAATTTCGTATTTAATTTTATCAAAATCGGACGACTGTATCATATAGCTGCCATAGGAGCGATCAGAAAATTGGTGGGAAAATTATATGAAACAAATTATAGCTTCGGTGTTTTTTAACATAAAACGGCCTACGCTTGGAAATAACTTTTTTTAATTAGTTCTGAATTTCGAATTTTATTTTATCAAAATCGGACGACTATATCATATAGCTGCCATAGGAACAATCAGAAAATTGGTGGGAAAATTATATGAAACAATTTATAGCTTCGGTGTTTTCGGACATACATATATACTATACAACTAAATTTAACTGAAATGTATTGGTCTCATCAATACCTATCGATTGATCCAAAAAAATGTGCCCCGCCCACTCTAACGCCCACAAACCGCCCAAACCTATGATGGTACAAAATTTTACCTGAAATGTATTGGTCTCGTCAATACCTATCGATTGATCCAAAAAAAATATGCCACGCGCACTCTAACGACCATAACGCTTAAATCTGTCTACCGCCGGTAGGTGGCGCATTTTAATCTCGCTTTGCTGCTTGCATATCTCCATTTCCCTTTGGTCCCTTTAGCTGAGTAACGGGTATCTGATAGTCGAGGTACTCGACTATAGCATTCTTCCTTGTTTAACATATAACATCCTAAGCTTGGAAATAACATTTTTTAATTAGTTTTGAATTTTGCATTTAATTTTATCAAAATCGGACGACTATATTGGTGGGAAAATAATGTGAAACAAATTATAGCTTCGGTGTTTTTTAACATATAACCTCCTACGCTTGGAAATAAAATTTTTTACGAGCTACGGAGACCCCGTGATGAAAACGCCAACAAACCCTGGGAGGTCTTTGAGATTGTATCAACGATCAAGGTAGACAATATAATCGGAGGACGAGGAAATGGATGCCAGCGGTGGGCAACGTGGTGTGAGCTACGGATCACCACCTATCAAAAGCTGCCGAAGGATTCACAGCGAAACTGACCCCCAGGTATGATGGTCCTTACCAGGTCGTAAATTTCGCCTCTCCGGTAATCTGCAAAATAAACCACACACAAACAAAGAAAGAGCGACTATCCATGTTAGCGAGTTAAAACAAAAGGTTCAAAAAACAAGCGAGCTGCCTGCGAACACAGCGGAGGACTAACAAGTGCAGATCCAGACAGCAAGGCAACAAGAGTCAGCGTCGGGAATTCGCCAAAGTCATCCGTGATTACGCCAGGCAAAAAGGACAGTCACAAGGATACAGCACAAGGATACGATTAAGGATGTTTAAGATCGAGAGACACAAGGATACAGCACAAGGATACGATCATGGATGTACCTGGCGCGAAGGACCAGGTTCGATCGATTTGGGGTTTCAAGAGGCGTTGTCCTAGCTCAGAGCCCAGCGATTACCGGCGAAGTAGCGGAACAGCAACTGACAGAAACCCCGAGTGCCAGAGAACCACACTAACAGCCAGGAAGGGCAAGCAGTACACCGCTCTCTGCGAGTCCACGGCGCAACAAGCGCCATTAGAGCCAGCACGTGGCGACACCGAGACCAACCGAGCACCCCCCCGCTGTAATAAGTAAAACGAAAATAAACCCACTGTCATTCTTAGAATTCTGTGCTTTTTCACTGATCTACGGGGCAGTCGCGTCGTATAAATTTGGAAGGACGAACACACAACCGCACGAATCTCTTAGCGAGCAGACCAACAAAATCAGTTCGTTACCCAGTTAAGAAGTAACGGAGTTATAGCCAAACTGCCGGACCCCTATCGATTTCAAGTACCTGCGGTGGACACGATTCAGGGAGAACTGTTTATCTTAAGTCAAACATATATTTCCATCGCTGTAATAAAAGATTAAAGAGATTAGATATATATTTTATTTTATATTATTATTATTTTATATTATTCTAATTTTATATTATTCTTATTTTATATTATTCCTATTTTATATTATTCTTATTTTATATTATTCTTATTTTATATTATTCTTATTTTATATTATTCTTCTTTTATATTATTCTTCTTTTATATTATTCTTCTTTTATATTATTCTTATGTTATATTATTATTATTTTATATTATTATTATTTTATATTATTATTATTTTATATTATTATTTTTTTATATTATTATTATTATATATTATTATTATTTTATATTATTATTATTATTATTATTATTATTATTATTATTATTATTATTTTTTCTAAAAAAGTTTTACAAGTTTTCATATCACTTTTCCAAAAATAAATATTTTTCAAAGGATTAAAAGCAGAAAGTTGCTGATATCTATTGAACATATTCCTGTTAAAGTTCGATGGCGACATTCTAGCGTAGTTAAATACTATAGCTCTTGGCGTGAACCAAAATTTTTTTCACATTTAAAAGTTGTAAGTTAAGATGACGAACAGATAAATACACACTAAACTATATGCAGATGTGATTATTATTTACTTTTTCTTCAAGAAAAGTTGAAAAGATACAGTAATGGAATACGAATTTAACTGTGCACTTAAATTGAACAAACTAAGTTGATCAATTTCTAGTTCCCAAAATTCAACATAAAATAACAGTTTGTGGTAGTAGTAGCTATCGGTTGTAGAAAAGAAACGAAAACCGATACAATGTCAACAAATACCAAAAAAAATAAATATTTTTACCCTACCCTTCATTTGTCACGATACCCTACAAGGTGCTGTTGGAAATATGATGAAACCACTTTCATAAGGCGCAAAAGAATAAAAAACAAAGTACCAATAACTGTTTCTTAAGATATATATGTATATATTAGTCTGACCTGGTTTTCCACAAAACTTTGATCTAACACTGCTGAAACCCTTATAAATTGAATGGGTTCTTTAATTTTTGCTCCACCTTTTAAGTCAAATTTATCTCACGAACACGAAGTCCAAATAATATTATTGCAAATACATTGTTGGCACGATAAGAGAAATCGACTACAATTATTTGGAATTTTGGACGTCACATGTAAGATTTGACAAGTTCGTCACCTTACCCAACACTCCCCTACTTAACCCTCCGTTGTACACCCGGGTCTGGCCAGACCTTTTTTGACTTTGAACTTAAATTTAACACATTTCTATTATAGGTAGCGACTTGGTCTTCCAGGTAGCTTCCTAAAATTAAATTCTCTATCGATTTATGCATATGAGGATTTAAAAAAGATCCTAGAACAGGACGAAAAAAAGGATTTAAAAAGTTACACCTTCGGTTGTACACCCGGGTCTGGCTGGACCCCTATGTATTTACCTGCATTTGTATGGGAATATATGGCATATGCGAGGTCAATTAGAAGCATCGAAGGTATATTTTTTGAATTTCTTACCTCCCCCATTGGTTTTGGCATGTATTGAGCAAAAATAATAGAACAAAATTTTTGGGTTTGTGAAGAAATACAATTTTTGTTTTGTCCTTTTTTGTTCTTTATTTTGACTCATTTCAAAGAAGGTTGATGACAGAAAATGCGATGATTCTGTTGCCAAACGAGTGGCGAACTGAGAACTGAGGCTTGGTTTATTCATACGATTTTCGATGTTTGCAAGGACCAATGTTTTCGATAAAGTCGTCAGAAGAAGTCGTTTTTGGATCAATCGATAGGTATTGACGAGACCAATACATTTCAGTTAAAATTTTTTATCTAGCATAAAAATTGTGGGCGTCACAGGATCTCGCGGTTTGTGGGCGTTAGAGTGGGCGTGGCATATTCGCGTAACAAACTTGCGCTGCGTATAAGGCTACGGAATCTAAATTTGAAATCCGAATTCTCTATCTTTGATAGTTTCCGAGATATCCACGTTCATATTTACGATTTTTTGAAGTTTGTGGGCGGTTTATGGGCGGTTTATGGGCGTTACGGTGGGCGTAACAAACTTTTTTTTGGGTCAATCGATAGGTATTGATGAGAACATTACATTTCAGTTAAAATTTTTATTCTAGCATCAAAACTGTAGGAGCCACAGTTTTGGGCGGCTTGTGGGCGTTAGAGTGGGCGTGTTACTCTACTGAAACAAACTTGCGCTGCGTAAGAAGCTCAGGCACGCCAAATCTCAATAGCCTAGCTCCCATGGTTTCCGAGATCTCAGCGTTCATCCGGACAGACAGACGGACAGACGGACATGGCTAGATCGACTCGGCTAGTGATCCTGATCAAGAATATATATACATTATGGGGTCGGAAACGCTTCCTTCTGCCTGTTACATACTTTCCGACGAATCTAACATACCCTTTTACTCTACGAGTAACGGGTATAAACAGCGACTCCAGGCTGCTCCCTTGTAGGACACCGGAGGCAACGTAGAGTACACAAGAAAAATAATTTTTTAAAAGTACTTTTTGTGTTCTTTTAATTCAGATAACTTAAAATCCATCTGTAAAGATCAACAGGGAACCCTTATAAATCGATTAGTCTAACCAGAAAAACGTGATTTATAGCTTTACTGAAGTCAGTGTAAACGACGTCTGTTTACAAAGTAAGTTCAGGCGCCCAGGCCTCACTTTTCATGAAAGAAAAAAAATGTTACAAATGTTAGTAGATCTAGCCATGCCCGCCTGTCTGTTTGACAGTGTGTCTGTCTGTCTGCCTGTCCGTCTGAGATATCGTAAACTTTAAAAGCCAGAAAGTCGGGACTTGGCATACAGATTCTTAAGGATTTGGGACAGCGCAAGTTTATTTCAGCAGGGTGCCACGCCCACACTAACACCCACAAGTACCCATACGCCCACGCTAAAACCTGTCTAGGACCAACCGCTATAAGCGAATAAACTAATCGACGCTAGGGGGCGCCGTTGCGGGGTGAGTAATTGTGAACAGTCCCTTTGCTGCATATAGTCGATAGTCGATTGCATCGATTATAGCGTTTCTGCAAGAGTAAAGTTGGTTTGAATATATCCGATTGTCTAAAAAATTATATTGAGACAAAATGGTGTTGACATTTTTTTTACCACTTTTAAGAACAGTTTGTTAAACGAGGTCAAAGTTGCGGCGGAAAAGCTAGTTTGAAGTATAGGGACTAAAGTTAACGTTCAACTTCTAAAGTGGAATTCTCAGTTATTTCTTAATTAACATTAAATTTGAAATTAAGTACATAACACCTAGTTCATATATGTTAATTCTGGAATAAGCGGTGGCACCCCAAGAAAATTTCCATAATGTTTTAAAGTATATAACTAATCCAAAAAAATTAAATTCCATTAATAAAATAAATTATACTTTTGCTCAACATAGCGAAAACATATTACTTATGAAAGCATTAAAACCAAGGGTACGCAGATTTTCGTTTATAATTGTTGTCATATCAATCATAACATAAATTCAAATATTTTTTTAAGTCGCCCCAATTTAATTCGGTCCAAAAAGGGCAAACAAATTTAAAAAAAAAAAAGTTTTTTTTTATGTTCTATACAAAAAATATCAGGATTTATGGTACATTTTTACGTATGAAAGTACCTTAATTAAACATTATCGTAAGGTACGTAACTTAATTCTTATACCCTTGCAGAGGGTATATTGATTTCAGTCAGAAGTTTGCAACGCAGTGAAGGAGACGTTCCCGACCCCATAAAGTATATGGGCCGTTCTTTTACAAACCAAACCCCTTTTTTAAGAAAGACGGCTACTGTCGAAATTTCAGCCGAATCGGACTAGTAGTTTTGTTTTGACTGCGTGTGGAATCGCACGTGTCCGCGGATTTTAGAAAAATTAAGAAAGAGCAATATCGGTCTGTGATTCGATTCTTGTTTTTGGAAGGGAAATCGCGCAGCGAAATCAAAGGGCGCTTGGATGCTGTGTACGGTGACTCTTCTTCTTCGATGGCGACCGTCAAACATTTTTTTAACGTTCGCACGTCGGTTTTTGATGGGCCCCGAAAATGGCTACCACGGAGGATAACGTGAAAAAAATCCACGATCTCGTATTGGCAGACCGCCGATTGAAGATACGCGAGATAGCTGGCATAGCGAGGCATGTCAAAAGACCGCGTGGGTCATATCCTGCATGAAATTTTGGGCATGAGAAAGTTGTCGGCGCTATGGCTGCCGCGTTTGCTCACTCCGGACAACAAACGCAACAGTGAGACCACTTCAGAGCAGTGTTTGACGCTGTTTAAGCGCAATCCGAAGGAGTTTCTGCGTCGTTTCGTAACCGTCGACGAAACATGGATCCACTGGTACACACCAGAGACCAAGGACTTCACCCGGCGAACCAGCTCCGAGGAAGGCGAAGACTGTCCCATCGGCCGGAAAGGTGATGGGCACCGTTTTTAGGGATTCACAAGGTGTATTCTACATCGACTACCTGGAGAAGGGCAAAACGGTCACAGGGCTGTACTATGCCGAATCATTGGGCCGATCCGATAAGGCCTCATTTGGCGAAGAAAAAAGTGCTCTTCCATCATGACAACGCACCGGCTCACACTTCCGCCCTCGCCAAGGCCAAATTGGTCGAATTGGGCTACGAACTGCTACCCCATCCACCATATTTTCCAGGTTTGGCCCCGTGTGTCTTCTTTTTGTTTCCAAACTTGAAAAATTCACTCGCTGGACAGAAATTTGCGTCGAATGAGGAGGTCGTCGCCGCCACAGAGGCCTATTTTGCAGACCTCGAGAAAACGTCTTTTCAGACGGGTTAAAGATGTTGGAGCATCGCTGGGTCAAGTGTATCAAGCTAAAAGGAGATTATGTTGAGAAATAAATCGCCACTTTTCCAAAATTTTCGTTTTTCTTTTGGAGGCTAAGTACTTATCGGACCACCCTCGTAGTTTTTAATTTCGCATCTAATTTTATAAAAAACGAACGACTATATCATATAGCTGCCATAGGAACAATCGGAAAATTGGTGGGAAAATAATGTGCAACAAATTATAGCTTCGGTGTTTTTTAACATATAACCTCCTACGCTTGGAAATAACATTTTTTAATTAGTTCTGAATTTCGAATTTAGTTTTATCATAATCGGACGACTGTATCAAATAGCTGCCATAGGAACGATCGGAAAATTGGTGGGAAAATAATATGAAACAAATTATAGCTTCGGTGTTTTTTGACATATTATCTTATACTAACGGGATTATCATTTTTTTGTATTTTTAAATTTAATAAATATAACTGCAAGGCTATTCTAAGTTTACTTCCTTTCTTGTTCTTTTTTAAAATTTAAACAATAAAAACATTAAGAGTTGAATAACTCCCCACGCATTGCAGCGGCAATTATATATGGTGGCCTGCCGGCTACCAGATACGCGACAAATTAGCGCGTAGTAACGGCATGGCGAAGAAAGTTTGAAGAAAGAGGAGTTGAAAAAAAAAGTTTGGAGAACGAGAGGTTGGAGAGAGAGAGAGAGAGCGAGAGAGAGAGAGAGAGATAGAGAGAGAGAGAGAGAGAGAGGGATAGAAAGAGAGAGAGAGAGAGAGAGAGAGAAAGTGGAGACTTCGAGGGCAGAATGAGGGTGCCGTGTGCAAAAAGAAATAACGGCCTTTGGACTCTGCCGTGGACTTTAGACCAAGAGAAGTGCCACAGCGGAACGGTGCTCCTGCGTGCCACATGCTACAGGAGGTTCAGCAGGACAGCGCCAAAACATAGGACTCCAGGTGGTAGCCGTCGGTCTAGGACAAAAAGGTCAAAAAAGTTCCGTGGACTTTGGATCTCATGCGGAGAGTACCAGCGGGCCGCGCGCAAATAGGAAATAACGGTTCCCGGATGTCTGTATAAGGCTTAAGAGCGCTGAGAGCTAGATAAGTCGATCACGAGGAGTCAATCCGTCAAGACACGTCAGTTATCAAAGTCAAAGTACCAAGTCAACCAGCAGAACGTGAACAGCAAGTCAATGACAATTAGTCGAGTCGTCGGAAGCTGCGCCGTGGGAAGCCTACAAGGAGCGAGATCGCTACGTCGAGACGTATGGAATTGAAACATCACGGCTAAGTCAAGTTTTATACTCGTCGCCGTCATACACACCGGGCTACGCAGAAACGACACGGACAACGAGTGTCTAGGCTAGGGTGTAATGTTCGTAGGCTAGGCGTAACGCGAAGTGAACTGCTAGGCAGCTTCCTGGCGTACGCCTTGACTTTCAGCGCGAATTTAGCAGGCTAGCAGGCGAACGTTGTTTCGGAAGGCGCAGCCCTGGAGAGCGCGGCACCTGTTCACCCTAGTCAAACAGTGGCGAAACAGTGGAACAGTGGCGCTTCCATAAGCCCGCACGGTCGGTCACTTTGCTCTCTCTTCGTATCAACTCAGCGAGCGAGCAACGGCAACTGGACCTGGAGCATCTTAGGCTACAGAAAAGAGCACGAAGTCAGCGAGGTGAATGATCATCCAGTCAACTCATCGGAAGGCAGAGACGACGGGAGCATCTGAAGCTACCATAGTCAACGCATAACGACATCAGGGCCAGTCGAGCCACGACCCAACCACCTATAATCAGGCCACCGAAATAAACCCACTGAGATCCTTGCACACTGTGCTTTCTCACTGATCTACTATGCAGTCATATAAATTTGGTGCGACGAACACACAATCTACTGAGCTATTCGCACGAATCTCGTAGCGAGCAGACTAATAAGATCAGTTCGTTATAGCATACAGAACTAATTTAATTGACAGTGTTCATACAACTAAAAGGCTGAGCCTAGCCGCTGAAAAGTTAATTACATTCTAAAAAATTGTAGGATACTGCACGAATGTTTATACATGTATGTTTATCAGAAAAGATCTGTCTTCGGACAATTTACCCCTTTTTTAATTCCTGAGCAAGATATTACATTGGATGTATATATATAAATATAAATTAAATTTAAGCAGTAGAATTGTCGAAATCAGTTTCCTACAACATAATTAAAAATAAAAAACAATAAAAGAAAAATACTGCTTTGGTTTTAATTGACTGTGGGGAAACTCATGAAAGTCCCACGACAATATTTTTAGGATTTAACAAGGATTACGTATAGAACAATATACTAATTTTTTATAATTATTAAAAATGCCAATTTCCAAAAAAAAAGGGATTGAAATTTTTTTTCAGTTTGAACTATAAGTTGCTTGGAATCTGTTATGGATTTTTTTTAATCTGAAAGGTTGGCATAAATAATAATTAACCAATTCGGCATCGGAATTTTCTTGTTTTCATCCCGATAGTTTTAAGAGAGAGACTAGTTTGCGGAGAAACGGACAGACGAACAGACGGACGGACATGGCTATATCGTCATCACGGTTCGTCTAGTGATGCTGATCAAGAATATATATACTTTATGGGGTCGGAAACGCCTCCTTTATTGCGATGCAAACTTCTGACTGAAATCATTATACCCTCTGCAAGGTTATAAAAACGTACTCTAAAAATAATTTGTTGACTTCTTTTTTGTGAGCTATGGATTCAACTCTACCGGGGACTATCATTATCACACTGGCCGAAGAAGTCGCAACACAAAGAATGGAAAATAAATGTATTAATTTTAATTAAAATTTTTAAAATCAATCACTTGGATAAATAAAATGGCAAATAACATAAGAATCGTATTTTGGGGTTGTGTAGTATGCATGTATCATTGTAGCGAGTACCCACTGTACCGACACCAACATTGTGTTACAGTGTACTCAACCAAATACAAAAGTGCCGGCCGCTAAACTCTTGCGGCCAGCCGAAATATGAATGCGCCTCAGAGCCCAACTTATGGGAAGTGCTAGTGTAAGCATATTCCCATGGCCTGAGTGCAGACACATACAAGGCATGCATATACAACTGCTCTCGCGCTCTTGGTGCTACCAGCACAAATACAATTGTGAGCATATACTTTGATATATACATGACGGCCGCTGCCAATGTTTGCAGGCAGCGCAGCCGCAATTAGCTAGCTGTAAGTCACTCGAATTATGACCATCAATCAATAAAGAACAAGCTTGGCCGTTGGCCACTATAACCAAATCTTTTACTTTATTCTGAGGATAATAACTCACATCTAATAAATATGATTTAAATAATACATGGCGACCGTGACAGTGATGTCGAAGCAAACAAAGTTTTAATTTGAAGTGCGAATTGTGTACAACAAACCAAAATAAGTGCACCAGCAACAAAAATTGAAGAAAATGGTGATGGTACAGATTGAACAACAAGCAAATGTTAGAGAAATATGATGCAAATGCTGAGAAAGTGATATTGATGAGAGAATCTAATGGTCAGAAGGAAGAGCAAGCGCCTACGATAAAGGGGGCTATGTAAATCCGAAGACAAAACAAAGTTGAAGAAACGCGAGGGAAGCCAGAAGAGAGGAAAAGCTATTAAATAAATAATCTACGTTACTGCCTGTGCGAGGACCAGCACCGGCGCCGCCTAAACCCATAGGCCAGGGACGACCACAAGAGAAAAAAAAAGTGTGGGAGGCATGGCAATTCCTCCTACACCTACGTTGGAAAAGTAATGAACATAAACGACGACGTTGGACTGGACAAAGCTGCTCCTGTCGAGCAAAGGGATGCACCGAGTCTAAAAGAAGCTCTAGAGGTGTGCCCCAACGATGGACCACGCCCCCTCACAATAGCTGAGTACAGGGCACGCCAGCAGAAGAAGGACAAACCAAAGAAGAAGAGGAGCGGCAGGAGAAGTAAACTCTTGCGCCAACGGAGGTTGGCTAAGGACCTAATAAAGACGGCAGCGACATCTGAAGAAACACAAATACACAAGGCCGAATTAACAAAAATTGAGGACAAACTTCGTACTGGTGCGAAGTAACGTAACCAGGCTGCATTAATTGCCAATGCCTAAGTTACCTTAATATTAAAATCTTACACTCAAGCCGATGCGTGGAAACGCTGCTTGAAAACTACTAACCCCTTGTTAGGCTTTGTACTAAAATCATATGGCAGATATATTAATTATATAGAGCGACAAATTGTAAATCTGCCATGTGAAAAATTACTATCCAAAACATTTCCAAATTTCTCTTTATGAATAACAGTTTATCTAAAACAAAAGATTCGCCATACATACTTGGCATAAAATATAGAATTTTGGAAAACATTCCCAAAATGGGTTTTGTAGACACAAAAGTTGTCGATTCAACGGCGAACGTCGTTAATAAAGTAGAATCTCAAAATATTGATTTAGAAACAATAACCATACTATTAATAATAATTGTAATTATAATGTCAGCAAGTGTTTTTCTAAAAATCTATAAATTACACAATAGGTGTTTGAAGAAAAGATTCCAGAGTCGAGCAAACGACCTGGATAAAATTTAAAAAAAAAAGAGATACAAAATAAAACTTGCCAGTTATAATTTCAAGAATTATTGAAAGTAAACAAAAAAATTTTACTTTAAAAAACATAAAAAAAAAAAAAAAACAAAAACAAAATTTTACAATTTCTTCTATTATGGCCACAAGTATAGGTAGATAAACAAAACAAACAGAATGAATGCAGAGGCAGTTTTCAATACCTATATGAGGGATCAATATTTTAGTGAAAGAATTATCACATTGGTCTCAACGACCCCAATTACTATCTATGAGTTAGAAAATTTATATATGTCAACATATAATCTAGAAAGCTCACCATTAATACATTGCTCTAATAAACAAAAAGCGATGGTATTAAGCACCATCCCGAAAATGACATATTAGGTAGTGCTAGAATTTCAGTGGTGTACAAGAATAATTCATATCCATATTATAATGGAATGGAGTGAATTATATAAGGATCTAAATAAATTAAAAAGCGATTTCGATAAATCATATAAATCATTAACGCAAAATAGATCAATACAACAAGCCACTATAAATAAACATGCAGAAATATTAGTATCTCGCTTCAACAATGCGCGTATACTAATACATGAGCAAAGAGATCGACTAGATAAAAATCGTTGGTCTGAAGTATCAAAATTTCTAACCAGACTTCGATCAAACCTAATAACTATAAAAGAAAGGTATAACTTAAATATTTCAATACCGACCATTCTGAACACCCCTCTGAAAGTAGAAACTGGGGACAAATTGGAATCATCAGATCCACCAGAAGTCGACTCAGTACAGGTAGAAGAATCTGAATTTGACAGCCCAGAAGTAGAAGAGAAAGATTTAAATAATCTCACAATTCCAGCTGTACTTTTTCAATCTGAATTATCAGATCAGGAAACAATTGAATCCGATTGCGAAATCGAACAACACCAAATAAGAACAATGACGGACGAAACTGTTGCCCAACGGGCATATATTAAGGATATAGCAAATGCTATCCCTGAGTTCAACGGACAAAAAATCAACCTTCAAAGATTCATAACAGCCTTGAAATTAGTAAACCTAACCAAAGGCACATTTGAAGAAATAGCAGTTGAAGTCATAAAATCAAAAATAGTTGGCTCAACCTTGTACAAAGTTCAAAACGAATCCACTATAAACGGAATTATAAAAAAATTACAAGACACAATTATCGGCGAAACATCCGATGTAGTCAAAGCAAAAATGGCTAAAACTACTCAAAAAGGAAAAACAGCTGAAAAAATTCACAACTGAAGTTGACAATTTACGAAAGCTACTCGAAGCTTCGTATATTGATGAAGGATTACCCGCTGAACATGCGGACAAATTCAGCACCAAGGAGGCTATAAACACAATGGTCAAAAATTGTGAGCATGGCCGACTCAAAACAATACTTGAGGCAGGCAACTTCTCATCAATGAATGAGGCAGTCACCAAGTATATACAGTGTACTACTGAAATGACGGGTAACGCCAACGCAGCTGCAGGCAGCGCAGCCGCAATTAGCTAGCTGTAAGTCACTCGAATTATGACCATCAATCAATAAAGAACAAGCTTGGCCGTTGGCCACTATAACCAAATCTTTTACTTTATTCTGAGGATAATAACTCACATCTAATAAATATGATTTAAATAATACATGGCGACCGTGACAGTGATGTCGAAGCAAACAAAGTTTTAATTTGAAGTGCGAATTGTGTACAACAAACCAAAATAAGTGCACCAGCACCAAAAATTGAAGAAAATGGTGATGGTACAGATTGAACAACAAGCAAATGTTAGAGAAATATGATGCAAATGCTGAGAAAGTGATATTGATGAGAGAATCTAATGGTCAGAAGGAAGAGCAAGCGCCTACGATAAAGGGGGCTATGTAAATCCGAAGACAAAACAAAGTTGAAGAAACGCGAGGGAAGCCAGAAGAGAGGAAAAGCTATTAAATAAATAATCTACGTTACTGCCTGTGCGAGGACCAGCACCGGCGCCGCCTAAACCCATAGGCCAGGGACGACCACAAGAGAAAAAAAAAGTGTGGGAGGCATGGCAATTCCTCCTACACCTACGTTGGAAAAGTAATGAACATAAACGACGACGTTGGACTGGACAAAGCTGCTCCTGTCGAGCAAAGGGATGCACCGAGTCTAAAAGAAGCTCTAGAGGTGTGCCCCAACGATGGACCACGCCCCCTCACAATAGCTGAGTACAGGGCACGCCAGCAGAAGAAGGACAAACCAAAGAAGAAGAGGAGCGGCAGGAGAAGTAAACTCTTGCGCCAACGGAGGTTGGCTAAGGACCTAATAAAGACGGCAGCGACATCTGAAGAAACACAAATACACAAGGCCGAATTAACAAAAATTGAGGACAAACTTCGTACTGGTGCGAAGTAACGTAACCAGGCTGCATTAATTGCCAATGCCTAAGTTACCTTAATATTAAAATCTTACACTCAAGCCGATGCGTGGAAACGCTGCTTGAAAACTACTAACCCCTTGTTAGGCTTTGTACTAAAATCATATGGCAGATATATTAATTATATAGAGCGACAAATTGTAAATCTGCCATGTGAAAAATTACTATCCAAAACATTTCCAAATTTCTCTTTATGAATAACAGTTTATCTAAAACAAAAGATTCGCCATACATACTTGGCATAAAATATAGAATTTTGGAAAACATTCCCAAAATGGGTTTTGTAGACACAAAAGTTGTCGATTCAACGGCGAACGTCGTTAATAAAGTAGAATCTCAAAATATTAATTTAGAAACAATAACCATACTATTAATAATAATTGTAATTATAATGTCAGCAAGTGTTTTTCTAAAAATCTATAAATTACACAATAGGTGTTTGAAGAAAAGATTCCAGAGTCGAGCAAACGACCTGGATAAAATTTAAAAAAAAAGAGATACAAAATAAAACTTGCCAGTTATAATTTCAAGAATTATTGAAAGCAAACAAAAAAATTTTACTTTAAAAAACATAAAAAAAAAAAAAAAAAAACAAAAACAAAATTTTACAATTTCTTCTATTATGGCCACAAGTATAGGTAGATAAACAAAACAAACAGAATGAATGCAGAGGCAGTTTTCAATACCTATATGAGGGATCAATATTTTAGTGAAAGAATTATCACATTGGTCTCAACGACCCCAATTACTATCTATGAGTTAGAAAATGTATATATGTCAACATATAATCTAGAAAGCTCACCATTAATACATTGCTCTAACAAACAAAAAGCGATGGTATTAAGCACCATCCCGGGTGTCCACGTGAGAACAATTGTAAGCGAAAATGACATATTAGGTAGTGCTAGAATTTCAGTGGTGTACAAGAATAATTCATATCCATATTATAATGGAATGGAGTGAATTATATAAGGATCTAAATAAATTAAAAAGCGATTTCGATAAATCATATAAATCATTAACGCAAAATAGATCAATACAACAAGCCACTATAAATAAACATGCAGAAATATTAGTATCTCGCTTCAACAATGCGCGTATACTAATACATGAGCAAAGAGATCGACTAGATAAAAATCGTTGGTCTGAAGTATCAAAATTTCTAACCAGACTTCGATCAAACCTAATAACTATAAAAGAAAGGTATAACTTAAATATTTCAATACCGACCATTCTGAACACCCCTCTGAAAGTAGAAACTGGGGACAAATTGGAATCATCAGATCCACCAGAAGTCGACTCAGTACAGGTAGAAGAATCTGAATTTGACAGCCCAGAAGTAGAAGAGAAAGATTTAAATAATCTCACAATTCCAGCTGTACTTTTTCAATCTGAATTATCAGATCAGGAAACAATTGAATCCGATTGCGAAATCGAACAACACCAAATAAGAACAATGACGGACGAAACTGTTGCCCAACGGGCATATATTAAGGATATAGCAAATGCTATCCCTGAGTTCAACGGACAAAAAATCAACCTTCAAAGATTCATAACAGCCTTGAAATTAGTAAACCTAACCAAAGGCACATTTGAAGAAATAGCAGTTGAAGTCATAAAATCAAAAATAGTTGGCTCAACCTTGTACAAAGTTCAAAACGAATCCACTATAAACGGAATTATAAAAAAATTACAAGACACAATTATCGGCGAAACATCCGATGTAGTCAAAGCAAAAATGGCTAAAACTACTCAAAAAGGAAAAACAGCTGAAAAAATTCACAACTGAAGTTGACAATTTACGAAAGCTACTCGAAGCTTCGTATATTGATGAAGGATTACCCGCTGAACTTGCGGACAAATTCAGCACCAAGGAGGCTATAAACACAATGGTCAAAAATTGTGAGCATGGCCGACTCAAAACAATACTTGAGGCAGGCAACTTCTCATCAATGAATGAGGCAGTCACCAAGTATATACAGTGTACTACTGAAATGACGGGTAACGCCAACGCAATACTATTTGCCAGAAAAGGACCGGCCATAGAGGTAACAACTTCAGAAGTAACTACCGTGGTAGAGGTAGAGGAAATGGTCGTGGTAACTACCAAAATAATGGGTATTACCAATATAACAGCTACAACAGAAATAGCGGTTACAACCAAAATAATGGTTTTAATCGAAACTATAATAACCAGACCAATAACTATAGTAGAGGTCGTGGAAATTATAGACAAAACAATAATAACCAAGATACAGGCAATTACGGCAACACACAACACAACAATAATGTCCGCTTTACCCAGCCAGTTTCGGGAAACTCGCAGACCCCTTTAGATACAATAAATTAAAAATACCAACGGTATATACCATAAACCTCAATCTCAATATCTTCGTACCATTTATTAATTCAGAAACAGGAAGGCAGCTTACGTTCCTTGTGGATACGGGAGCAAATATTTCACTTTTAAAAGAAAATGCAGATACCTTTAGCAACATACAAATAAAAAATACAATAAATATTCAAGGAATAGGCGAGGGAATCATAAACTCCAAACAGACAAATATATAATTCCATACAATTTTCACATAGTAAATAAAGATTTTGCGATTCCATGTGATGGAATAATAGGAATAGATTTTATAAAAGAATTAAACTGTCAAATAGACCTTAACCCTACAGAGGATTGGTTTATAATAAGACCAAATAATATAGACATTCATATTTATATCCCAATAACATATACTTCTGGTAATAATACAATTCTACTACCAGCCAGATCTCAAGTAGTACGAAAAATCAAAGTAATGTCCGATACTGATACTATATTAATACCAGATCAGGAGATTCAACCTGGTATTTACGTTGCAAATACTATCACATCAAAAGAGAATACATTTGTCCGATTACTCAACACATCCAGTACTGATCAATTGGTTAGTATAACAAATTTAAAATGTGAACCAATTTCCGATTATAATGTAATTCAAAACATTTCAAGTAATAGAGAGCAAAACATCATAGAAGAACTGAAGAAAAATTTTCCAATTCAATTTAAACAACAATTAACGGAACTATGTGGAAAATATACTGACGTATTCGGTCTTGAAACCGAATCAATAACAACAAACAATTTTTACAAGCAGAAACTGAGATTGAAGGACGATGAACCGATCTATATAAAAAATTATCGAAGCCCGCACAGCCAAGTTGAGGAAATTCAAAAACAAGTAGGAAAATTAATCAAAGACAATATACATAGTCGAGCCATCTGTATCAGAATACAACAGCCCACTTCTACTTGTCCCAAAGAAAACCCTTCCGGGTTCAAACGAAAAGAAATGGCGACTAGTAGTTGACTATCGTCAAATCAACAAAAAACTTCTGTCTGATAAATTTCCACTCCCAAGAATTGATGACATCTTGGACCAACTAGGTAGAGCAAAGTATTTCTCATGCCTTGATTTAATGTCAGGTTTCCATCAAATCGAACTAGAAGAAAATTCAAGAAACATAACGTCGTTTTCAACGAGCAATGGCTCATATCGTTTTACGCGATTACCTTTCGGCTTAAAAATAGCCCCAAATTCATTTCAGAGAATGATGACTATTGCATTTTCTGGACTTGAAGCTTCTCAAGCATTCCTCTATATGGATGATTTAATAGTCATTGGATGTTCTGAAAGACATATGCTCAAAAACCTAAAAGACATCTTTGAAATATGCAGAAAGTACAACTTAAAATTACACCCACAAAAATGTTCATTTTTTATGCATGAAGTGACCTTCCTTGGTCATAAATGCACCGACAAAGGAATCTTACCAGACGACAAGAAATATAATGTCATAAGAAACTATCCAGTCCCACATGATGCAGATAGCGCTAGACGATTTATAGCATTTTGCAATTATTATAGACGTTTCATTAAAAACTTCGCCGACTATTCACGGCACATAACTAGATTATGTAAAAAGAATGTTCCATTTGAATGGTCTCCCGAATGCCAAAAATCATTCCAATATTTAAAAGATAAACTTATAGAACCAACTTTATTACAATATCCTGATTTCCTTAAAGAATTTTGTATAATAACGGATGCAAGTAAACAAGCATGTGGAGCGGTATTAACGCAAAACCATAACGGACTCCAACTCCCGCTAGCATATGCATCACGTTCATTTACAAAAGCTGAAAGCAATAAAAGCACTACAGAACAGGAACTAGCAGCAATTCATTGGGCAATTACACACTTTCGACCATATATTTATGGCAAACATTTTACAGTTAAAACCGATCACAGACCACTAACATACTTATTTTCAATGGTCAATCCTAGTTCAAAACTAACGCGCATGCGGCTCGAATTAGAGGAATACGACTTCACAGTCGAGTATCTAAAGGGAAAAGATAACTTTGTGGCAGACGCCCTTTCTAGAATAACAATTAAGGATCTTCAAAACATTACGGCAAATATATTACAAGTCACTACAAGACAAAAAAGTAGACAAAATTCCTGCGCAGGAAAAGATAAAGTAGAATTGCCTAGGCAATCTCAAGTAAAAGCTTCTAAGCCCAACGTATATGAAGTCATTAACAATGACGAAGTACGTAAAGTAGTGACCTTGCATGTAAATAATAATATATGTTTTTTCAAACATGGAAAAAAAATTACAGCAAGATATGATGTTGGAGATTTGTATACTAATGGAAGTCTTGACTTAGGTCAGTTTTTCCAAAGGCTTGAACTGCAGGCTGGTAAACAAAAAATTACCCAACTCAAAGTGGCACCATGGGAAAAAATCTTTGAAAATATTTCAATAGATAAATTTAAAAAAATGGGCAACAAAATATTAAAATCATTAAGAGTAGCGCTACTCAACCCGGTGACCCTAATAACAACTAATAACGAAAAAGAAGCAATATTGTCTACATTACATGACGACCCTATTCAAGGAGGACATTCAGGTATAACAAAAACCTTGGCCAAGGTCAAAAGACACTACTATTGGAAAGGAATGAGTAAAGACATAACCCAGTACATACGTAAATGTCCAAAATGCCAAATGTCAAAAACGACAAGACATACAAAAACTCCTTTAACACTTACAGAAACACCAGAAATGGTATTCGATAAGGTAATTGTGGATACGATCGGTCCACTGCCGAAATCAGATCAAGGAAATGAATATGCAGTCACCTTAATATGTGATCTGTCAAAATACCTTGTTGCCATACCAGTACCTAATAAAAATGCAAAAACGGTAGCAAAGGCTATATTCGAAGAATTTGTTCTAAAGTACGGTCCAATGAAGACGTTCATTACGGACATGGGAACAGAATACAAAAATTCTTTAATCGAACACCTATGCAAAAACTTAAATATCAAACATATAACATCGACAGCACACCATCATCAGACTGTCGGAACTGTGGAACGAAGCCACAGAACCTTTAATGAATTTATACGTACATACATCTCAACTGATAAAACGGATTGGGATATATGGCTAAAATATTTTGTTTATTGTTTCAACACGACACCCTCTATGGCACATGATTACTGTCCATATGAGTTAGTGTTTGGTAGGACTTCGAATTTACCAAAACATTTTAATAGCGTAGAGAGAATAGAACCTATTTATAATATAGATGATTACGCAAAAGAAACAAAGTTTAGATTAGAGCAAGCTTTCAAAAGAGCCAGATTAATATTAGAATCAAATAAAATAAAACAAAAATGTCACTATGATAGAAACTGTTTAGATTTTGAACTAAAAATTGGAGATAAAGTTTTATTAAAGAATGAAACAGGTCACAAATTAGAATACAAATATACGGGACCATATAAAGTAATTGGTATAGGAGATAATGATAATATAAGAATTTCAAATATTAAAAACAAAGAACAAAAAGTTCATAAGGATAGGTTAAAATTTTTTATTTCAAAATAATTTTTATACAATTTATACGTATGGCCATACATAGAATAAATACATAGAATAAATACCACAAATAAATATAAAATTAAAAAAATTAAAAAAAAAAAAAAAAATTAAAAAAAAAAAATACATACATATAAAAAAAAATATAAATATAAAAAACAACATGATATCAATATTTTCTGATTAGAACAGCATTTTTGAATAACACGTTTTCCAACTTTCTTATATTTCTTTAACGACACAAAATAATTTCTATAACTTTTAAATTTTCAAATATATAAGTACTAGAAGATAATTTTAATAACTAGAAATAATTTCATTTTTATTACTTTTTAAAAAATTAAAAAAAAAAAAACCAAACATATTCTTTAGAAAATAACTTCATTACATTACGTTATTTTTCAAAAGGAGGGAGATGTAGTATGCATGGATCATTGTAGCGAGTACCCACTGTACCGACACCAACATTGTGTTACAGTGTACTCAACCAAATACAAAAGTGCCGGCCGCTAAACTCTTGCGGCCAGCCGAAATATGAATGCGCCTCAGAGCCCAACTTATGGGAAGTGCTAGTGTCAGCATATTCCCATGGCCTGAGTGCAGACACATACAAGGCATGCATATACAACTGCTCTCGCGCTCTTGGTGCTACCAGCACAAATACAATTGTGAGCATATACTTTGGTATATACATGACGGCCGCTGCCAATGTTTGCAGGCAGCGCAGCCGCAATTAGCTAGCTGTAAGTCACTCGAATTATGACCATCAATCAATAAAGAACAAGCTTGGCCGTTGGCCACTATAACCAAATCTTTTACTTTATTCTGAGGATAATAACACACATCTAATAAATATGATTTAAATAATACAGTTGACTTCTCTACAAATTCTGCAAAAGTACGCAAATATCTCCCAATTGAATGTTTTTTTTTTTGTGATCTTTGAATTTGTAGGGGGTGTGTATAGTAATTAGTAAATAGATTCTTACCTTATTATAGTAGGATCTGCAACAATTAGTCGAGCAAAGTCCATAACTTCTTTATCATAAGTTGCAGAGAAAAATAACATTTGGCACTCAGGCCTCAACATTCTAAAACATAAAAATTTGTTGGATATATATTAGTATATAATATATATATGAAATAATAAATAGTTTCTTAAAGGATAAAGCGCTAAATTCTGCAAATCTGGAATCTGCACTTTTAAATGAAATTAATTTCTTTGGGGTCTCAGCAGTTCAATAGTCTGTTGAAAATTTCTCAACAAAAACAAGGAAGAACGCTATAGTCGAGTACCACGACTATCAGATACCCGTTACTCAGCTAATGGGTTCAAAGGGAAATGGAGATATGCAAGCAGCGAAGCGAGATTAAAATGCGCCACCTACCGGCGGTAAACAGATTTAAGTGTTATGGGCGTTAGAGTGGGCGTGGCAAATTTTTTTTGGATCAATCGATAAGTATTGACGAGACCAATACATTTCAGTTAAAATTTTGTATCTAGCATGAAAATTGTGGGCGTCACAGGTTTTCGCGGTTTGTGGGCGTTAAAATGGGCGTGGCAAACTTTTTTTTGGGTCAATCGATAGGTATTGATGAGAACAATACATTTCAGTTAAAATTTTTATTCTAGCATCAAAACTGTAGGAGCCACAGTTTTGGGCGGTTTGTGGGCGTTAGAGTGGGCGTGGCACTGTGCTGAAACAAACTTGCGCTGCGTAAGAAGCTCAGGAATCTGCACGCCAAATCTCAATAGCCTAGCTCTCATAGTTTCCGAGATCTCAGCGTTCATCCGGACAGACGGACAGACGGACATGGCTAGATCGACTCGGCTAGTGATCCTGATCAAGAATATATATACTTTGTGGGGTCGGAAACGCTTCCTTCTGCCTGTTACATACTTTCCGACGAATCTAGTATACCCTTTTACTCTACGAGTAACGGGTATAAAAAGTCGAAGCAGCGCCAAAGAATGGGCAAAAATATCACCTAGTTATTTATTTTCGTACAATTTGTATTTTATATATTTATAAATATTTTTTTTTTCAATTTTTATTTTAAAAGAGATCAAACCCCGCTTCCCGTTGTGACGCTTATGCAATTTTTTCATTTTAAATTTGGCAATAAGTTTAGATTTTAACTGATTAAATCCCTTCAAACAGTCATTCCTGGCACAGATTTAAAAAATGTGATAAGCACAAGAAAATGTCCAGTTGCTGTCTTTTTATATTCTTTTAGCTTACACTGGCTAGAGAACTTAACTTACTTTTGTATTTTTCAATAATTTTTTTTTAAAGCCGCAATTAAAAAGCATAATAACCGATTAAGTTTAGACTCGTTTTAAAGTATGCAGTATTTAACATATACCTATTTCCGCATAAGAAAGAAACGCATAGCATTTTAAACAATTATCGTCAAAAAACATTAAGTTTATATTAAAGACGTTAGTTGTTTTCAATAAGTGTCGTATAGTTTAAAATTAAGGGAGAGGACAAATACTGATTACCTATTTTTAGACTTTACAGTCCATTTTTTCCTTCCGTTTCTAACTTTGGCTTGCTCTATGACCGACCAAAATTTTAAGAGGGTTAAAAAAAACTTTTTACCCCTTACTCGTCGAGTAAAAGGTTATATTGTATTCGGGAAAAAGTATGTAACAGGTAGAAGTGGTTCCGACCAAACAAAGTATATACAGTATATATAAGTTAACGTTACTGAAGGGTAACAAAAAGTTGGTAGAAATCTTGGATGATTCTTGGATCACCCTAGTGTTTCTAGATACCGACTCAGCATACCCGCCTTTGGGGCCGCGCTTGGGTTCCATTTTCCACTGACGCGCGGTCGGCATGCCCACCAAGCTAGCGTTTATCGTACAGTTAAGTCCATCAGTTATGTTTTACATTTATTTGAATAAAGAAACCTTAAACCTTACTCCGGCCTTCGCCGTTATCTTGTTTGCATGTCACCCACTGAGCTTTAGGCCAGGGGAATAGGGGGGCAGTCACCCTCTCACCGTAAACTTCAATTGACCAGCAAGCATTGTTGCCAGCCAAATTATTTGCTTGCAAACAGTATTCTACTTTGCTTTCATGCAATTTCCGATTGTTGAGAAAGAAGGCTTCGATTGTTTTTTTATATATTACCATGCATTTTGATACATAAAGTATTTTCCGTTGCACAGATACTTATTTTACAAATCTCTTCATTACAGTCAACAAAACACTCATTAATTTTACACATTTTTATTACATTTAGACAAAACATTTGGGAGGTCATTTAAATACACTGAAGAAAGCAGAGGTCCTAGGAATGATCCTTCGCAAAAAGTTATAAAGATTACTAAGTTTCGTACACAGAATTAGATGGCTGGCAACATCAAAAGACTTACTTTGATCTATAAGAGTTAAAAATTTTACCTTGCTGTCGATAGGCTGTACTCTGATGTATCTCCAACAATTAGTATAGCAGTCGTGGAACTTCTCTTTCCCTAAATCCGAACTGTTTATCGGTCAAATGTGAGAAATTTTTTTTCAAAAAAGTCTTTTATTTGAAAGGCTATTAACGTCTCGAAAGCTTTTCCTGCACTTGACAATTGGCTTCAACAAAGGAAGAATTTTGGCTTTCGCCCACATTATAGGAAAAGATGTTGTAAAAACTGTATTCAAAATATGTGTAATATGGTTTAGAACGTACGGAAGGAGTGGTTTGATAAATCTGGGACACAAATTATTTAGACCATTTGCACTTGACTTGACTTTAAAGATGCGATCCACGAATTCACGTTTACTGACACATACAAATCTAAATCCATTATCACAGTTCAGTAATTAGGTTCATCGGCTGCTAAAAATTCGTAATTTAATTGATTTACGTCTATAACAGTGCCTTAGCTTGGCTTATATTTGATTAAGAAGAACTAACTTCTTAATGTTGTTCCAAGTTTATTATTATACAGTGATCAGTCTTAGCCTTGAATATTGCCCTTAACGCTTGATCTTTTAAATATGAAAGGCGTGGGAATTTCTATTATGTTGACCGCTATTATCCTAAAATTGTTTTGAGTGTGGAAGTTGAAGACAAAGAGTTCCACAACGTTTTCACAAACTAACAAACCAAGATTCCGTTTGTCTATAATTGCGGTTCAAAAAGCAAAAAAGCATGTTTTTTTAACCTCCCAAACATACTTTAAAATTTCGATTGAAAGCGAACACGATTTTCTAGCATCCATCGAGGTAAATAAATAAAGGTCCAGTTTTGTAACAAAGTGTTATTAATACACATGTAAAGTCAAAAATTGTTTAAGTCAGACCATTTATTCTCTCCCTCACGACCGAATTATTTTAAAGTCGCAACTCGGGGCGCGGGTTGAGCCCGGCTAGGCCACGCAGTATTTCGAAATTGATATAAGAAAAAGTTTATGAACAATTTTTTTTATTTTAAGAACAAAATATAAAAACGAGCTGAAACGTTCTTAAATTAAGAATTTTGTTCTTAAACTAAGAATTATGATCTTAAAATGGATTGTAAAGTCGGACTGGCAAAAAGTATTTTTGTACTGCAGGCATAATTTAACAACATCTGCGTACATTAGTACGCGAGAATGAGTTATAAGTAAGGGAAGGTCATTTATAAATAAAGTTAAAATTAACGGCCCCAGGTGGCTCCCTTGTGGGACACCGGAGGCAAAGTAGTGTAAACTAGGGAGGGAATTTCTAAAAAGTACTCTTTGTGTTCTGCAATTCCGATACCTTAAGATCCATCTTAAAAGATCAACAGGAAACCCTAATAAATGCAGTTTTCTAACCAGAAGAACGTGATTCACAGAGTCAAGTGCTTTACTAAAGTCAGTGTAAGTGACGGCTGTTTGAAGATGTTTTTCAAATCCCTTTATCACAAAGGATATTAGTTACGAAAGGTTAGTGGTTGTTGATCTACGTTTCATAAACCCGTGTTGACACGGAAATATAACTGACCTACAGAGGTGCTGCTAATGGGGAGTAATAATATTTGGACTGGTCAGCTTTGATTAATTAATGGCGGGAGGAGCACAAACTCTGTTTGCTTGAGCTACCGATTAAGGGGAAACAGTTAAGAAAGAGAATGCGAGAGTGCGGAAGAGCGGTAGCGTTTTGCAGTTAATCAGTGCTGCCAGGTTAGCCATTTAGTGCCTGGTCACTTTGAAAAACATTTGCCACTTTTTTTTAAATTTGCTATAAGCCATTTTTATACCCTTGCAGAGGGTATATTGATTTCAGTCAGAAGTTTGCAACGCAGTGAAGGAGACGTTTCCGACCCCATAAAGTATATATATTCTTGATCAGCATGACTAGACGAGTCGATCTAGCCATGTCCGTCTGTCCGTCTGTCCGTCCGTTTCTACGCAAACTAGTATCTCAGTTTTAAAGCTATCGGGCTGAAACTTTCCCAAAAGTCTTATATCTTTTGCAGGTAGTATATAAGTCGGAACCAGCCGGATCGGACAACTATATCTTATAGCTCCCATAGGAATAATCGGACAAAAAAATTAAAAACAAGTAAGATCGCTATAGTCGAGTACCTCGACTATCAGATACCCGTTACTCAGCTAAAGGGACCAAAGGGAAATGAAGATATGCAAGCAGCAAAGCGAGACTAAAATACGCCACCTACCGGCGGTAGACAGATTTAAGCGTTATGGGCGTTAGAGTGGGCGTGGCAAAATTTTTTTTTATCAATCGATAGGTATTGACGAGACCAATACATTTCAGTTAAAATTTTTTATCTAGCATGAAAACTGTGGCCGTCACAGGTTTGGGAGGTTTGTGGGCGTTAGAGTGGGCGTGGCAAACTTTTTTTTGGGTCTCTCGATAGGTATTGATAAGAACAATACACTTCTGTTAAAATTTTTATTCTAGCATCTAAACTGTAGGAGCCACAGTTTTGGGCGGTTTGTGGGCGTTAGAGTGGGCGTGGCACATTGCTGAGACAAACTTGCGCTGCGTAAGAAGCTCGGGAATCTGCACGCCAAATCTCAATAGCCTAGCTCCCATAGTTTCCGAGATCTCAGCGTTCATCTGGACAGACGGACATGGCTAGATCGACTCGGCTAGTGATATGGGGACGGAAACGCTTCCTTCTGCCTGTTACATACTTTCCGACGAATCTAGTATACCCTTTTACTCTACGAGTAACGGGTATAAAAATTATATCTTTGGTGTTTTTTAGCATATAACCTCCTAAGCTTGGAAATAACATTTTTTAATTAGTTTTGAATTTTGAATTTTATTTTATCGAAATCGGACGACTATATCATATAGCTGCCATAGGAACGATCGGAAAATTGGTGGAAAAATAATATGAAACAAACTATAGCTTCGGTGTTTTTCAACGTATAACCTCCAACGCTTGGAAATAACATTTTTTAATTAGTTCTGAATTTCGAATTTAATTTTATCAAAATCGGACGACTATATCATATAGCTGCCATAGCAACGATCGGAAAATTGGTAGGAAAATAACATGAAACAAATTATAGCTTCGGTGTTTTTTAACATATAACCTCCTACGCTTGGAAATAACATTTTTTAATTAGTTCTGAATTTCGAATAAAATTTTATCAAAATCGGACGACTATATCCATAGGAACGATCGGAAAATTGGTAGGAAAATAATATGAAACAAATTATAGCTTCGGTGTTTTTTGACATATCTTACTATTGGGAATATCATTTTTTGTGTTTTTAAATTTAAAAATTATAACTGCAAGGGTAAATAAGCTTCGGCTTGCCGAAGCTAACTTTTTTTCTTGTTAAAATTGTCTTTAATATACTATTCTTTTTTACACATTTTTGCATTGACTTGGCTTGTTCCGATTAATAGTGGTTCACAAAAATATCGGAAATGGTATTTAACTGAGTGGTTTGGGTATGTGAACTATTTAAGATCGTTTTGTCACTCCTTACTTTTTTTGTGGTGTGTTAAAGATGTCCAAAGTATAATATAAGCAAAGTATTCGTGATGTTTGGCTGCAGGATGAAGAATTTAAGGACTATATTCGCAGGGATTGTACAAATCCACAACATTCTAGCATCAAAACTGTAGGAGCCACAGTTTTGGGCGGTTTGTGGGCGTTAGAGTGGGCGTGGCACTGTGCTGAAACAAACTTGCGCTGCGTAAGAAGCTCAGGAATCTGCACGCCAAATCTCAATAGCCTAGCTCTCATAGTTTCCGAGATCTCAGCGTTCATCCGGACAGACGGACATGGCTAGATCGACTCGGCTAGTGATCCTGAGCAAGAATATATATACTTTATGGGGTCGGAAACGCTTCCTTCTGCCTGTAACATACTTCCCGACGAATCTAGTATACCTTTTTACTCTACGAGTAACGGGTATATTAAGGAAGCTAACTTCGGCAAGCCGAAGTTTCTATACTCTTGCAGTTCGTTCCCGTGGGATCATTATATGCACAGAGCTTTCCGACTTTTAGATAACTAACAAGAAAGAACGCTATAGCCGAGTGCCTCGACTATCAGATACCCGTTTCTCAGCTAAAGGGACCAAAGGGAAATGGAGATAAGCAAGCAGCAAAGCGAGATTTAAATGCGCCACCTACCGGCGGTAAACAGATTTAAGTGTTATGGGCGTTAGAGTGGGCGTGGCAAATTTTTTTTGGATCAATCGATAAGTATTGACGAGACCAATACATTTCAGTTAAAATTTTTTATCTAGCATAAAAATTGTGGGCGCCACAGGTTTGGGCGGTTTGTGGGCATTAAGGGCGTGGCATATTCGTGTAACAAACTTGCGCTGCGTTCAAGGCTACGGAATCTAAATTTGAGATCCCCATTATCTATCTTTGATAGTTTCCGAGATATCGACGTTCATATTTACGCTTTTTTTTAAGTTTGTGGGCGGCTTGTAGGCGTTAAAGTGGGCGTGGCAAACTTTTTTTTGGGTTAATCAATAGGTACTGGTGAGGACAATACATTTCAGTTAAAATTTTTATTATAGCATCAAAACTGTAGGAGCCACAGTTTTGGGCGGTTTGTGGGCGTTAGAGTAGGCGTGGCACTCTGCTGAAACAAAATTGCGCTGTGTAAGAAGCTCAGGAATCTGCACGCCAAATCTCAATAGCCTAGCTCTTATAGTTTCCGAGATCTCAGCGTTCATCCGGACGGACAGACGGACATGGCTAGATCGACTCGGCTTGTGATCCTGATCAAGAATATATATACTTTATGAGGTCGGAAACGCTTCCTTCTGCCTGTTACATACTTTCCGACGAATCTAGTATACCCTTTAACTCTACGAGTAACGGGTATAATAAACCGTGTCCAAATAGAAAATAAATTACCCGGGAGATCTAACAGCAATAGATTTGCGCTTCTAGCTGAAAATGAACCAGAACAGGCTCAGGAGACCCAACCGAATCCTAAGCAACCACCAATTTACATTAGAGACAAAATCTCAAACGCCCTGGTCAACAAAACTGTTGCGCTGACCGGGGGCGGAAACTTTTATGTTGTTCCGGTCACAAAAGGGGATATCCATGAAACAAAACTTCAGACCAAATCTGAAGAACATTTCCGAGCTGTATCCAAATACCTGGAGGAAGCTAGGAGGGAAAGCTACTACACGTACCAACTAAAAAGCAGCAAGGGCCTGCAAGTGGTACTAAAAGGAATCGGGCTCGACGTAACCGCCAAGGAAGTTATCGATGCTCTCAAGGAAAAAGGGTTTTCTGCAAACAACGTCAGTAACATTATAAACAGGAAAAAAGAGTCGCAACCACTCTTTAGGGTCGAGCTGGAGCCAGACAGCAGAGTCTTGAAGAAAAATGAAGTGCACCCCATTTATAACCTGCAATACTTAAATAAAAGGAACGGCCCAGTGCAATGCATAAATTGTCAGGAGTATGGACACACCAGGGCATACTGTTCACTTCGAACAGTCTGTGTAGCTTGTGGAGACTTCCACAATACGGCTAACTGCCCTGCCAACAAAGAAGACCCCAAAATGAAAAAATGAGTTACTGCCAAGGTAACCACACGGCAAACTACAGGGGCTGTCCGGTCTACAAGGAGATGAAGGACCGCAGATCCAAGTACAGTCACAAAGCACTCTGGAAGCTATGATGGTCACCATGCAGGAAAGTATGATGGAATTCATGTCAATCATGAAAACGACCATGCAAACACTGGTTCAAAACCAGAACATGGTGTTACAGCTACTTGCAGGTAAGCAGTCTAAGTAACAGATGGCAAATCCACAAATTACAATGTGGAACGCCAATGGAGTTTCACGGCACAACCTTGAAATAACTCAGTTCCTGAATGATAATCATATCGACAGTATGCTACTGGTAGAGACGCACCTCACTAACAGCGTAGAGAGAATAGAACCTATTTATAATATAGATGATTACGCAAAAGAAACAAAGTTTAGATTAGAGCAAGCTTTCAAAAGAGCCAGATTAATATTAGAATCAAATAAAATAAAACAAAAATGTCACTATGATAGAAACTGTTTAGATTTTGAACTAAAAATTGGAGATAAAGTTTTATTAAAGAATGAAACAGGTCACAAATTAGAATACAAATATACGGGACCATATAAAGTAATTGGTATAGGAGATAATGATAATATAAGAATTTCAAATATTAAAAACAAAGAACAAAAAGTTCATAAGGATAGGTTAAAATTTTTTATTTCAAAATAATTTTTATACAATTTATACGTATGGCCATACATAGAATAAATACATAGAATAAATACCACAAATAAATATAAAATTAAAAAAATTAAAAAAAAAAAAAAAAAATTAAAAAAAAAAATACATACATATAAAAAAAAATATAAATATAAAAAACAACATGATATCAATATTTTCTGATTAGAACAGCATTTTTGAATAACACGTTTTCCAACTTTCTTATATTTCTTTAACGACACAAAATAATTTCTATAACTTTTAAATTTTCAAATATATAAGTACTAGAAGAGTCTTGAAGAAAAATGAAGTGCACCCCATTTATAACCTGCAATACTTAAATAAAAGGAACGGCCCAGTGCAATGCATAAATTGTCAGGAGTATGGACACACCAGGGCATACTGTTCACTTCGAACAGTCTGTGTAGCTTGTGGAGACTTCCACAATACGGCTAACTGCCCTGCCAACAAAGAAGACCCCAAAATGAAAAAATGAGTTACTGCCAAGGTAACCACACGGCAAACTACAGGGGCTGTCCGGTCTACAAGGAGATGAAGGACCGCAGATCCAAGTACAGTCACAAAGCACTCTGGAAGCTATGATGGTCACCATGCAGGAAAGTATGATGGAATTCATGTCAATCATGAAAACGACCATGCAAACACTGGTTCAAAACCAGAACATGGTGTTACAGCTACTTGCAGGTAAGCAGTCTAAGTAACAGATGGCAAATCCACAAATTACAATGTGGAACGCCAATGGAGTTTCACGGCACAACCTTGAAATAACTCAGTTCCTGAATGATAATCATATCGACAGTATGCTACTGGTAGAGACGCACCTCACTAACAAATACAACTTTCAAATAAGAGGCTACACTTTCTACCGCACAGACCATCCAGATGGTAAAGCCCACGACGAAAGCGGCATCCTAATCAGGGAACGCATCAAGCACCACTTTCATCAAAGATTTGCAACTAATTACTTGCAAGCTACGTCTATCAAAGTGCAGTCAGACAACCTCACTAGCCGCTGTGTCCGCCTCGCTTTACAATTTCTGAAGGACAATTCGTGGACTTCTACAACTTGCTTGGAGATCGCTTTATAGCTGCAGGGAACTATAACGCCAAACACACGCACTGGGGATAACGCCTTGTGACTCCCAAAGGAAGGCAAATTTACAATGCAATCATAAAACCGAACAAGTTAGACTATGTTTCTCCTGGCAACCCCACATACTGGCCAACAGACCCCAGGAAAGTTCCAGACCTAATAGAGTTTGCGGTGACAAAAAACATTCCCCGCAATATAATAAGCGTCAGAGCGCTTTCGGACCTGTCGTCAGACCATTCGCCAGTGCTAATAACTCTTCTTCAAAGCACAAAAACTACAGATCACCCCCTCAGGCTGACGTTACACAGAACCAACTGGTTAAAATTTAACAAGTATGTAAGCTCTCACATCAAATTAACCCCTCACTTCAACATCGAAGCGGACATCGACTGCTCTACCGATGCTCTTGAAGAAGTATTCGTGGATGCAGCCACTATCTCAACACCACTAGGCAGGGACGTGCAAGCCAACCACTTCAAAACAAATCTGCAAATTTAACGGCTAGTCCTATAAAAGAGGCGCTTGCGATGTGCCTGGCAAACCAACAGATCGCCGTCATCAAAACATCGTCTTAAGGAAGCCACTCGCACACTGAATCAAGTTTTAAAGCAAGAAACAGAAAATGTATAGCTGCGGAACCTTAAAAAACTTTCGCCAACCAGTACAAAACATCCTCTGTGAAGGGCTCACCCAAATCTGAACTCTGCAATCAAAACCGTCACTCCGATAAGAAATTCATCTGGCGGCTGGGTCCGAAGCGACGAAAATAGAGCCGAAACTTTTGCTTTACATCTCAGAAACGTCTTCCAGCCGAACCCTGCCACTGGTTCATTTGTCCTACCACAAAACGAATCAGAATCTATTTCCCTACCACCATTGTTTTTAGCCAAAAATTTTTAATTGTAAGCTCTTCAATGGGATCATAACTCTCGGCTACTATCCGAAAAAATGGAAAAAATATATTATCATTATGATACCAAAGCCCGGAAAAGACCACACAATTCCTTCATCCTACAGACCAATTAGTTTATTATCGTGTCTGTCTAAGTTGTTCGAAAAATGCCTTCTAACTCGCATAATACCATATCTAGGGGCACACAATGTTATCCCTGCTCATCAATTTGGCTTTCGTCAAAACCATGGAACAATCGAACAAGTAAACAGAATAACATCAGAAATACGCACAGCATTTGCGCATTGGGAATTCTTCAGCGCAATATTCCTCGATATATCTCAAGCCTTCGATCGAGTATGGATAGACGGCCTCATGCCTGATTACACTCACAAGCTTCTTGAGTCGTATCTATACAAAAGAACCTTCGCAGTAAGGTGCAATACAACAACATCCGACGACTACATTATCAAAGCTGGAGTCCCGCAAGGAAGCGCGCTAGGGCCTACTCTGTTCCTCCTATACACAGCGGATATTCCCACGAACGAGCAGCTAACAACATCTACGTTCGCTGACGACACCGCAATTTTAAGTCGCTCGAGGTGCCCAGGCCGAGCCACAACACAGCTAGCAAACCACCTCCTCGTAGTAGAGAGGTGGCTATCTGATTGGCGGATTAAAATAAATGAACAAAAATGTAAACACATAACGTTTACTCTCAACAGGCAAACATGCCCTCCACTATCATTGAATAATACGCAAAAGCACCACCAACGGGCAACAGTTGCGCAGCCTTCTACAACTCTTTGCGATCTCTGGGAACGGACTCGCAGATCTCCCAGGCCATGCTCATCTCCATAGTCATCGGCAAGGAGACGAAGATGAATTTGCTCGATTACTTCGTGTTACCTTAATGGGAAGATACGTTCAAATAGTGGAACGGCATTGTCCACATTTGAAATCGGACATAAAGCTTTCTAACGACGCTATCATGAACCAACCAGGCAGCAATAATCCTCGCACGCCGAGGAACAAATAAAAATTGTCATTCAACTAAGCAGCACAATCTTGTAACAAGTGTTCAAGCACACACCACAATACATTTAGATGTCCCGAACAAATCAAGCTCACGCCTGACAGTCGCTTAAATACAGTCAATTGCCCAACTACTTAAGGGGTTATATACCTTTTTTTTTTTTCAAAAAAACGGAAAAATTTTTTTTTTATAGAGATCCGAATAATAGTTCGACGATGACTTGTAAGTTTGTCTGCTCGACTTCAATAGTTGCATATACTCAACGTAAAACTTTGAATGCGATTATCTCAAAGTCGTGTTTTTCCAAAAGTGCCTTTGCTGTGACCGTGATTGCACAAGAACTATTTGATCGATCTTCTTCATTTTTTTTTTAAATTATTCGTAATGATTGTGCCGAGTTCGTGAACGATTCAGTTTTTATGCGCCAATTTTGATTTTGCAGATCAGAATTTTTTAATACAATTTTTAGAACTCGAAAAATCCAAAATCGTTACTGTATGCAGAAAAAACCAAATATTCTTGAAAATAATCGTTCAAGAACTAGAAATAATACTATACTAATAAAAATTTTTTGGTTTTTTGATATCAGTTGACCTGCTGGACTTCCATCGTGGTCACCGCAAGCCGCTATAAGAAAAAAGGGTTCCGAGCGAATTGCCATAACTTCGTAAATTATTTATATTTTTTCAAGAACAAACGCTTGTTGTTTCGATAAAAACATGTACTATCAATAAATAATAACTTCAGTGTCATAAAATAATTGCTACACACCTGAAAAAAAATCCAAAGTTCCCTAAATTTTTTCGCTCAAAAAGGTATATAACCCTTTAAAGAGGCCGCATATTTCCTACAATTCATCAATTGTTGCTTCATCGGCTCGTTCCGGATTCTGTGGCACCACCCACGCTGCAGTCTCGAGCAGACGTATCGCAGGTTTCGGACGCAGTCACTCACACTCACACTGATACTCGTTCCGACTGTCATACTCGCCATGGCATTGGTATTAATGAAGGATGCAGCTGAATGCTACAAGGTAGGGCGAGCCCAATTCATGTTCCCAGGTGAACTTCATTTCGGAAGAGTTTGCCCAGAAGTTGCAATTGCCTTCGAACACAAACACAGATCAAACATCATACAGCTACCAAAACAAAGTAAAGACAAACCGATTTTGAGCTGAAGCGGAATTAGACATTTCCTCTAACGCATCTATGGCTGATGAAAAATTTCAACCCGACTTGTCGAATCAATTTGCTCCTAGGAACGGAACCCTTTTCCGAACCCATTTTCGGAACCCATTTCTACATTCAGCACCATTGCGTGCTAAAGCCCAGCAGCACATCGGCAAAAGTAAGAGTAGTCAGACAGTACGGCAGTATTAAAGGGCTACTTATTCGCACAATCCGAGATTTCAGGCTCACGTTTGAAGAGCTGTCTACTACAGCTGCAGATCCAAGCGATCCACTATCGTCCGATCCAAGCGACTTGGCCGCTCTCACGCCTGGATCTTTTCCAGTTGCGTGACGCACTCCGAGCATTACCGGAACCTCCAATGGCCAACGACTATCGCTGGATCGGCTGGATCGGTGGCAAAGGGTCACCGCTATTAGGCAGCGCATATTGAGTCGATGGAGCCACGAATAAACGAGCTACAAACCCACACAAATAGGACGAAGACAGCACCGAACCTATGCCACTACAACATGTTCAAAGTCCATGAGGATAATCTTCCTCCACAACGGTGGCTAGTTGGGTGCATTGTTGACACCATAAAGAGATACGACACCATTGTGTGAGTCGCCAACATACGCACTGCGTATTAGTATTAATACTAATACTATAAAACTCTTGAAAGTCAATCGCGTACTTTCAAGAGGGGTGGAATGTTGTGTCAAAACCCACTTGCCTCTTATAAGTATGCTGCCAATTTGAACATGAGCATGGGGTGCAATAGAAAAGGAAGAATAAGGTTGAATTTTTTACTCGAATGTTAACATTTGCAAGATAATGCTAAATACAATCCCTAAACCATTAAAGATCCTCCTAAAAACTAACACCGCCTGAATCTAAATCATATTTAAGGAAAAGCCTCTGTGTTCACAAAATCGATATTCACATATTAACTAGCCGACCTTCTAATTTAGAAATTACATGTGGACGATAGGGTGGCTCAATTTGGTGGACTTTAAAACGCTAGGGGTAACCTAATCTATCGACAATTCTATTGCCAAATAAACTCTATGACCGCGCACACTATATTTCATGGCTGTCACTTGCCGGACTCCAACTCGCGGCACATAAAACAGAGGCCGTTCTTATAAGCAGCCGGCAACTCGTCGAGACGGCCAAGCTGACGGTCGAGTGGCGTGGCTCTCACGCACAGACTATGTGCCACAAGGATATCCTGTGCCTTCCGGACAATCTCCGAGGAAGCGGCGCTGGTCATCGCTGGTCTAGTTCCGGTACAAGAACTAGTAAGAGAGGCAGTAGAAGTGGAGGAAACGGTCAGGACCACGGTCGACCAAACTAGGCGCGAGGCAAGACAGCCCGCGAGAGAGAGATCCATCTCTCGGTGGCAGGAGAGGTGGGATTCCGCAACCTCTGGACGCTGGACCCACGCTCTCATTCCCGTCTTGAGTCCTAGGCTAGAAAGGATGCACGGGTAGGTGGACTTCTACCTGACCCAGGTCCTGAGTGGTCACGGATGCTTCCGGTCGTACCTAAAGAAGTACGGACACGATACGAGTGACGGATGCCCATCCTGCGGCTCTGGAATCGAGGAGGACGCACGCCACGTCCTATTCGAGTCCGTGCGGTTCGCAGAGGACAGGACCGCCCTGGAAACAGCGACCGGTGTCAGCACTAGCCCCAGCACGCTAGTGCCAACCATGCTAAGAGGCCAAATGGAGTGGGACGCAACGGCCAAATTCGCCGCGTCTGTAATGCGAAAACTCAGGATAGCTGAGAGAGAGAGGAGAGGCCTAGACACGTAAGCTGCCGCGGTTGTGCGAAGCATTGCTTTGCGGCCGTACCGCACAAGCTCTGCAGTTTACGCCCATTTATTTTTCTAAATGCATATTTGTTAATAGTAGTAAGAAAGTAAAAAAGGAATACAAAAAAAAACATTATAAGGATAAGGTGACGAACTCGTCACATACTCCAAATAATTCTAGAAGTTTTTTCTTATAGTGCTGATAATGTATTTACAATAGTATTATAAAGAGTTTGCGTAACTCGTTCGTTAGATAATTTTGACTTAAAAGGTGAAGCAAAAATTTAAAAAACCTACTCATTGTATATCAGCAGTGCCAGAGCAAAGACAGATAAATATATACAAGTATCAATAGGACCTTTAGCAACAGTTCTATGTTTATATTTTCAACAGTACCTTGTAGGTTATCTTGATGAACATTGTAGGCTATGCAGATTTAATTTTTTCGGTATTTGCTGACATATCATTTATTGTTTCTTTTCTACAGCCGACAACTAAAGAAACAACTATTTTATATTGATTTTTGCGAACTAGAAATTGAACAACTTAATTTCTTCAATTAAAACCAAGAACTGACATTTTTTAAGTGTACAGTTAAACTTGTTCTCCATTATTGTACAATTTCAAACTTTCTTAAAGAAAAAAAATGTTTTCCCCATTTGCATAGAGTTTTAGTGTGTGTTTGTTAGTTTGTCACCTTACCCTAAAACTATTAAAAGTGAAAAAAATAATGGCCTTCCCCAAGAGCTATAGTATTTAGCTCCGATGGAATTCCACCGAACTTTTACAGGATTATGATCAACAGATGTCAGCAGCTTTCTGCTTTTAAACTTTTTTAAAATAATAGTTTTTGGAAAAGTGGGTTTCAATCAAGAAAGGAAGCTAGCTTTGGCACGCCTAAGTTTCTTTACCCTGTCAGTAGGTGTTATGACTTAAAAACAAGGAAGAACGCTATAGTCGAGTACCTCGACTATCAGGTACCCGTTACTCAGCTAAATGGAGATATGCAAGCAGCAAAGCGAGATTAAAATGCGCCACCTACCGGCGGTCTACAGATTTAAGCGTTATGGGCGTTAGAGTGGGCGTGGCAAATTTTTTTTGGACCAATCGATAGGTATCGACGAGACCAATACATTTCAGTTAAAATTTTGTATCTAGCATGAAAATTGTGGGCGTCACAGGTTTTCGCGGTTTGTGGGCGTTAAAATGGGCGTGGCAAACTTTTTTTTGGGTCAATCGATAGGTATTGATGAGAACAATACATTTCAGTTAAAATTTTTATTCTAGCATCAAAACTGTAGGAGCCACAGTTTTGGGCGGTTTGTGGGCGTTAGAGTGGGCGTGGCACTGTGCTGAAACAAACTTGCGCTGCGTAAGAAGCTCAGGAATCTGCACGCCAAATCTCAATAGCCTAGCTCTCATAGTTTCCGAGATCTCAGCGTTCATCCGGACAGACGGACAGACGGACATGGCTAGATCGACTCGGCTAGTGATCCTGATCAAGAATATATATACTTTGTGGGGTCGGAAACGCTTCCTTCTGCCTGTTACATACTTTCCGACGAATCTAGTATACCCTTTTACTCTACGAGTAACGGGTATAAAAAGTCGAAGCAGCGCCAAAGAATGGGCAAAAATATCACCTAGTTATTTATTTTCGTACAATTTGTATTTTATATATTTATAAATATTTTTTTTTTCAATTTTTATTTTAAAAGAGATCAAACCCCGCTTCCCGTTGTGACGCTTATGCAATTTTTTCATTTTAAATTTGGCAATAAGTTTAGATTTTAACTGATTAAATCCCTTCAAACAGTCATTCCTGGCACAGATTTAAAAAATGTGATAAGCACAAGAAAATGTCCAGTTGCTGTCTTTTTATATTCTTTTAGCTTACACTGGCTAGAGAACTTAACTTACTTTTGTATTTTTCAATAATTTTTTTTTAAAGCCGCAATTAAAAAGCATAATAACCGATTAAGTTTAGACTCGTTTTAAAGTATGCAGTATTTAACATATACCTATTTCCGCATAAGAAAGAAACGCATAGCATTTTAAACAATTATCGTCAAAAAACATTAAGTTTATATTAAAGACGTTAGTTGTTTTCAATAAGTGTCGTATAGTTTAAAATTAAGGGAGAGGACAAATACTGATTACCTATTTTTAGACTTTACAGTCCATTTTTTCCTTCCGTTTCTAACTTTGGCTTGCTCTATGACCGACCAAAATTTTAAGAGGGTTAAAAAAAACTTTTTACCCCTTACTCGTCGAGTAAAAGGTTATATTGTATTCGGGAAAAAGTATGTAACAGGTAGAAGTGGTTCCGACCAAACAAAGTATATACAGTATATATAAGTTAACGTTACTGAAGGGTAACAAAAAGTTGGTAGAAATCTTGGATGATTCTTGGATCACCCTAGTGTTTCTAGATACCGACTCAGCATACCCGCCTTTGGGGCCGCGCTTGGGTTCCATTTTCCACTGACGCGCGGTCGGCATGCCCACCAAGCTAGCGTTTATCGTACAGTTAAGTCCATCAGTTATGTTTTACATTTATTTGAATAAAGAAACCTTAAACCTTACTCCGGCCTTCGCCGTTATCTTGTTTGCATGTCACCCACTGAGCTTTAGGCCAGGGGAATAGGGGGGCAGTCACCCTCTCACCGTAAACTTCAATTGACCAGCAAGCATTGTTGCCAGCCAAATTATTTGCTTGCAAACAGTATTCTACTTTGCTTTCATGCAATTTCCGATTGTTGAGAAAGAAGGCTTCGATTGTTTTTTTATATATTACCATGCATTTTGATACATAAAGTATTTTCCGTTGCACAGATACTTATTTTACAAATCTCTTCATTACAGTCAACAAAACACTCATTAATTTTACACATTTTTATTACATTTAGGCAAAACATTTGGAAGGTCATTTAAATACACTGAAGAAAGCAGAGGTCCTAGGAATGATCCTTCGCAAAAAGTTATAAAGATTACTAAGTTTCGTACACAGAATTAGATGGCTGGCAACATCAAAAGACTTACTTTGATCTATAAGAGTTAAAAATTTTACCTTGCTGTCGATAGGCTGTACTCTGATGTATCTCCAACAATTAGTATAGCAGTCGTGGAACTTCTCTTTCCCTAAATCCGAACTGTTTATCGGTCAAATGTGAGAAATTTTTTTTCAAAAAAGTCTTTTATTTGAAAGGCTATTAACGTCTCGAAAGCTTTTCCTGCACTTGACAATTGGCTTCAACAAAGGAAGAATTTTGGCTTTCGCCCACATTATAGGAAAAGATGTTGTAAAAACTGTATTCAAAATATGTGTAATATGGTTTAGAACGTACGGAAGGAGTGGTTTGATAAATCTGGGACACAAATTATTTAGACCATTTGCACTTGACTTGACTTTAAAGATGCGATCCACGAATTCACGTTTACTGACACATACAAATCTAAATCCATTATCACAGTTCAGTAATTAGGTTCATCGGCTGCTAAAAATTCGTAATTTAATTGATTTACGTCTATAACAGTGCCTTAGCTTGGCTTATATTTGATTAAGAAGAACTAACTTCTTAATGTTGTTCCAAGTTTATTATTATACAGTGATCAGTCTTAGCCTTGAATATTGCCCTTAACGCTTGATCTTTTAAATATGAAAGGCGTGGGAATTTCTATTATGTTGACCGCTATTATCCTAAAATTGTTTTGAGTGTGGAAGTTAAAGACAAAGAGTTCACAAACTAACAAACCAAGATTCCGTTTGTCTATAATTGCGGTTCAAAAAGCAAAAAAGCATGTTTTTTTAACCTCCCAAACATACTTTAAAATTTCGATTGAAAGCGAACACGATTTTCTAGCATCCATCGAGGTAAATAAATAAAGGTCCAGTTTTGTAACAAAGTGTTATTAATACACATGTAAAGTCAAAAATTGTTTAAGTCAGACCATTTATTCTCTCCCTCACGACCGAATTATTTTAAAGTCGCAACTCGGGGCGCGGGTTGAGCCCGGCTAGGCCACGCAGTATTTCGAAATTGATATAAGAAAAAGTTTATGAACAATTTTTTTTATTTTAAGAACAAAATATAAAAACGAGCTGAAACGTTCTTAAATTAAGAATTTTGTTCTTAAACTAAGAATTATGATCTTAAAATGGATTGTAAAGTCGGACTGGCAAAAAGTATTTTTGTACTGCAGGCATAATTTAACAACATCTGCGTACATTAGTACGCGAGAATGAGTTATAAGTAAGGGAAGGTCATTTATAAATAAAGTTAAAATTAACGGCCCCAGGTGGCTCCCTTGTGGGACACCGGAGGCAAAGTAGTGTAAACTAGGGAGGGAATTTCTAAAAAGTACTCTTTGTGTTCTGCAATTCCGATACCTTAAGATCCATCTTAAAAGATCAACAGGAAACCCTAATAAATGCAGTTTTCTAACCAGAAGAACGTGATTCACAGAGTCAAGTGCTTTACTAAAGTCAGTGTAAGTGACGGCTGTTTGAAGATGTTTTTCAAATCCCTTTATCACAAAGGATATTAGTTACGAAAGGTTAGTGGTTGTTGATCTACGTTTCATAAACCCGTGTTGACACGGAAATATAACTGACCTACAGAGGTGCTGCTAATGGGGAGTAATAATATTTGGACTGGTCAGCTTTGATTAATTAATGGCGGGAGGAGCACAAACTCTGTTTGCTTGAGCTATCGATTAAGGGGAAACAGTTAAGAAAGAGAATGCGAGAGTGCGGAAGAGCGGTAGCGTTTTGCAGTTAATCAGTGCTGCCAGGTTAGCCATTTAGTGCCTGGTCACTTTGAAAAACATTTGCCACTTTTTTTTAAATTTGCTATAAGCCATTTTTATACCCTTGCAGAGGGTATATTGATTTCAGTCAGAAGTTTGCAACGCAGTGAAGGAGACGTTTCCGACCCCATAAAGTATATATATTCTTGATCAGCATGACTAGACGAGTCGATCTAGCCATGTCCGTCTGTCCGTCTGTCCGTCCGTTTCTACGCAAACTAGTATCTCAGTTTTAAAGCTATCGGGCTGAAACTTTCCCAAAAGTCTTATATCTTTTGCAGGTAGTATATAAGTCGGAACCAGCCGGATCGGACAACTATATCTTATAGCTCCCATAGGAATAATCGGACAAAAAAATTAAAAACAAGTAAGATCGCTATAGTCGAGTACCTCGACTATCAGATACCCGTTACTCAGCTAAAGGGACCAAAGGGAAATGGAGATATGCAAGCAGCAAAGCGAGACTAAAATACTCCACCTACCGGCGGTAGACAGATTTAAGCGTTATGGGCGTTAGAGTGGGCGTGGCAAAATTTTTATTTATCAATCGATAGGTATTGACGAGACCAATACATTTCAGTTAAAATTTTTTATCTAGCATGAAAACTGTGGCCGTCACAGGTTTGGGAGGTTTGTGGGCGTTAGAGTGGGCGTGGCAAACTTTTTTTTGGGTCTCTCGATAGGTATTGATGAGAACAATACACTTCTGTTAAAATTTTTATTCTAGCATCTAAACTGTAGGAGCCACAGTTTTGGGCGGTTTGTGGGCGTTAGAGTGGGCGTGGCACATTGCTGAGACAAACTTGCGCTGCGTAAGAAGCTCAGGAATCTGCACGCCAAATCTCAATAGCCTAGCTCCCATAGTTTCCGAGATCTCAGCGTTCATCTGGACAGACGGACAGACGGACAGACGGACATGGCTAGATCGACTCGGCTAGTGATATGGGGACGGAAACGCTTCCTTCTGCCTGTTACATACTTTCCGACGAATCTAGTATACCCTTTTACTCTACGAGTAACGGGTATAAAAATTATATCTTTGGTGTTTTTTAGCATATAACCTCCTAAGCTTGGAAATAACATTTTTTAATTAGTTTTGAATTTTGAATTTTATTTTATCGAAATCGGACGACTATATCATATAGCTGCCATAGGAACGATCGGAAAATTGGTGGAAAAATAATATGAAACAAACTATAGCTTCGGTGTTTTTCAACGTATAACCTCCAACGCTTGGAAATAACATTTTTTAATTAGTTCTGAATTTCGAATTTAATTTTATCAAAATCGGACGACTATATCATATAGCTGCCATAGCAACGATCGGAAAATTGGTAGGAAAATAACATGAAACAAATTATAGCTTCGGTGTTTTTTAACATATAACCTCCTACGCTTGGAAATAACATTTTTTAATTAGTTCTGAATTTCGAATAAAATTTTATCAAAATCGGACGACTATATCCATAGGAACGATCGGAAAATTGGTAGGAAAATAATATGAAACAAATTATAGCTTCGGTGTTTTTTGACATATTATCTTATACTATTGGGAATATCATTTTTTGTGTTTTTAAATTTAATAATTATAACTGCAAGGGTATATAAGCTTCGGCTTGCCGAAGCTAACTTTTTTTCTTGTTAAAATTGTCTTTAATATACTATTCTTTTTTACACATTTTTGCATTGACTTGGCTTGTTCCGATTAATAGTGGTTCACAAAAATATCGGAAATGGTATTTAACTGAGTGGTTTGGGTATGTGAACTATTTAAGATCGTTTTGTCACTCCTTACTTTTTTTGTGGTGTGTTAAAGATGTCCAAAGTATAATATAAGCAAAGTATTCGTGATGTTTGGCTGCAGGATGAAGAATTTAAGGACTATATTCGCAGGGATTGTACAAATCCACAACATTCTAGCATCAAAACTGTAGGAGCCACAGTTTTGGGCGGTTTGTGGGCGTTAGAGTGGGCGTGGCACTGTGCTGAAACAAACTTGCGCTGCGTAAGAAGCTCAGGAATCTGCACGCCAAATCTCAATAGCCTAGCTCTCATAGTTTCCGAGATCTCAGCGTTCATCCGGACAGACGGACAGACGGACATGGCTAGATCGACTCGGCTAGTGATCCTGATCAAGAATATATATACTTTGTGGGGTCGGAAACGCTTCCTTCTGCCTGTTACATACTTTCCGACGAATCTAGTATACCCTTTTACTCTACGAGTAACGGGTATAAAAAGTCGAAGCAGCGCCAAAGAATGGGCAAAAATATCACCTAGTTATTTATTTTCGTACAATTTGTATTTTATATATTTATAAATATTTTTTTTTTCAATTTTTATTTTAAAAGAGATCAAACCCCGCTTCCCGTTGTGACGCTTATGCAATTTTTTCATTTTAAATTTGGCAATAAGTTTAGATTTTAACTGATTAAATCCCTTCAAACAGTCATTCCTGGCACAGATTTAAAAAATGTGATAAGCACAAGAAAATGTCCAGTTGCTGTCTTTTTATATTCTTTTAGCTTACACTGGCTAGAGAACTTAACTTACTTTTGTATTTTTCAATAATTTTTTTTTAAAGCCGCAATTAAAAAGCATAATAACCGATTAAGTTTAGACTCGTTTTAAAGTATGCAGTATTTAACATATACCTATTTCCGCATAAGAAAGAAACGCATAGCATTTTAAACAATTATCGTCAAAAAACATTAAGTTTATATTAAAGACGTTAGTTGTTTTCAATAAGTGTCGTATAGTTTAAAATTAAGGGAGAGGACAAATACTGATTACCTATTTTTAGACTTTACAGTCCATTTTTTCCTTCCGTTTCTAACTTTGGCTTGCTCTATGACCGACCAAAATTTTAAGAGGGTTAAAAAAAACTTTTTACCCCTTACTCGTCGAGTAAAAGGTTATATTGTATTCGGGAAAAAGTATGTAACAGGTAGAAGTGGTTCCGACCAAACAAAGTATATACAGTATATATAAGTTAACGTTACTGAAGGGTAACAAAAAGTTGGTAGAAATCTTGGATGATTCTTGGATCACCCTAGTGTTTCTAGATACCGACTCAGCATACCCGCCTTTGGGGCCGCGCTTGGGTTCCATTTTCCACTGACGCGCGGTCGGCATGCCCACCAAGCTAGCGTTTATCGTACAGTTAAGTCCATCAGTTATGTTTTACATTTATTTGAATAAAGAAACCTTAAACCTTACTCCGGCCTTCGCCGTTATCTTGTTTGCATGTCACCCACTGAGCTTTAGGCCAGGGGAATAGGGGGGCAGTCACCCTCTCACCGTAAACTTCAATTGACCAGCAAGCATTGTTGCCAGCCAAATTATTTGCTTGCAAACAGTATTCTACTTTGCTTTCATGCAATTTCCGATTGTTGAGAAAGAAGGCTTCGATTGTTTTTTTATATATTACCATGCATTTTGATACATAAAGTATTTTCCGTTGCACAGATACTTATTTTACAAATCTCTTCATTACAGTCAACAAAACACTCATTAATTTTACACATTTTTATTACATTTAGACAAAACATTTGGGAGGTCATTTAAATACACTGAAGAAAGCAGAGGTCCTAGGAATGATCCTTCGCAAAAAGTTATAAAGATTACTAAGTTTCGTACACAGAATTAGATGGCTGGCAACATCAAAAGACTTACTTTGATCTATAAGAGTTAAAAATTTTACCTTGCTGTCGATAGGCTGTACTCTGATGTATCTCCAACAATTAGTATAGCAGTCGTGGAACTTCTCTTTCCCTAAATCCGAACTGTTTATCGGTCAAATGTGAGAAATTTTTTTTCAAAAAGGTCTTTTATTTGAAAGGCTATTAACGTCTCGAAAGCTTTTCCTGCACTTGACAATTGGCTTCAACAAAGGAAGAATTTTGGCTTTCGCCCACATTATAGGAAAAGATGTTGTAAAAACTGTATTCAAAATATGTGTAATATGGTTTAGAACGTACGGAAGGAGTGGTTTGATAAATCTGGGACACAAATTATTTAGACCATTTGCACTTGACTTGACTTTAAAGATGCGATCCACGAATTCACGTTTACTGACACATACAAATCTAAATCCATTATCACAGTTCAGTAATTAGGTTCATCGGCTGCTAAAAATTCGTAATTTAATTGATTTACGTCTATAACAGTGCCTTAGCTTGGCTTATATTTGATTAAGAAGAACTAACTTCTTAATGTTGTTCCAAGTTTATTATTATACAGTGATCAGTCTTAGCCTTGAATATTGCCCTTAACGCTTGATCTTTTAAATATGAAAGGCGTGGGAATTTCTATTATGTTGACCGCTATTATCCTAAAATTGTTTTGAGTGTGGAAGTTAAAGACAAAGAGTTCCACAACGTTTTCACAAACTAACAAACCAAGATTCCGTTTGTCTATAATTGCGGTTCAAAAAGCAAAAAAGCATGTTTTTTTAACCTCCCAAACATACTTTAAAATTTCGATTGAAAGCGAACACGATTTTCTAGCATCCATCGAGGTAAATAAATAAAGGTCCAGTTTTGTAACAAAGTGTTATTAATACACATGTAAAGTCAAAAATTGTTTAAGTCAGACCATTTATTCTCTCCCTCACGACCGAATTATTTTAAAGTCGCAACTCGGGGCACGGGTTGAGCCCGGCTAGGCCACGCAGTATTTCGAAATTGATATAAGAAAAAGTTTATGAACAATTTTTTTTATTTTAAGAACAAAATATAAAAACGAGCTGAAACGTTCTTAAATTAAGAATTTTGTTCTTAAACTAAGAATTATGATCTTAAAATGGATTGTAAAGTCGGACTGGCAAAAAGTATTTTTGTACTGCAGGCATAATTTAACAACATCTGCGTACATTAGTACGCGAGAATGAGTTATAAGTAAGGGAAGGTCATTTATAAATAAAGTTAAAATTAACGGCCCCAGGTGGCTCCCTTGTGGGACACCGGAGGCAAAGTAGTGTAAACTAGGGAGGGAATTTCTAAAAAGTACTCTTTGTGTTCTGCAATTCCGATACCTTAAGATCCATCTTAAAAGATCAACAGGAAACCCTAATAAATGCAGTTTTCTAACCAGAAGAACGTGATTCACAGAGTCAAGTGCTTTACTAAAGTCAGTGTAAGTGACGGCTGTTTGAAGATGTTTTTCAAATCCCTTTATCACAAAGGATATTAGTTACGAAAGGTTAGTGGTTGTTGATCTACGTTTCATAAACCCGTGTTGACACGGAAATATAACTGACCTACAGAGGTGCTGCTAATGGGGAGTAATAATATTTGGACTGGTCAGCTTTGATTAATTAATGGCGGGAGGAGCACAAACTCTGTTTGCTTGAGCTACCGATTAAGGGGAAACAGTTAAGAAAGAGAATGCGAGAGTGCGGAAGAGCGGTAGCGTTTTGCAGTTAATCAGTGCTGCCAGGTTAGCCATTTAGTGCCTGGTCACTTTGAAAAACATTTGCCACTTTTTTTTAAATTTGCTATAAGCCATTTTTATACCCTTGCAGAGGGTATATTGATTTCAGTCAGAAGTTTGCAACGCAGTGAAGGAGACGTTTCCGACCCCATAAAGTATATATATTCTTGATCAGCATGACTAGACGAGTCGATCTAGCCATGTCCGTCTGTCCGTCTGTCCGTCCGTTTCTACGCAAACTAGTATCTCAGTTTTAAAGCTATCGGGCTGAAACTTTCCCAAAAGTCTTATATCTTTTGCAGGTAGTATATAAGTCGGAACCAGCCGGATCGGACAACTATATCTTATAGCTCCCATAGGAATAATCGGACAAAAAAATTAAAAACAAGTAAGATCGCTATAGTCGAGTACCTCGACTATCAGATACCCGTTACTCAGCTAAAGGGACCAAAGGGAAATGAAGATATGCAAGCAGCAAAGCGAGACTAAAATACGCCACCTACCGGCGGTAGACAGATTTAAGCGTTATGGGCGTTAGAGTGGGCGTGGCAAAATTTTTTTTTATCAATCGATAGGTATTGACGAGACCAATACATTTCAGTTAAAATTTTTTATCTAGCATGAAAACTGTGGCCGTCACAGGTTTGGGAGGTTTGTGGGCGTTAGAGTGGGCGTGGCAAACTTTTTTTTGGGTCTCTCGATAGGTATTGATAAGAACAATACACTTCTGTTAAAATTTTTATTCTAGCATCTAAACTGTAGGAGCCACAGTTTTGGGCGGTTTGTGGGCGTTAGAGTGGGCGTGGCACATTGCTGAGACAAACTTGCGCTGCGTAAGAAGCTCGGGAATCTGCACGCCAAATCTCAATAGCCTAGCTCCCATAGTTTCCGAGATCTCAGCGTTCATCTGGACAGACGGACAGACGGACATGGCTAGATCGACTCGGCTAGTGATATGGGGACGGAAACGCTTCCTTCTGCCTGTTACATACTTTCCGACGAATCTAGTATACCCTTTTACTCTACGAGTAACGGGTATAAAAATTATATCTTTGGTGTTTTTTTAGCATATAACCTCCTAAGCTTGGAAATAACATTTTTTAATTAGTTTTGAATTTTGAATTTTATTTTATCGAAATCGGACGACTATATCATATAGCTGCCATAGGAACGATCGGAAAATTGGTGGAAAAATAATATGAAACAAACTATAGCTTCGGTGTTTTTCAACGTATAACCTCCAACGCTTGGAAATAACATTTTTTAATTAGTTCTGAATTTCGAATTTAATTTTATCAAAATCGGACGACTATATCATATAGCTGCCATAGCAACGATCGGAAAATTGGTAGGAAAATAACATGAAACAAATTATAGCTTCGGTGTTTTTTAACATATAACCTCCTACGCTTGGAAATAACATTTTTTAATTAGTTCTGAATTTCGAATAAAATTTTATCAAAATCGGACGACTATATCCATAGGAACGATCGGAAAATTGGTAGGAAAATAATATGAAACAAATTATAGCTTCGGTGTTTTTTGACATATTATCTTATACTATTGGGAATATCATTTTTTGTGTTTTTAAATTTAATAATTATAACTGCAAGGGTATATAAGCTTCGGCTTGCCGAAGCTAACTTTTTTTCTTGTTAAAATTGTCTTTAATATACTATTCTTTTTTACACATTTTTGCATTGACTTGGCTTGTTCCGATTAATAGTGGTTCACAAAAATATCGGAAATGGTATTTAACTGAGTGGTTTGGGTATGTGAACTATTTAAGATCGTTTTGTCACTCCTTACTTTTTTTGTGGTGTGTTAAAGATGTCCAAAGTATAATATAAGCAAAGTATTCGTGATGTTTGGCTGCAGGATGAAGAATTTAAGGACTATATTCGCAGGGATTGTACAAATCCACAACATTCTAGCATCAAAACTGTAGGAGCCACAGTTTTGGGCGGTTTGTGGGCGTTAGAGTGGGCGTGGCACTGTGCTGAAACAAACTTGCGCTGCGTAAGAAGCTCAGGAATCTGCACGCCAAATCTCAATAGCCTAGCTCTCATAGTTTCCGAGATCTCAGCGTTCATCCGGACAGACGGACAGACGGACATGGCTAGATCGACTCGGCTAGTGATCCTGATCAAGAATATATATACTTTGTGGGGTCGGAAACGCTTCCTTCTGCCTGTTACATACTTTCCGACGAATCTAGTATACCCTTTTACTCTACGAGTAACGGGTATAAAAAGTCGAAGCAGCGCCAAAGAATGGGCAAAAATATCACCTAGTTATTTATTTTCGTACAATTTGTATTTTATATATTTATAAATATTTTTTTTTTCAATTTTTATTTTAAAAGAGATCAAACCCCGCTTCCCGTTGTGACGCTTATGCAATTTTTTCATTTTAAATTTGGCAATAAGTTTAGATTTTAACTGATTAAATCCCTTCAAACAGTCATTCCTGGCACAGATTTAAAAAATGTGATAAGCACAAGAAAATGTCCAGTTGCTGTCTTTTTATATTCTTTTAGCTTACACTGGCTAGAGAACTTAACTTACTTTTGTATTTTTCAATAATTTTTTTTTAAAGCCGCAATTAAAAAGCATAATAACCGATTAAGTTTAGACTCGTTTTAAAGTATGCAGTATTTAACATATACCTATTTCCGCATAAGAAAGAAACGCATAGCATTTTAAACAATTATCGTCAAAAAACATTAAGTTTATATTAAAGACGTTAGTTGTTTTCAATAAGTGTCGTATAGTTTAAAATTAAGGGAGAGGACAAATACTGATTACCTATTTTTAGACTTTACAGTCCATTTTTTCCTTCCGTTTCTAACTTTGGCTTGCTCTATGACCGACCAAAATTTTAAGAGGGTTAAAAAAAACTTTTTACCCCTTACTCGTCGAGTAAAAGGTTATATTGTATTCGGGAAAAAGTATGTAACAGGTAGAAGTGGTTCCGACCAAACAAAGTATATACAGTATATATAAGTTAACGTTACTGAAGGGTAACAAAAAGTTGGTAGAAATCTTGGATGATTCTTGGATCACCCTAGTGTTTCTAGATACCGACTCAGCATACCCGCCTTTGGGGCCGCGCTTGGGTTCCATTTTCCACTGACGCGCGGTCGGCATGCCCACCAAGCTAGCGTTTATCGTACAGTTAAGTCCATCAGTTATGTTTTACATTTATTTGAATAAAGAAACCTTAAACCTTACTCCGGCCTTCGCCGTTATCTTGTTTGCATGTCACCCACTGAGCTTTAGGCCAGGGGAATAGGGGGGCAGTCACCCTCTCACCGTAAACTTCAATTGACCAGCAAGCATTGTTGCCAGCCAAATTATTTGCTTGCAAACAGTATTCTACTTTGCTTTCATGCAATTTCCGATTGTTGAGAAAGAAGGCTTCGATTGTTTTTTTATATATTACCATGCATTTTGATACATAAAGTATTTTCCGTTGCACAGATACTTATTTTACAAATCTCTTCATTACAGTCAACAAAACACTCATTAATTTTACACATTTTTATTACATTTAGACAAAACATTTGGGAGGTCATTTAAATACACTGAAGAAAGCAGAGGTCCTAGGAATGATCCTTCGCAAAAAGTTATAAAGATTACTAAGTTTCGTACACAGAATTAGATGGCTGGCAACATCAAAAGACTTACTTTGATCTATAAGAGTTAAAAATTTTACCTTGCTGTCGATAGGCTGTACTCTGATGTATCTCCAACAATTAGTATAGCAGTCGTGGAACTTCTCTTTCCCTAAATCCGAACTGTTTATCGGTCAAATGTGAGAAATTTTTTTTCAAAAAAGTCTTTTATTTGAAAGGCTATTAACGTCTCGAAAGCTTTTCCTGCACTTGACAATTGGCTTCAACAAAGGAAGAATTTTGGCTTTCGCCCACATTATAGGAAAAGATGTTGTAAAAACTGTATTCAAAATATGTGTAATATGGTTTAGAACGTACGGAAGGAGTGGTTTGATAAATCTGGGACACAAATTATTTAGACCATTTGCACTTGACTTGACTTTAAAGATGCGATCCACGAATTCACGTTTACTGACACATACAAATCTAAATCCATTATCACAGTTCAGTAATTAGGTTCATCGGCTGCTAAAAATTCGTAATTTAATTGATTTACGTCTATAACAGTGCCTTAGCTTGGCTTATATTTGATTAAGAAGAACTAACTTCTTAATGTTGTTCCAAGTTTATTATTATACAGTGATCAGTCTTAGCCTTGAATATTGCCCTTAACGCTTGATCTTTTAAATATGAAAGGCGTGGGAATTTCTATTATGTTGACCGCTATTATCCTAAAATTGTTTTGAGTGTGGAAGTTAAAGACAAAGAGTTCCACAACGTTTTCACAAACTAACAAACCAAGATTCCGTTTGTCTATAATTGCGGTTCAAAAAGCAAAAAAGCATGTTTTTTCAACCTCCCAAACATACTTTAAAATTTCGATTGAAAGCGAACACGATTTTCTAGCATCCATCGAGGTAAATAAATAAAGGTCCAGTTTTGTAACAAAGTGTTATTAATACACATGTAAAGTCAAAAATTGTTTAAGTCAGACCATTTATTCTCTCCCTCACGACCGAATTATTTTAAAGTCGCAACTCGGGGCGCGGGTTGAGCCCGGCTAGGCCACGCAGTATTTCGAAATTGATATAAGAAAAAGTTTATGAACAATTTTTTTTATTTTAAGAACAAAATATAAAAACGAGCTGAAACGTTCTTAAATTAAGAATTTTGTTCTTAAACTAAGAATTATGATCTTAAAATGGATTGTAAAGTCGGACTGGCAAAAAGTATTTTTGTACTGCAGGCATAATTTAACAACATCTGCGTACATTAGTACGCGAGAATGAGTTATAAGTAAGGGAAGGTCATTTATAAATAAAGTTAAAATTAACGGCCCCAGGTGGCTCCCTTGTGGGACACCGGAGGCAAAGTAGTGTAAACTAGGGAGGGAATTTCTAAAAAGTACTCTTTGTGTTCTGCAATTCCGATACCTTAAGATCCATCTTAAAAGATCAACAGGAAACCCTAATAAATGCAGTTTTCTAACCAGAAGAACGTGATTCACAGAGTCAAGTGCTTTACTAAAGTCAGTGTAAGTGACGGCTGTTTGAAGATGTTTTTCAAATCCCTTTATCACAAAGGATATTAGTTACGAAAGGTTAGTGGTTGTTGATCTACGTTTCATAAACCCGTGTTGACACGGAAATATAACTGACCTACAGAGGTGCTGCTAATGGGGAGTAATAATATTTGGACTGGTCAGCTTTGATTAATTAATGGCGGGAGGAGCACAAACTCTGTTTGCTTGAGCTACCGATTAAGGGGAAACAGTTAAGAAAGAGAATGCGAGAGTGCGGAAGAGCGGTAGCGTTTTGCAGTTAATCAGTGCTGCCAGGTTAGCCATTTAGTGCCTGGTCACTTTGAAAAACATTTGCCACTTTTTTTTAAATTTGCTATAAGCCATTTTTATACCCTTGCAGAGGGTATATTGATTTCAGTCAGAAGTTTGCAACGCAGTGAAGGAGACGTTTCCGACCCCATAAAGTATATATATTCTTGATCAGCATGACTAGACGAGTCGATCTAGCCATGTCCGTCTGTCCGTCTGTCCGTCCGTTTCTACGCAAACTAGTATCTCAGTTTTAAAGCTATCGGGCTGAAACTTTCCCAAAAGTCTTATATCTTTTGCAGGTAGTATATAAGTCGGAACCAGCCGGATCGGACAACTATATCTTATAGCTCCCATAGGAATAATCGGACAAAAAAATTAAAAACAAGTAAGATCGCTATAGTCGAGTACCTCGACTATCAGATACCCGTTACTCAGCTAAAGGGACCAAAGGGAAATGAAGATATGCAAGCAGCAAAGCGAGACTAAAATACGCCACCTACCGGCGGTAGACAGATTTAAGCGTTATGGGCGTTAGAGTGGGCGTGGCAAAATTTTTTTTTATCAATCGATAGGTATTGACGAGACCAATACATTTCAGTTAAAATTTTTTATCTAGCATGAAAACTGTGGCCGTCACAGGTTTGGGAGGTTTGTGGGCGTTAGAGTGGGCGTGGCAAACTTTTTTTTGGGTCTCTCGATAGGTATTGATAAGAACAATACACTTCTGTTAAAATTTTTATTCTAGCATCTAAACTGTAGGAGCCACAGTTTTGGGCGGTTTGTGGGCGTTAGAGTGGGCGTGGCACATTGCTGAGACAAACTTGCGCTGCGTAAGAAGCTCGGGAATCTGCACGCCAAATCTCAATAGCCTAGCTCCCATAGTTTCCGAGATCTCAGCGTTCATCTGGACAGACGGACATGGCTAGATCGACTCGGCTAGTGATATGGGGACGGAAACGCTTCCTTCTGCCTGTTACATACTTTCCGACGAATCTAGTATACCCTTTTACTCTACGAGTAACGGGTATAAAAATTATATCTTTGGTGTTTTTTAGCATATAACCTCCTAAGCTTGGAAATAACATTTTTTAATTAGTTTTGAATTTTGAATTTTATTTTATCGAAATCGGACGACTATATCATATAGCTGCCATAGGAACGATCGGAAAATTGGTGGAAAAATAATATGAAACAAACTATAGCTTCGGTGTTTTTCAACGTATAACCTCCAACGCTTGGAAATAACATTTTTTAATTAGTTCTGAATTTCGAATTTAATTTTATCAAAATCGGACGACTATATCATATAGCTGCCATAGCAACGATCGGAAAATTGGTAGGAAAATAACATGAAACAAATTATAGCTTCGGTGTTTTTTAACATATAACCTCCTACGCTTGGAAATAACATTTTTTAATTAGTTCTGAATTTCGAATAAAATTTTATCAAAATCGGACGACTATATCCATAGGAACGATCGGAAAATTGGTAGGAAAATAATATGAAACAAATTATAGCTTCGGTGTTTTTTGACATATCTTACTATTGGGAATATCATTTTTTGTGTTTTTAAATTTAAAAATTATAACTGCAAGGGTAAATAAGCTTCGGCTTGCCGAAGCTAACTTTTTTTCTTGTTAAAATTGTCTTTAATATACTATTCTTTTTTACACATTTTTGCATTGACTTGGCTTGTTCCGATTAATAGTGGTTCACAAAAATATCGGAAATGGTATTTAACTGAGTGGTTTGGGTATGTGAACTATTTAAGATCGTTTTGTCACTCCTTACTTTTTTTGTGGTGTGTTAAAGATGTCCAAAGTATAATATAAGCAAAGTATTCGTGATGTTTGGCTGCAGGATGAAGAATTTAAGGACTATATTCGCAGGGATTGTACAAATCCACATAGAGTCTATTGCGCATTCTGCAAATCAACAACAAACGCCAAAATTTATGGTGTGCGCTACCCCGCCGCCTCCAAAAAGCATGTGGTTGCGATGGGCGTAGTTACTCAAAAAAAATAATTGGCCGTTTCTCAGTTAATTATTAGATTATTTTTCTTAAATACTATATATATCTGTTGCAATCGAGCATTTTATTGATTTAGCCATTTTTAGCCTTTTTTCTGTCCAATTTCAGAAACTTTTAGGCCACTTTCGCCTTGGAAAACCTGGCAGCACTGCAGTTAATGCGCGTACAAAAACAACAGCACAAAACAGCTCTGTAGCTTTGGCGGACACGCACAAAAAACAAAAAACAACAACAAAACACCACAGCAGGTTCGACGAACAACGCACAAAGGAAAGCAATAGAAATTACAACACAAAAACAGAAAAAACAGAACATAAAATTAAAATTGCAAATGGATTGACTAAAATTTTTTACAGAATTGTATAAACTCACTCGCGAAGCGTACGAAATAGTGAGCCTAACCAATTTAGGGACCGAATATTAGAAGTTTTGATTAAAGGCGTCTTAGGCAAGCCCAAAAAGAAAAAAAATTCGGAGCGCAGAAAAAAACACGACCGTTTGCTTTGAAAGTCAGATAAGGTTTTTTAAAGATTTTTGTAAAGAAATTTTGATTGGCGTGTTAGTGTTTTTAATTGTATTTCGAGTTGCACCTAACCAATTTAGGTGATTTATGTTTAGTTTATGTTATGTTTAATTTGGCTACAACTCGTCTTACTTTAAAAATGTGAATTTTTTTAAACTGTAAGTAACTGTAAGGCGTCTGTTGATATCTCGCTACGATTTATCACTTTTTAGGGGCTGTAGAAATCGACAAGCATTAATATATAGTGACGTGTCTGCACTGCGATTTCTCAACGGCCACCAGTTCAAAGAACGAAACCGTTCACAAACAAACAGAATCGCCAATTACGGCTTTGATTAAAAACGTTACAGAAGCTTGAGATCCCGCAATGCAAACAAACAAAGAAAATTGATTAAGTCCGAACGTCAACAACGACGTAATTCCATAAGCGTGAAAATCCAATAAGATCGCAAAATCTAATAAGACCGAATTATGTAAGCATAAACAAAGAAGTGGCGATCGCATCATCCACTTGCGATTGCGTCACCTAATGCACTAACAGTAAATTCTAAGACGCAAACAGAGGTTTCATTCTAACCAATTCTGTAACATTCCAACGTTCTAATAAAGAATAACCAAAAAACATAAAAAATCTCCTCATTTTTTATTCGGGCGAAGAACGACTCATGTAAATGGCGCAGTCGGTAGGATCTCTTTAAAAAAAAAGTATGGAAAAAAAGTTCGAAATACGAAGCTTACTGATCAATTAAAAGGATATTTCTAAACTACTAGGATATCCAGATCAGCGCGTGGAATTGCCCACAAGTAAACAACTTAATCGACTAGCTCGGAAGTGCAACTAAGAGATCTTGAAAAGAACATAAGTGCAAATTAAACACATTGATAAAAAATATAAAAATAAATTATATTTCAATTGACTACTGAATAAATCCAATTCGGTCACCCACAGCATATGAGGATTGCTGATCAGCATATTACATGTCGCACGAACTCACCGTCTCACCGACTCAACGGCACACTGACCCGCCAATGCAGTCAGCACATGTTGCAGTATCAGTATTAGGCGCTCAGTAGCACCCACTGCATATGAGAATTGCTGATCAGCATATTATATGTCTCACTTACTCACCGTCTCACCGACTCAACGGCTCACTGACGCGACAATGTCAGTCAGCACATGTTGCAGTATCAGCCGAGCCAACTACACAAACTACTACCATAATCATAATTCTCTGACCTACTTTAGAATATAGCTTATTTCACTAATCATTACACTAAACTTTCGTGTTCCAAGTAGTATATAAGCATGTATCAAATGAAGAATAAATCAGTTATCAACACACCTTATAACTCCGCGGTTCTACCTCCTACCTCTGGGAACAGGGCTCGTAATACACTATCTCAACTAGCAGCTAACCACGTTAGCTCTACCTCAGCGCAGTTCCGCATCGACTGTGGTCCGGCATCGCAGTAACCATCGTTACCATTGCCGCGACGCGATCGTCCTGCCAGCAAAGCGTCCCCGTGCCCCGTGCTCATTACCTCCTTGTCACGCGGTGTGACCCAGAAGTGTCTACTTCGGTTACCCCGACGTGATCCTTTAACAACAAAGGATCACACTCAAGCAACCCCCTTCCCACCAAAGGCTGAACCTCTGACTGGTAAGAAGTCCCGTTAAGTTCACTACATCCACCCGCTCTGAAAACCATAGCTTCATCCAGCTTCACAGGATGCGCTTCTTCTTTCAGCGTCACAGGAACGTCAGCTTCATCCAGTTTCACAGGATTCTTTCAGGAACTCAGCTTCATCCAGCTTCACAGGATACTCAGCTTCATCCAGCTTCACAGGACACACAGACGATTACTTTATCCGGCTTCAAAGGATTCTTTGTTTCCAAGACACACAATATGTCTACTTCATTCATAGGGGGAAACCAGTCACACAAGAATCGATTTACACAATCGATTACTAGACACCCAAATCGAGCTGCAAGGGAAAATCCAACAGCTCATTAAGAATTATGGCAAGGACCGACGCCACCGAGACGGCTATTATTCCGGTAAGCTAAATCAGTTAAACGATCTCTGGGAGCAGTTTTGCGACCTAAATGAAGAAGTCCAGCAAGCGACATTACCCACTGCAAGTGAGTACTCTTCACGAGTAGTAGAACTTAAGGAGCTGGTCGAAAAATATCAGAATATCTTTCTGGACAACATGCCGATTGGAAGCGGGCTTCCGAAGGCCCCGAGACGAACTTCGGCCAACATCAAGATCACAACAAGAGATCAAGTCAAAGGAGACTCCACAATTGACACGGTGATCCGACAGTTGCAGAGAAGATGCAACGAATTGGAGTCATCATTAACATTAGCCTCGAACGCCCCAACCGTCACCCCAGCCCTACAAAGGCACCTGGATCTCCATTGGGCGTTGCTGAGGCAAGCCCACGACGAATTGGACAGCACTCCTGGGGCCGCAGCCCTGGCAGAAGAAGAGCTAGCTCAATTCCACACATTATACGAGGAATACGAAATGAACCTGCTTCGAGAAAACGACTCGCCAATGAGCCTAAGCTTGGCACTTACGCCAATTAGCATTCCGGAGTTCAACGGCGAGTATCTAGACTGGCCACGGTTCCATGATCTCTCTGTGGAGTTGGTACATAATAAACCATATTCGGCCAGTCAAAAACTACATATTCTTCAGAGTTCGCTTCGTGGTGAAGCGAAAAACGTCTTGACAGACACAGCCTTCTCACAGGGTGGCTATGACGACACCTGGTTGCGTTTGAAGGCCAGGTACAAGAACGGAAAAATACTAGTATTCGCCGCCATAGCAAAAATTATTGTATTAAATTATTATTATTCTCGCGGTTACTAAGGGCCTTACATGGCACTATAAAAAACTCAATGAGTACTCTTAAAAACCTCGATGTCAGCACAAAATCCTGGGATCCAATCCTGTGTTTTCTTATCAGAAGAAAACTAGACCAGCAGTCTCTAGATGCTCTGGAAAATTCAGCGGAGGCACCAACGGAAATTCAAACGTTAAGGAGTGTACTGACGTTTATTGAGCGGCGCGCTTGCATGCTGGAGACGATAAGCGCTTAATCTACAGCAACACTCCGCCATTAGTCACTTCACAACGAAGAGAGCTGTAAGATTTGTCACCTAGGACAACATAATCTTAGAGCATGTAGCCGTGTCCAGCAAATGGACCCCAAGGCACGCGCCAAGCCATTATTCAAGTAGGAGCATGCACAAATTGTTTGCCTACAGCTCATAAGGTTGAAAACTGTGGATCACCGACCACTTGTCGAGTCTGCCAGCAACGGCATCATTCACTGTTACACCAAGGACCAACTAGCAATCCAGTGGCCGGCGCAGTAACCATTGCAGGCTACGACAATCCAAGAGGATATACTCTGCTCGCGACCGCCAAGGTATCATTACAAGGGCCAACGGGTCACCTACAAACATGTCTCCCTGTAATAGATGGTGGATCACAGGTGAATCTTATCTCAAGGAGGATGGCAGATCTGCTATCTCTTAAGGAAATATCACTGATTGAAATATCTGAATCAGAGGAAAAATATCAACAGCAATCAGATCAAAACTAAAGCTCTCATCATGTACATCAGGGTTTGAAACACTATTAGAGGTATTTATTATGCCCACAGTCATTACAGACCAACCGTCAGTACCGATTGCAACCAATCTTAATATTCCCGAGAGACTGCCGTTAGCAGATCCTGACTTTCGGCAACCAGGACCCATTGACCTAACCTTAGGGGTTGAAGTATTTTCTCGTGTAATAGCCGGTGAACTTCTGGAACTAGGACCTAATAGACCGTTGGCCCAAGGCACAAGTCTTGGTTATGTAATCACAGGTTTACTTGATAAAGAAACCTCATCTGATACGGAAATCAACCCTATTCTGGTAGAAAACAGAGGTGGTCTTGCAGGACCAAACGCTGCTTATAAGCCAAAGAAAGATAAAAATCCAATGAATGATAATCATTTTGAAGATAGCAAACGGCAGAATGAGAATGAGAATGAGATAGCATTGATGGATCATAAAAGAAAGGAGCCTGAAGATATATGTAGCCAATCACTGTGGACGGCAGTACACGTAGTGGCGAAGCGCGCAAGATAGCGTGCGAAGACAACTACTATATATAGCCGCAGAATTGAAAATCTGCCATTATTGTCCGATCGTAACGAGTGATACATCAGTCGAAAGGTATCGCAAAAACTAAGACGATTGCATACCAAGACTTTCAAAATATAGATTTGTTTGGGAGAAAAAGCGGTGAAAGTGTAAAAGTAAAAATGTAGAAAATTGGAGCTGCTGGACACGGTGGGGATTTAAGCCCCAGGCTGTTTAGCTAGTTTTATTCTTATTGAGAAAACGCGTCGAATGACACCTCATTTGTTGAAATCCGATGCCCCGTTCAAAAGTAATTCAAAAAACAAGATTTTCTTCTTCTTCCCAAAATGAAAATGTCTGTCCCTTTGTTTGTGGGTTTGTATGCAAATTAAATTCGTCGTTAATAGATGATTTAAAGAAATTTATTTTTTTATTTTTAAAACTCGGGTGATAAACTTTTATTCTTAAAACTCAATTAATACAAGACACTTTTTATAAACTGTGAACCGATCGCGGTCTCGGATAAAATAGGACTAAAAAATTATCCGATGAACCTCGGCCAGAAGCTTTCCTTTTCTTAAGCTTCCAGAACTTTAATTTTCGTTTAAAATAAAAGCTTATGCTGAAACTGTCGCATCTCGTTGTAAAATGAAATTATGCTGACCGATGCAATTTGATTGAAAATCGGAACGCAATATGTTCTGAACTTAGAACGCAATACTGTGGGCTTTGAACGGAAAAGTTTGGGCTTCGAACGGTAGCTTGTGTTTACTTTACGATTGGTTTATTTATCTTAGCAGGACGGTCAAGCGCGGCCCTCGAAGTGAATGGCAAAGGCAAAGGCAGAATCTTAAACAAAGGCAAAGGCAATGTCGCTCAAGGCAAGGGTAACATAGCTGAGATTGAATTCAAAAATTTGTTTATAAATTCCATAAGTGGAACCGTTTCACGGGTTGGATAACTTGCATCCCATCTTAGTTTTAGGGTTTTGGAAACCCTATGCGTGTATATAGTAGCTTGAATTAGAAAACGTTTGTTTTACGACTTTTGGAAAAACCCGCTAGTTTAGCGGAAAAAAAAGCCAGATTTAAAATGCTTATAGTATCTAAACAACTAATGCTACAGAACCATGCTATATATCTCTGAAAAGATAATTTGCTAAATACTCTTCATATAGTAAAATTGTCTGAATATAATAGATTTAAAGTTATGACATGATTTTATTTATGATTATGATTTAAAGTTGATAAAATAAATAAACTATATTAAATTTATGTATTCGGCACGCTACAACGGAAAATCTACGTGTAGGTAAATAAATATTTACTGTTGCGGGCCGAAATCATAAATTTAATATAGTTTATTTATTTTATCGAATGTAATATCATTTTTCGACACAATTGTTGAAATTAGACATTTTTGTTAAAAGCGCGTTCGCCACTACTTTTTACCTCGTTAAGAGGTGTTTTTGTTTGATCAAGAACTAGCGACACTGATCCGATCGAGGATCAACCGTTATACCTAATAGTTCATTGCAGCTAACTGAACTTTATACTACAAAAAAAAAACCAAGTAATAAAGAACCGACCTCCCATCAACTTAAAACCAATAAGAAGCCTGACTTTTGTTCAACATTTCTAAATTTAACCAAGAAATAACTACGTTTTGTTGCAGAAAGACCCCATACCATAGACGTGCAAAATGATCAAGTTCTACGAGGGCACAATGACAGTCCCCACGGTAATGTCAATTTTATCGCAAAGGGGAGTGTTAAGCAGCATGAAGAAGATGTGAAGGACCTGAATCACAAACATGAACCGCCGTAGTTGAAGGAAAGATCCTCCTCCATCAATGATTTGTTAGGTGCTTTTTATACACTTCGGCTAAGGGCTGACCGACATCACGCCTTAATTGAGGGTACCCCTCAATGGGGGGGAGAATGTTCGTACCCAAAGGTGCTCAGCATGACCACACCCAACAAATCAAGCAATAGCCAAGTTGGGAACAGTACCAGGCGCTCAGTAGCACCCACTGCATATGAGAATTGCTGATCAGCATATTATATGTCTCACTAGCTCACCGTCTCACCGTCTCACCGACTCAACGGCACACTGACCCGCCAATACAGTCAGCACATTTTGCAGTGTCTGCCAAGCCAACTACACAAACTGCTACCACAATCAAAACTCCCTAACCTACCTACCTACTTTAGAATATAGCTTACTTCACTAATCATTACACTAAACTTCCATGTTCCAAGTAGTATATAAACATGTACCAAATGAAGAATAAATCAGTTATCAATGCATTTCATAACTCCGCGGTTCTACTTCCTTCCTCTGGGAATAGGGCTCGTTATTCACTATCTCCACTATCAGCTAACCTACGTTAGCTCAACCTCAGCACAGTTTCGCATCGCCTGTGGTCCGGCATCGCAGTAACCATCGTTACCATTGCCGCGACGCGATCGTCCTGCCAGCAAAGCGTCCCCGTGCCAGCGACAAGTGCTCATTACCCCCTTGTCCCGCGGTGTGACCCGGAAGTGTCTACTTCGGTTAGGCACAAGCATTGGTGACCCCGACGTGATCCTTTAACAACAAAGGATCACACTCAAGCAACCCCCTTCCCACCAAAGGCTGAACCTTTGATTGGATACGCTTCTTCATCCAGTTTCACAGGATACTCATCTTCATCCAGCTTCACAGGATACGCTTCTTCTTCCAGCGTCACAGGAACTCAGCTTAATCCAGCTTCACAGGACTTACAGCTTCATCCAGCTTCACAGGATACTCAGCTTAATCCAGCTTCACAGGACTCACAGCTTCATCCAGCTTCTTTGTTTCAAACACACAATATGTCTACTTCATTCATAGAGGAAACAAGTCACAGAAGAATCGATCTACACAATCGATTACTAGACACCCAAAACGAGCTGCAAGGGAAAATCCAACAGCTCATTAAGAATTATGGCAAGGATTCTGTCGACCGACGCCACCGAGACGGCTATTATTCCGGTAAGCTAAAATAGTTAAACGATCTCTGGCAGCAGTTTTGCGACCTAGATGAAGAAGTCCAGCAAGCGGCTTTACCCACTGGAAGTGAGTATTCTTTACGATTAGTAGCACTTAAGGAGCTGGTCGAAAAATATCAGAATATCTTTCTGGACAACATGCCGACTGGAAGCGGGCTTCCGAAGGCCCCGCGACGAACGTCGGCCAACATCAAGATCACAACAAGAGATCAAGTCAAAGGAGACTCCGCAATTGACACGGTGATCCGACAGTTGCAGAGAAGATGCAACGAATTGGAGTCATCATTAACATTAGCCTCGAACGCCCCAACCGTCACCCCAGCCCTACAAAGGCACCTGGGCGTTGCTGAGGCAAGTTGGACAGCACACCTGGGGCCGCAGCCCTGGCAGAAGCAGAGCTAGCTCAATATATCTACATATTCTACAGAGTTCGCTTCGTGGTGAAGCGAGGAACGTTTTGACAGGCACAGCCTTCTCACAGGGTGGCTATGACGACACCTGGTTGCGTTTGAAGGCCAGGTACAAGAACGGAAAAATACTAGTATTCGCCGCCATAGCAAAAATGATTGACCATAAGCCTAGAGACGGCTCCTCGCGCCAACTAAGGGCCTTACATGACACTATAAAAACTCAATGGGTACTCTTAAAAACCTCGATAGCACAAAATCCTGGGTTCCAATAATGTGTTTTCTTATCAGAAGAAAACTAGACATGCAGTCGCTAACCGCTCTGGAAAATTCAGCGGATGAACCAACGGAAATTCCAACGTTAAGGAGTGTACTGACGTTTATTGAGCGGCGCGCTTGCATGCTGGAGACGATAAGCGCTCAATCTACAGCAACACTCCGCCATTAGTCACTTCACAACGAAGAGAGCTGTAAGATTTGTCACCTAGGACAACATAATCTTAGAGCATGTAGCCGTGTCCAGCAAATGGACCCCAAGGCACGCGCCAAGCCATTATTCAAGTAGGAGCATGCACAAATTGTTTGCCTACAGCTCATAAGGTTGAAAACTGTGGATCACCGACCACTTGTCGAGTCTGCCAGCAACGGCATCATTCACTGTTACACCAAGGACCAACTAGCAATCCAGTGGCCGGCGCAGTAACCATTGCAGGCTACGACAATCCAAGAGGATATACTCTGCTCGCGACCGCCAAGGTATCATTACAAGGGCCAACGGGTCACCTACAAACATGTCTCGCTGTAATAGATGGTGGATCACAGGTGAATCTTATCTCAAGGAGGATGGCAGATCTGCTATCTCTTAAGGAAATATCACTGATTGAAATATCTGAATCAGAGGAAAAATATCAACAGCAATCAGATCAAAACTAAAGCTCTCATCATGTACATCAGGGTTTGAAACACTATTAGAGGTATTTATTATGCCCACAGTCATTACAGACCAACCGTCAGTACCGATTGCAACCAATCTTAATATTCCCGAGAGACTGCCGTTAGCAGATCCTGACTTTCGGCAACCAGGACCCATTGACCTAACCTTAGGGGTTGAAGTATTTTCTCGTGTAATAGCCGGTGAACTTCTGGAACTAGGACCTAATAGACCGTTGGCCCAAGGCACAAGTCTTGGTTATGTAATCACAGGTTTACTTGATAAAGAAACCTCATCTGATACGGAAATCAACCCTATTCTGGTAGAAAACAGAGGTGGTCTTGCAGGACCAAACGCTGCTTATAAGCCAAAGAAAGATAAAAATCCAATGAATGATAATCATTTTGAAGATAGCAAACGGCAGAATGAGAATGAGAATGAGATAGCATTGATGGATCATAAAAGAAAGGAGCCTGAAGATATATGTAGCCAATCACTGTGGACGGCAGTACACGTAGTGGCGAAGCGCGCAAGATAGCGTGCGAAGACAACTACTATATATAGCCGCAGAATTGAAAATCTGCCATTATTGTCCGATCGTAACGAGTGATACATCAGTCGAAAGGTATCGCAAAAACTAAGACGATTGCATACCAAGACTTTCAAAATATAGATTTGTTTGGGAGAAAAAGCGGTGAAAGTGTAAAAGTAAAAATGTAGAAAATTGGAGCTGCTGGACACGGTGGGGATTTAAGCCCCAGGCTGTTTAGCTAGTTTTATTCTTATTGAGAAAACGCGTCGAATGACACCTCATTTGTTGAAATCCGATGCCCCGTTCAAAAGTAATTCAAAAAACAAGATTTTCTTCTTCTTCCCAAAATGAAAATGTCTGTCCCTTTGTTTGTGGGTTTGTATGCAAATTAAATTCGTCGTTAATAGATGATTTAAAGAAATTTATTTTTTTATTTTTAAAACTCGGGTGATAAACTTTTATTCTTAAAACTCAATTAATACAAGACACTTTTTATAAACTGTGAACCGATCGCGGTCTCGGATAAAATAGGACTAAAAAATTATCCGATGAACCTCGGCCAGAAGCTTTCCTTTTCTTAAGCTTCCAGAACTTTAATTTTCGTTTAAAATAAAAGCTTATGCTGAAACTGTCGCATCTCGTTGTAAAATGAAATTATGCTGACCGATGCAATTTGATTGAAAATCGGAACGCAATATGTTCTGAACTTAGAACGCAATACTGTGGGCTTTGAACGGAAAAGTTTGGGCTTCGAACGGTAGCTTGTGTTTACTTTACGATTGGTTTATTTATCTTAGCAGGACGGTCAAGCGCGGCCCTCGAAGTGAATGGCAAAGGCAAAGGCAGAATCTTAAACAAAGGCAAAGGCAATGTCGCTCAAGGCAAGGGTAACATAGCTGAGATTGAATTCAAAAATTTGTTTATAAATTCCATAAGTGGAACCGTTTCACGGGTTGGATAACTTGCATCCCATCTTAGTTTTAGGGTTTTGGAAACCCTATGCGTGTATATAGTAGCTTGAATTAGAAAACGTTTGTTTTACGACTTTTGGAAAAACCCGCTAGTTTAGCGGAAAAAAAAGCCAGATTTAAAATGCTTATAGTATCTAAACAACTAATGCTACAGAACCATGCTATATATCTCTGAAAAGATAATTTGCTAAATACTCTTCATATAGTAAAATTGTCTGAATATAATAGATTTAAAGTTATGACATGATTTTATTTATGATTATGATTTAAAGTTGATAAAATAAATAAACTATATTAAATTTATGTATTCGGCACGCTACAACGGAAAATCTACGTGTAGGTAAATAAATATTTACTGTTGCGGGCCGAAATCATAAATTTAATATAGTTTATTTATTTTATCGAATGTAATATCATTTTTCGACACAATTGTTGAAATTAGACATTTTTGTTAAAAGCGCGTTCGCCACTACTTTTTACCTCGTTAAGAGGTGTTTTTGTTTGATCAAGAACTAGCGACACTGATCCGATCGAGGATCAACCGTTATACCTAATAGTTCATTGCAGCTAACTGAACTTTATACTACAAAAAAAAAACCAAGTAATAAAGAACCGACCTCCCATCAACTTAAAACCAATAAGAAGCCTGACTTTTGTTCAACATTTCTAAATTTAACCAAGAAATAACTACGTTTTGTTGCAGAAAGACCCCATACCATAGACGTGCGAAATGATCAAGTTCTACGAGGGCACAATGACAGTCCCCACGGTAATGTCAATTTTATCGCAAAGGGGAGTGTTAAGCAGCATGAAGAAGATGTGAAGGACCTGAATCACAAACATGAAACGCCGTAGTTGAAGGAAAGATCCTCCTCCATCAATGATTTGTTAGGTGCTTTTTATGCACTTCGGCTAAGGGCTGACCGACATCACGCCTTAATTGAGGGTACCCCTCAATGGGGGGGAGAATGTTCGTACCCAAAGGTGCTCAGCATGACCACACCCAACAAATCAAGCAATAGCCAAGTTGGGAACAGTACCAGGCGCTCAGTAGCACCCACTGCATATGAGAATTGCTGATCAGCATATTATATGTCTCACTAGCTCACCGTCTCACCGACTCAACGGCACACTGACCCGCCAATACAGTCAGCACATTTTGCAGTGTCTGCCAAGCCAACTACACAAACTGCTACCACAATCAAAACTCCCTAACCTACCTACCTACTTTAGAATATAGCTTACTTCACTAATCATTACACTAAACTTCCATGTTCCAAGTAGTATATAAACATGTACCAAATGAAGAATAAATCAGTTATCAATGCATTTCATAACTCCGCGGTTCTACTTCCTTCCTCTGGGAATAGGGCTCGTTATTCACTATCTCCACTATCAGCTAACCTACGTTAGCTCAACCTCAGCACAGTTTCGCATCGCCTGTGGTCCGGCATCGCAGTAACCATCGTTACCATTGCCGCGACGCGATCGTCCTGCCAGCAAAGCGTCCCCGTGCCAGCGACAAGTGCTCATTACCCCCTTGTCCCGCGGTGTGACCCGGAAGTGTCTACTTCGGTTAGGCACAAGCATTGGTGACCCCGACGTGATCCTTTAACAACAAAGGATCACACTCAAGCAACCCCCTTCCCACCAAAGGCTGAACCTTTGATTGGATACGCTTCTTCATCCAGTTTCACAGGATACTCATCTTCATCCAGCTTCACAGGATACGCTTCTTCTTCCAGCGTCACAGGAACTCAGCTTAATCCAGCTTCACAGGACTTACAGCTTCATCCAGCTTCACAGGATACTCAGCTTAATCCAGCTTCACAGGACTCACAGCTTCATCCAGCTTCTTTGTTTCAAACACACAATATGTCTACTTCATTCATAGAGGAAACAAGTCACAGAAGAATCGATTTACACAATCGATTACTAGACACCCAAAACGACGCCACCGAGACGGCTATTATTCCGGTAAGCTAAAATAGTTAAACGATCTCTGGCAGCAGTTTTGCGACCTAGATGAAGAAGTCCAGCAAGCGGCTTTACCCACTGGAAGTGAGTATTCTTTACGATTAGTAGCACTTAAGGAGCTGGTCGAAAAATATCAGAATATCTTTCTGGACAACATGCCGACTGGAAGCGGGCTTCCGAAGGCCCCGCGACGAACGTCGGCCAACATCAAGATCACAACAAGAGATCAAGTCAAAGGAGACTCCGCAATTGACACGGTGATCCGACAGTTGCAGAGAAGATGCAACGAATTGGAGTCATCATTAACATTAGCCTCAAACGCCCCAACCGTCACCCCAGCCCTACAAAGGCACCTGGGCGTTGCTGAGGCAAGTTGGACAGCACACCTGGGGCCGCAGCCCTGGCAGAAGCAGAGCTAGCTCAATATATCTACATATTCTACAGAGTTCGCTTCGTGGTGAAGCGAGGAACGTTTTGACAGGCACAGCCTTCTCACAGGGTGGCTATGACGACACCTGGTTGCGTTTGAAGGCCAGGTACAAGAACGGAAAAATACTAGTATTCGCCGCCATAGCAAAAATGATTGACCATAAGCCTAGAGACGGCTCCTCGCGCCAACTAAGGGCCTTACATGACACTATAAAAACTCAATGGGTACTCTTAAAAACCTCGATAGCACAAAATCCTGGGTTCCAATAATGTGTTTTCTTATCAGAAGAAAACTAGACATGCAGTCGCTAACCGCTCTGGAAAATTCAGCGGATGAACCAACGGAAATTCCAACGTTAAGGAGTGTACTGACGTTTATTGAGCGGCGCGCTTGCATGCTGGAGACGATAAGCGCTCAATCTACAGCAACACTCCGCCATTAGTCACTTCACAACGAAGAGAGCTGTAAGATTTGTCACCTAGGACAACATAATCTTAGAGCATGTAGCCGTGTCCAGCAAATGGACCCCAAGGCACGCGCCAAGCCATTATTCAAGTAGGAGCATGCACAAATTGTTTGCCTACAGCTCATAAGGTTGAAAACTGTGGATCACCGACCACTTGTCGAGTCTGCCAGCAACGGCATCATTCACTGTTACACCAAGGACCGACTAGCAATCCAGTGGCCGGCGCAATAACCATTGCAGGCTACGACAATCCAAGAGGATATACTCTGCTCGCGACCGCCAAGGTATCATTACAAGGGCCAACGGGTCACCTACAAACATGTCTCGCTGTAATAGATGGTGGATCACAGGTGAATCTTATCTCAAGGAGGATGGCAGATCTGCTATCTCTTAAGGAAATATCACTGATTGAAATATCTGAATCAGAGGAAAAATATCAACAGCAATTAGATCAAAACTAAAGCTCTCATCATGTACATCAGGGTTTGAAACACTATTAGAGGTATTTATTATGCCCACAGTCATTACAGACCAACCGTCAGTACCGATTGCAACCGATCTTAATATTCCCGAGAGACTGCCATTAGCAGATCCTGACTTTCGGCAACCAGGACCCATTGACCTAACCTTAGGGGTTGAAGTATTTTCTCGTGCAATAGCCGGTGAACTTCTGGAACTAGGACCTAATAGACCGTTGGCCCAAGGCACAAGGCTTGGTTATGTAATTACAGGTTTCCTCGATAAAGAAACCTCATCTGATACGGAAATCAACCCTATTCTGGTAGAAGACAGAGGTGATTTTGCAGGACCGAACGCTGGTTATCAGCCAACGAAAGATAGTAATCCGATGAATAATAATCAATTTGATATAGAAGAAAGCAAACTGCAAAATGAGATTTCACTCGATGAAGAAGGGATTCATTTAATGAACGAAGCGTTGATGGATCATAACATAAAAGAGCCTGAAGATATATGTAGCCAATCAAGAACTACCCACACTGATTCGTCCGATCGAGAATCAACCGATACATATAATGGTTCATTGCAGCTGGCTGAACTTTATACTGCAAGAGAGAAACCAATTAGTATAGAACAGACTTCTCATAAATGTAAAACCTACAAGAAGACTGACTTTTGTTCAATATTTCTAAACTTAACCAAGATTTATCTTAGTTTTGTTGCAGAAGGTTCACATACCATAGACGTGCCAAATGATCAAGTTCTACGAGGGCACAATTTCAGTCTTCACGGTAATGTCAATTTTATCGCAAAGGGGAGTGTTAGGCAGCATCAAGAAGGTATGAATGACCTAAATCACAAACATGAACCGCCGCAGTTGAAGGAAAAATCCTCCTCGGTCAATGATTTGATAGGTGCTTTCAATACAATTCGGCCAAGGGCTGACCGACATCACGCCTTAATTGAGGGTGCCCCTCAATGGGGGGGGAGAATGTTCGTACCCAAAGGTGCTCAACATGACCACACCCGACAAACCATGCAGTAGCCAAGTTGGGAACAGTACCAGGCGCTCAGTAGCACCCACAGCATATGAGGATTGCTGATCAGCATATTATATGTCTCACTGCAGTGTCAGCCGAGCCAACTATACAAACTACTACCATAATCATAATTCTCTGACCTACTTTAGAATATAGCTTATTTCACTAATCATTACACTAAACTTCCGTGTTCCAAGTAGTATATAAGCATGTATCAAATGAAGAATAAATCAGTTATCAACACACATCATAACTCCGCGGTTCTACCTCCTACCTCTGGGAATAGGGCTCGTAATACACTATCTCAACTAGCAGTTCCGCATCGCCTGTGGTCCGGCATCGCAGTAACCATCGTTACCATTGACGCGACGCGATCGTCCTGCCAGCAAAGCGTCCCCGTGTCAGCGACAAGTGCTCATTACCCCCTTGTCCCGCGGTGTGACCCAGAAGTGTCTACTTCGGTTAGGCACAATCGCACAATAAAATGGACCAACAACTCCAGCTTGTGAGGAGTCGTTTGACCCATCACAAATAGCGCCACCAACATCGCCAGCGCCAACAGCATCGGCCGCCAGCGCCAACAACAACGCCAGCTAGCAGCTACAACATCGCCAGCGGCAACAGCATCGGCCGCCAGCGCCAACAACAACAGCGGCTAACAACGCAAACAAAACCCTCGCGAATAACTTTGTAAAAAAAACATTGTACAGTGCATTTAATATATAAGCTTAGCCAATAATCACAAGATTTGTAGTTATATTGATACACAATATTTATTTTAGCTCAGCCTAAGCGATAGGTTCTGTTTACCTTTTCCCCCTCCGTTCTCACATCAGCAGTAGCCACACACACACACACACCAGGAGAGCAACGAAATATTCACCACGATAAGTGCAGCGCCGCACAGGAGCAAGCGAGAGAGGACATGCGATCGAGGAGGAAAACAACCCCCGAAAATTGGCACGCGCCAAGGGAAGAGCGAGAGAAAAGGAGTACCGAAACTTCGACAAGTGGAAAAAACCCAGAGCAGCCGAAAACTTGAACAAAACGCGGCGGAAAAGCTTGACTAGGGCTCTTTTGAAAAGGCGGTGCACGGGATCAGAAGTGCGAGGAGTCAATTTTGCAAAGGCGGTGCACGGGATCAGAAACAGGTCTCTCTTTTGGAAAACGCAGCGCACCGGACCAGAAGTGCGAGCAGGTGACTTTTGGAAAACGCGGCGCACCGGACCAAAAGTGCGAGAAGCAGGGGACTCTTGCAAAGGCGGCGCACGGGATCAGAAGTGCGAGCAGAGCAAATTTATGTGGACAACAGGAGTCTTTTGCCTTCGGGCTGATGCCAAGTGACCCAGGAAGGAGTTTACCTAGACGACCTCGAGGAGAGTGTGCCGGCCCAGGACCAGCGACCCAACTTTAGGAAACCTGTTGCTCATTAATTAAATAAAAATATTTCTCAGATATTAAAAATACTACGCACTGCCACACCCCCTTTCCAAAGGAACTTCGGGAAATATTTTTTTTAAAGGAAAACTTATTCTTCTTCTTCTATCACTGCCGGCTGTATTGAGCCAACTCGCGCCCGACTACACTGGGAAAACAAAATAAAGTAGAAACTCGAGTTACAAATGAATCAATAAAAATACCCCAATAAATGTATTTCTCGCCTGATTTTAATGCAACTCGTAGGGAAAAAAATTCAATCAAGCTGGCCACGCATAAATATGAATATCTCCAGACAAATGCCTAGATTTTAGGCCATAAATTCTGCCCTAGGGAAAAGTTGTCCCCATAATCGATCCCCTCTCTCTCGGCCCTCTCGTAGCGAATGCTATGAGCCAGGCCCAAATGCGCGTTACCGCTGACGCTTTTCACTGTGCTACAGACACCGAATAAACTGTTTCTCTCACTCCGTACCCCGGTGGCTGGCACTCTACATCTCACGCCAGCCAACCGATTTTCGTCTTAGACCTTTTTGTCCCATATCTTTACAAATATTTTCGGTAGAGACCCTGGCGGGACTGAGTATATCCCAGCCTACGAGACTTCTTTACAGAATGGCGCCCGAACAGGGACATGGGGTTTACGAAATTTTAGACGACCTAAATATGGCCTAAAGACCCATCTGTGTACAGAGAGTTTGAAAATTTTCGGTTCAGTCCCTTAGAAGCGAAATTTTTAAGTCGGAACGTAAGGAAAGTCATACATCGAGGGACACAAAAATTTCTAGGGCAGGAAACAGGGAAATATATATATATTTAAAAATATACCAACGCATCGAACATAACCTCAGAAAAAAAACTTAGAATTTAAGCAGAGCACATGGCATTCGGGAGAACTTATACAAAAGTATACCCACACACAGCGAGAAATTTCTAACGCACGCAGACACACATACATGTATTTCTAAGCAGAGCAAAGTACATAACCTAAAATCAGAGATTCTTTGTTCCAAGCTCACGTGGCCAGCAAATCAAGTGAGGACGAAACACATACAGGCAGATAATCGGAAAGAGAGAGAGAGCGAGAGCCCTCTAGGCTAGCCAACTCAGGTCACGAGAGTTTCGAAAGCACGAGGTAGGGAAAAGCTAACGTATGCTCTCTACAGCGCAGCCATTTTGTTTTTTCGTTTTCACTCTCATCGTCGTCCCTCTCACACGAGGAGGAGTCGATCAAGTACAGGCAACGGGATAAAATCGTTGGGGGCTTCTCATATAACCATCGCCGAGTCAACACGTGCATCGGCAGCTCTCAAAAACATCGTCGTGGAAAAATTTAAAACTACATCGTCGTCGAACAAAATTCAATCACCGTCGAGAAAATTTAGGAATTAAATCGTCGTTTGACATCGGATTGTGGTCACCATCGTTGCACGTGGGAATTCAGTGAATTCTTGGTAACAAATAAAATAAAATTTTCAATGAAGATTTTAACCAGTTCGAACATCGTTTGACCCTCGTCCAAGAATTTCTCTCGTCCTATCGAAACTTTTCCTGTCGTTTGCCAGTTAACTATTATTTCACAGCAATATGGGGGCGCGTTGGATTTCGTATCTCCGGAAGCGGGAATTGGAGGCGATTCTGAAGGACTTTTCCTTGGAAGCAACCGGAACAGTTGAGGAAATGAGGAGCCGGCTGGCTGCTTTTAATAATCGGGACGACCACGTGCTGGAGATAGCCGAGCGGCTACAGGAATGCGAGGCGGAAATTACAGCCGCCCTAACGGATAGGAAGCAGCGTTCACCGACTCCGAACCCACACCCACCGGGTCCAACACAGCTTCAGGTGCCAGCACTGGAAGGCAGAGGTGCCGCCGATGTAGTCGGAGACACGGAGATCCATCCGGTCAAGCGGGAAATTTTTCCCAGGAAATCAGAGATGTCCGCAGCCACGCTAGCGGAAAAGCTGAAGAATTGGGGAATCACTTTTGACGGGACCACGGACCCCATAACCTTCATCCAACACCTCGAGGAACGAGATGCCGCAGGCCATCCCTGGTCTTTTGACGGATACAGCTGAGCACTGGTTTCGGACAAGCCAGCTGCTAGGAAAATCTTGGACGAACTTCAAGAAGGCGTTTCTTGACTTCTTTCTGCCACCCAGGTACTTTCAGCGACTCGAGGATGAGATCCGCACCAGAGATCAGCGACGGGGAGAGACTTTCAAACAATACCTAGTCAACATCAGACTCATGATGCACAGAGCGGGGTATAATGCGGAGCAGGAGTTGGACCGGATTTATGAAAATCTCCAACCGGAGTATCAGATGTACGCAAGGAGGCACGACTTCACCACTTTGGAGCAACTTACCACTTTAGCGGTAAACTACGAGGTCACCCGCGATCGGAGCACAGGAAGCCATGCCAGAATGTTGGCCGAACCACAACCGGCGCCTAGAAGGAACGAGTACGAGATCCCAGCGTATGCAGGAGCATCACCAATAGGTCAACAGAATTTCACACGACCGGCCAGACGACCACCCACCCCAGCCACAGTTTTACAATCAGTTCCTCGAGAGGGGAACAGGTCAATGGTGCCGAATTTCAGTCTTGCTTGCAGGAATTGTGCCCAGGAGGGTCACCGTTCAGCTACATGTCGCCATCCCAGAGTCCTCTTTTGTTGGGATTGTGGTCGCAGAGAAGTACGCACTCTCGAGTGTTGCCGTCGTACCCAGCCGGGAAACGAGAGGAGTCTTCGCCCCCTCGGGTAGCGGACGGAGACTGCCTACAGGAATCCCCGGAATTAGGAGAAATCTTACAGGTTCAGTCGAGCAAAATTATCGCGCAGGTGCAAATCGAGGGTCAGGAGTTTAACGCTACCATAGACACCGGAGCTAGCAGAAGCTTCGTGAGCGAACGAGTTGTTCAACGTGTAGGGACGCCACATTACGTACGGTCGGTACACACTCATGTCAGCCTGGCGGAAGGCTCACGCAAGGAGATAACCAAGTCTCTGGTAGCCAAAGTCCGGTTGGACCAATGTTGGGTCACCTTTCCACTGCTAGTTTTCCCTTCGATCATGGAAGACGTGCTATTGGGCATGGACTTCCTCTGTGGCGTGTCTGCCACTCTCCAATGCGGCAGCGCTTCGCTGCAGCTGAACCCTCTCCTAATAAGCAGCCCCACCAACGACTTAGCTATGCCTTCTCTCTTGACAAACGCGTTCACTCCAGCAAACAACGATCCAGATAACGACGTGCAAACCACCCCGACCAGCAGTATTTTAGGGCCTCGAGACGACACCGCCGTGCGAAATAATCCTTTTCGTCGGAACCATGCTACTGTTTCAGCGGAACCAGTAGAGGAAGGGCGAGCGCCTTCCCCAGTCAGACCAGGATACACGCCTGACACTGGAGGAGCACTAGCCGCAATCACCGCAATCGCCGAGCAAGAAGAATTAGAACCCTGGGTAAACAAATTCCTACAGGAGGAATTGGCCAAATTCGAAGGATTGACGGGAGTGTCAAATATCGCTGAGCATACGATCACGATGCGAGATGATAAGCCCATCAAACAGAGGTATTTTCCTAAGAATCCCGCGATGCAGAGGATTATCGACGAACTGCTTCACGGAGCCCCCACAGCGCCCCTATTGTACTCGTGGGCAAGAAATCGGGAGAGATGCGACTATGTGTAGATTTTCGACAACTAAATGCCCATTCTATTCCAGATGCATACCCGCTGCCAAGGATAACACACATCTTGGAGCGTCTGCGCCATGCCAAGTACATATCGACGCTCGATTTGAAGAGCGGATATTGGCAAAACCCTGTAGCCGAGTCCAGCCGCGAGTGCACAGCATTTACAGTCCCCGGGAGGGGCTTGTACCACTGGAAAGTGATGCCGTTTGGCCTCCACTCAGCACCAGCCACATTCCAGCGGGCGCTCGACAGCGTCATAGGACCGGACATGGAGCCCAACGCGTTTGCGTATTTGGATGGCATCATCATCATCGGCCGCACTCTGGAGGAGCATGTGCAGCATCTACAAGAAGTATTTCGACGGCTACGAAAGGCGAACCTTCGTCTCAACGCGAAGAAATGCAGTTTCTTTAAGCGCAGCCTGGTGTACTTGGGACACGTCATCAGTGAGGAGGGAATTCACACGGATCCCGACAAGATTTCGGCAGTACGGCGACTGAGTCCGCCCACCACATGCAAGGAGTTGAGGAGATGTCTAGGGATCGCGTCATGGTACAGGAGATTTTTACCCAACTTTGCCAGCGTAGTGCAGCCCATGTCTTTGCTACTCAAGAAAGGAAAGAAATGGCAATGGGAGCAGGAGCAGCAAGATGCGTTCGAGGAACTCAAAAGAAAACTCACGGAGGCGCCGGTTCTCGCCTGCCCCGACTTCAACGAGAAGTTCGTGTTGCAAACAGACGCCAGCGACATCGGCCTAGGAGCAGTTTTAACGCAGAAAATCCAGGGAGAAGAACGAGTCATCGCATTCGCCAGCAGACGCCTCATCGCCGCTGAAGATTACCCGGACTACGCGTACGAGAACCAACAGCTCTATCGGCATATCGGATCCCGACCTGACGACGAAGACTCCGTGCCCTGGAAACTGTGCGTAGCCAAGGAACACCGACAGCGAGTACTGTCGGAATGCCATGACCAGCCCACGGCAGGACATCTCGGAATCAGGAAGACAACCACCCGGATCGCCCAGAGATATTACTGGCCAGGTCTTTTCCGCGATATTGCCAGGTATATCCGCAAGTGTGACACTTGCCAACGGTTCAAAGTCAGCCAAACCAAACCGGCGGGTAAAATGTTCACCAGACAGATTAACGAGCCGTTCGATACTGTCTGCGCCGATTTTATTGGGCCCCTTCCGCGATCCAAGAGTGGAAATACGATGCTGCTCGTATTCTTCGACGCCTTTTCGAAATGGGTTGAGTTGGTCCCCTTGAGAAAAGCTACTTCGGCGCATCTCGAAAAATCGTTTCGGGAGAGGATTTTGAATCACTTTGGTATTCCCCGAACATTTGTCTGCGATAATGGGACACAGTTTACGAGTCGTTCATTCAAAGCCTTCTGCAAGCAGGCGGGAATGGAGATCCAACATACAGCACCTTATACTCCGCAGCAGAACCCGACTGAAAGGGCCAATCGCACCATTAAAACGATGGTCGCCCAGTATATCGAGGACAAGCAGACGACGTGGGACGAACTTCTGCCCGAACTGAATCTGGCAATTAATAGCAGCATCTCAGACTCAACCGGATTCAGTCCAGCGTTCATCGTCCAAGGCAGAGAGCCACGACTCCCAGGAGCCTTATATGATGAAGTGACTCCAGGACCAAGCCAAGCGCCACGTTCACCCGAAGCGAAAGCGGAATTGCTACGGGACATTTGAAGGTAGTACAGGAGAACACTCAGAGAGCTTCGTTGGAGCAGCGGAAGCATTACGATCTCAGGCGACGTGCGTGGAGACCGACCATAGGATCGCTGGTCTTCGTAAAACAGCATCATTTGTCCAGGGCAGCGGATAACTTTGCCGCTAAGCTAGCACCCAAGTACGAGGGCCCGTACAAAGTAATTAAGTTCTTTTCTCCCACCATAGTGCGCTTGCAACATACCCAGAGCAGGCAACGCAGAACGGCATCCCTTAGAGATTTAAAGGAGGCAGTCAACGAGCCAGAAACCCAGAATCTGGTACCCAGACGACTGGACGACAACGAAGACATTCAGATGGCGGAGCAAGTTTAGCGATCGATTGACGCTAAAAACCCGTAGCAAAGCAACAGCAAAAGCAGCAGAGAAACCAAGGAATACCCGCATCAAGGCGGAAGCAGCAGAGAAACCAAGGAATACCCGCATCAAGGCGGAAGCAGCATAGAAACCAAGGAATACCCGCATCAAGGCGGAAGCAGCAGAGAAACCAAGGAGTACCCGCATCAAGGCGGAAGCAACGGAGAAGCATACACGAAGAAAAGTACACATCAAGACGAGAGCAGCAGAGAAACATCCAAGGATACCCGCAGACGGCGGAAGCATACACGATGATAGTAGCGCAGCAGCAGCGCCAGAAGTCCGTACGAAGACGGCACAATAGCAACGGACTTGCCACAAACAAGCCGGCGAGTGACGCTCGATCTGGCCGAGGCGAGAGCCAACCAGGAACACTGCGACAGGAGCCAATGTTTGAGTCAGTGGGGCCACTTGCTGGAGGGTGCGCCTTCCCAACGTTCCACTTCCCTAGTGGGAACTCAACGCTCCCAGTGCCACTGCAGCGAACCTTTTTCCCCATGATTACTAACTAAACAATTAAAACCCAGTTAGTAATCGTTAAAACAAAGCACTAATACTCATTTGTTCTCCCCTACAGACATGGCGTCGGACAACCCGTCCCACCTGTGGCGCATGACAACACGCAAGCCACGGCCACGCACATTTCTCAACGCCCCCCGAAGTAGGAGGGGAATGTGAGGAGTCGTTTGACCCCTCACAAATAGCGCCACCAACATCGCCAGCGCCAACAGCATCGGCCGCCAGCGCCAACAACAACGCCAGCTAGCAGCTACAACATCGCCAGCGGCAACAGCATCGGCCGCCAGCGCCAACAACAGCGGCTAACAACGCAAACAAAACCCTCGCGAATAACTTTGTAAAAAAAACATTGTACAGTGCATTTAATATATAAGCTTAGCCAATAATCATAAGATTTGTAGTTATATTGATACACAATAATTATTTTAGCTCAGCCTAAGCGATAGGTTCTGTTTACCTTTTCCCCCTCTGTTCTCACATCAGCAGTAGCCACACACACACACACCAGGAGAGCAACGAAATAGTCACCACGATAAGTGCAGCGCCGCACAGGAGCAAGCGAGAGAGGACATGCGATCGAGGAGGAAAACAACCCCCGAAAATTGGCACGCGCCAAGGGAAGAGCGAGAGAAAAGGAGTACCGAAACTTCGACAAGTGGAAAAAACCCAGAGCAGCCGAAAACTTGAACAAAACGCGGCGGAAAAGCTTGACTAGGGCTCTTTTGAAAAGGCGGTGCACGGGATCAGAAGTGCGAGGAGTCAATTTTGCAAAGGCGGTGCACGGGATCAGAAACAGGTCTCTCTTTTGGAAAACGCAGCGCACCGGACCAGAAGTGCGAGCAGGTGACTTTTGGAAAACGCGGCGCACCGGACCAGAAGTGCGAGAAGCAGGGGACTCTTGCAAAGGCGGCGCACGGGATCAGAAGTGCGAGCAGAGCAAATTTATGTGGACAACAGGAGTCTTTTGCCTTCGGGCTGATGCCAAGTGACCCAGGAAGGAGTTTACCTAGACGACCTCGAGGAGAGTATGCCGGCCCAGGACCAGCGGCGGAGCACCCGGAGTCACGCGTGTGTGTGTGCGTGAGAGCGCGACGGGTGAGTGAGTGGAGTGAACCGCATTTTGGCCAGCGAGAGTCCCGTGCAATGAGAAATTTCTCGAAGGCCTCGATGCGGCTTCGCCCAGAGTAGGCTAGAATTTATAAACCATGACCTAACCTAACCCGTTAATTGCGAGCACTGAGAAAAAAAAAAAACATGAACCGAAAATTTAAATAAAGAATATTTTCTTACATATCTGAACACAAAATTTGCCGCTGCCATGTTGTTCTTTTTCCCTTTGACTACTTTGATTTCTGATTTGATTTCCGAGCTGACTACACCGAGAGAAAGGGGTGGACCCAACTTTAGGAAACCTGTTGCTCATTAATTAAATAAAAATATTTCTCAGATATTAAAAATACTACGCACTGCCACACCCCCTTTCCAAAGGAACTTCGGGAAATATTTTTTTTAAAGGAAAATTTATTCTTCTTCTTCTATCACTGCCGGCTGTATTGAGCCAACTCGCGCCCGACTACACTGGGAAAACAAAATAAAGTAGAAACTCGAGTTACAAATGAATCAATAAAAATACCCCAATAAATGTATTTCTCGCCTGATTTTAATGCAACTCGTAGGGAAAAAAATTCAATCAAGCTGGCCACGCATAAATATGAATATTTCCAGACAAATGCCTAGATTTTAGGCCATAAATTCTGCCCTAGGGAAATGTTGTCCCCATAATCGATCCCCTCTCTCTCGGCCCTCTCGTAGCGAATGCTATGAGCCAGGCCCAAATGCGCGTTACCGCTGACGCTTTTCACTCTGCTACAGACACCGAATAAACTGTTTCTCTCACTCCGTACCCCGGTGGCTGGCACTCTACATCTCACGCCAGCCAACCGATTTTCGTCTTAGACCTTTTTGTCCCATATCTTTACAAATATTTTCGGTAAAGAGACCCTGGCGGGACTGAGTATATCCCAGCCTACGAGACTTCTTTACAAGCTCAAGGGCAACCACAAATTGTTGTGGCACCCAACCCATTGACGGAGCGAAACATAAATTAGCTTTTGTCCCAGATCCGGAATATTCCAACGTTTGAAGGAGATCCATCTACCCTAGGAACCATTGTCAGAAGAGTTAACTACATTTTGCCCCTGTGGAGGAACTATTAATGCGAGTATACAATACTAATTTTTAAGGTAACCTAAGAAAATTTTCTAATGAGATCGAGCTTAAACAGTTAGTTATAAACAACCAATTAGAACTTGAGGGAAATCCAAATGTTTAGAAATTTTATGACATTAGCAAGAAGCGATATTTCAACCGTACTTAAACCGAAACAAGCGGCCCAGCAAGAAGGGCTATACGAGGAAAATGAAAATTTAAAACATTTTAACATCAATGTTAATAAAATTCAAAAGCAACAACAAACAAATTATACACGTAAACCCTACCCTTACACTAATTTGTACAACACCCAACAATTTAATCCTGGCCCAGCTATTTCAATTCAACCACACCCCAATCAACCCCAAAGAATGGTTCCACAAAATTATACGTTCCAATCGAATAACAGAAATAATACTTTTGGCCAAAATAGGGGAAGTTACCAAGAGTTTCGAAGAAGTTTAATTCAGGGTCAGCAAAATAATACAATGAATCAAAGCCAACAGCCAAGTGGACGATCGTGTAATAGTGGACAATCAAGAATGCAAATAGACGAAAATTATCAACAAATTAAAGAGTACAAAGAAGATGTTTATGATGAAAATGAAAATTTTCCAATGCAAGCCTCGGACCAATTACATACATAGAAATAACTATGAATAATCATAATTATCATTGCCTCGTCGATACCGGTTCATCAATTAACTTAATGAAAAAGAATTTTCTTAACGGGAGTATACATAAAGATCCGACAATTATACGCACTATGACAGGTCATTATGAACTAAATGAATTTGTAAAAGTTGCACCTAACAGTTTATTTACTCAAGAACAAATATTTTATATTCGCGACTTTTCTTCCAATTATAACATACTACTAGGACGAAAGTTACTAGAGGCAAACCACGCAAAAATTGATTATTTAAATAATCGCACTACTATTAGTGGGCTCATTTTTTATACACAAAAACATTAGTTTTAAAAATTCAACACAAATATATGATTTTGAGTCATTGCTAAAATCTAAAAATTATACTAATGAAATAAATTATGCTGTTTAAAATGAATTAGCAGAGGGAAAAAATTTTCGATTAGAACACTTAAATAAAGAAGAAAAAGTTAAATTATTAAAATTAATAAACCAATATAAATGCATTCAATATCGTGATCGTGAAAATTTGACCTTTACGAATGTTGTTAGGCATGAAATAAAAACGCACCATGAAAATCCAATTTATAAAAAACCGTATGGGTATACTTTTTTATTTGAAAAAGAAGTTGAGTCTCAAATACAGGATATGTTAAAGCCAGGAATAACTAGGCTCAGCCAGTCACCTTATTACATTCCATTGTGGATAATTTAAACAAACAATCAGGTAAACAAAAATTTAGACTTGTAGTAGAATATAGGGGCTTAAATGAGATCACTATTTGTGATACATTTCCCATTCCCAATATGGACGAAATACTAGGCAAGCTAGGACGGTGTCAATATTTTACCATCATTGATTTGACTAAAGGTTTCCACCAGATCGAAATGGACAAAAATTCCATAAACAAAACAGCGTTTTCCACAAAGTACGGACACTACGAGTACACACGAATACCATTTGGATTAAAAATGCACCTGCAACTTTTCAGCGATGCATGAACAATGTCCTTCGTGAATTAATAAACAAGCATTGAAAAAAGAATTATTAGCTATAGTATGGGCGACAAAAACCTAATGAAAATTTAATAACAATTACTGAAAAACCAATCAATCATTTCCTAAGACAGGTAGAAATGATTCGAAGCAATACAGAAGATGAACAAAGTGAAAATTATTTTAAGAAAGTCAAGATTAAAATAATGTTTCATGAATTAAACATTGAGAAAGCTAAGCAAATATTAATAAAACACTTTTGTACCAAGTCAAGTGCACTTTACATCGAACACGACTCTGATTTTGAAATCATTCAACAAGCTTTTAAGCAGGTCATGAACTCTACTACAAAAATTGTAAGAGCAGTAACTAAATTACAGCACATAAAAACATACGCTGGATTTAAAGAAATTATTGTTAGCAACCATGAAAAACTATTGCACCCAGGAATTGAAAAAATGGTAAGGCTTTTCAAAGAAACCTATTATTATCCCGACTACCAGAATTTAATACAGAATTTAATTAATGGGAGTAATGTCTGTAACCAAGCAAAAACCGAACATAAAAAAACATCGCTTTTTTTAAAAACCACTCCAGAATCAGAGTTTTGTAGGGAAATTTACGTCGCAGATATTTACACGATCAAAAAGCAAAATTACCTAACTTGTATTGATTTATAAAAAATTTGGAACCGCGATTTAATTAACGGAAAGGACTGGATGGAAGTTAAAAGAGGACTTTTTCGAATATTTAATTCAATGGGAAAAACCAGAACCTTGAAAACAGATAGGGATAGGGATAGGGATTAGATGTAGAAAGATTACACAAAACAATTAACGAAAAAATACGTGTTATCGAGACCAGCGACAACACGGAAAATAAACTTATGAAAATGGAAGTAATACTGTATACTTACAATCATAAAATAAAACACAATACAACAGGTAGAACACCAGCTGATATTTTTATTTATGCAGGGCCACAAAAACGCTATTAACTAACCAAATTAATTATGTCGAACCAAATATCATAGTGTAAGGATGCTTTCTCGGCCGGGATACTGATCTCAGTCGGATCCAGAGTCCTTTACAAGAAAATTTGTACATCACCGAAACGCCGGACTAGAGGGTTCCACTCCACAGGGGAACGGGTAACTTTTAGGGGAGTCTTCATCAGAGGTCCTTATTTACGTCGAAGAAAAGCAGATGACGTTGGTTATGCAGAGTCCGATTCCTGGGCTGCGAGCTAACGGGCTGGCCAGTCTTGAACTTTGCGTCAGAGGCGAAAAATCCACCGGGCGGGACCTTCGGGCGAGGCCAAGCCGGGATATTACTTGGCAGGCGTAAGTCTTGGGTTTCGCGTCGGAGGCGAAAAATCCACCGGGCTGGACCTTCGGGCGAGGCCAAGCCGGGAGACTACTTTGCGGGCGTGAGTCAGCACGAGGGCGGAACCGCGCACGAGCCCCAGGATGGCGAAGGAGCTAGGATTGTGGATAAGGCGGGAAGGGTGTCCACGCGCAAATCCCAAAACTACGGAGGCGGCGGGATTGTGGATACGGCGGGAAGAGGGTCCACGCACGAATCCCAAAACTACGGAGGAGACGGGAAAACTAGGCTTGCGGATACGGCGGGAAGGGTGTCCACGCACGAATCCCAAAACTACGGAGGAGACGGGAAAACTAGGCTTGCGGATACGGCGGGAAGGGTGTCAACGCACGAATCCCACAACTACGGAGGAGACAGGAAGACTAGGCTTGCGGATACGGCGGGAAGGGTGTCCACGCACGAATCCCAAAACTACGGAGGAGACGGGAAAACTAGGCTTGCGGATACGGCGGGAAGGGTGTCCATGCACGAATCCCAAAACTACGGAGGAGACGGGAAAACTAGGCTTGCGGATACGGCGGGAAGGGTGTCCACGCACGAATCCCACAACTACGGAGGAGACAGGAAGACTAGGCTTGCGGATACGGCGGGAAGGGTGTCCACGCACGAATCCCAAAACTACGAAGGAGACGGGAAAACTAGGCTTGCGGATACGGCGGGGAGGGTGTCCACGCACGAATCCCACAACTACGGAGGAGACTAGGCTTGCGGATACGGCGGGAAGGGTGTCCACTCACGAATCCCAAAATTACTGAGGTAGGGAAACTACTGGACCGGACGGGAAAGGGGTCCACATCCAGGTCCGAAGCAGCGGGGTGAGCGGGGTAAAGGGTTAGCTTTGGTACCTGACTACGAGAAGGAAACGCACGATCGAGAGGCGCAATTAGATATTCTTCACCGTTTATTCAATTTGTCCTCACTCGGGTCCGCTACACCGTTTTGAACACATGAGAATCTGATCGTACTAACCTCAGCTGACTTGCTTATATATATATGTGTGTCTTGTAATCGTCCGCGTGGCCACTCCGTAGAATTTGATCGCCTCCAGTTGGCGGTCTCGAGGAGCACGCGTGACTTTCGAAACCCCGCTAAGCCGTGTCCGAATCGCACGTCACGAAGAGAGCCGCCACGATCGCCGCGTGACCCTCCCTCGTTTTCCGGCCTTTTCCTCTATTCGGGATTTCTAGTATTTTCCTACTACTGGTATTTTAGCTCCTTGCTTTTCTAGTATTTAACATGTCTTGATGAACTATCGGTTGGCGTTGCCCCCCTTTCATTCTAACCAATTATGTAACATACAACTAGTCTTTTTCCAACGTTCTAATAAAAAATAACCAACAAACATAAAAAATCTCCTGATTTTTTATTCGGGCGAAGAACGACTCATGTAAATATATACCTTACAGGGTCGGAAACGCTTCCTTTTACCTGAAGGACCCTAATTTGCAGAGCGGTCTCCAGAAGATTGTATTAGTACGCACATTCATCAATGTCGGTGTTTTATGTTATCTACATTTTACTTAATTTATGAAGAAGAGGAGGAAAAGGGTTTAGAAAGTTCCATTTTTGCGTACACAAATTGTAAAAATATGCTTTAATAACTAAAACTCACGGAGTGTGATACGCGGCATGCTTCGACAACTTCGCGTTAACTTTACCCTAATTTTTCTGTCTTCCCCTCACGTCCCTCTTTTACAAACTTAAAATCGATATTGCTGATCACTATAAAAACCAAAATCGAAAGTACTTTAGTCTTGATATCAAGAAGAAAAAGTAAGAAGACAAAATTCCAAATTGAGAAGAATCGATTATCGAGATTTTCCGTACAAAAGTTCTAAGTTTCTTAATTTCTAGGTGTACAAGGGTGGTCAAAAGTATTTTCACAAAAAAAAAGTTAAATATATTCATAATTTGAACTTACATCTTGTTAACTTTGGTATCAATGGAAAGGTAATTTAAATGCCGTTTGAATGATACAATACATTTCTTAACACATTCAGTACTTACTGAAAAGGACGAATTTGTGTGAAAATGTCCTTTTTGAACTTTTTTCCTCGACTTGAAAACTTAAATTTTTTGATGCAAAAAGTTTCTTCGAACAAAAATAATAGTAACTGCAAAAAGAATTTTTCAAAAATCATTTTGCTTATATTTTTCCATTGATATCAAAGTTAACAAGATGTAAGTTCAAATTATGAATATATTTAACTTTTTTTTTGTGAAAATACTTTTGACCACCCTGGTATATACATTGCACAGTGTACATCATTTTTAGAACATTCGACAATAACGCAAGTAATCTAAACAGACCATAATATGAGTTGTTTCATAAAAGTGATATCGACTTTGTTGGTCATATGACCCTAAATTTGTTTTATGTTTAATCACTAATTTATATTAAATTTATACATACTTGTGTATTCGAATACATTGATCATGATGACCTTGGGTGGCTATCATAACATCTGCTTCATCTAATACAAAAACGGTAATTTTTTTCATATCGAAAAGACGAAATTTTAAGCCCCAGTCTAGAAGTTTTCCCGGCGTCCCAATGAGAATGTGTTCTTCAATTTTCTTACTGCGATCAACTAAAAATTTCCACAGAGGAAGACGTTTATAGACGTTTTATTGTATAAAAATATAAATTTAGTTAATGGAAAATACATACCTTCCTCACCTCGGACGGCAAATCTCAGCTTTATGTCCGGACAGAACTGCCCCATACGTGCAGCTACTTCACCAGTTTGAATTGCCAACTCGTATGTAGGGGATAAGCAAAGAACCTACAAAAAAGTGTAAAACTTAGTTAGGGAAATCTTGACTAAAATTGAAAGTAAGAAGTCGAACTTCCCAATATTTACAAGATATATTTTGCTGTAATCTCACTTTGTAGTTGTATTCCCTGGTGAGCAATAAGTTAATAACAAATTACATTTATAGAAAAACTATTATCACTAGTAACAAGGTTTGTATACGCTCTACTTGTAGAGTAACCCAAAAGTGTTGGCACGTCCACAAACCGACAAGTCTCAACAAATCGTCCGTATAAGCGCTGATATTTCTCTTTGTTTTAATCAGCTTGTGAATTCGTACCCTCACGCCGAAAACGGTCGAAATCAGGCAGTTAGTAATGATTTTACGCCCATTATCTAGCGAACATCGTGAATGACGTCACAAGTGAAAAGTGTGAAATGTTAAAATGTAAAGTAGATAAAAGAACATAGTCAATGACGTCACAGCCAGTAGATAAGACTGAAAAAGTTGAAATGAAAAAATTTAAAGTAGATAAAACGTAAAAAGTAAATGAGTGATAGTGAGTAACGAGTATCTGATAAGTCGAGGCACTCAAATATAGAATTATCTCTTCTTTTATACATAATTTTTATTAAGGAATAGTGTACGATAATACTACTTTAAAGCATCAACAGTAACTACAAACATTTTTTACTATTACTACGAGAGAAATTTCTTAGAAACCTAGAACAACGCATTTTTGAAATGCTTCAAAGAGAATACTATAGAGTGCGGATACTAAAAAAAAAACAATGAAGAACGCTATAGTCGAGTACCTCGACTATCAGATACCCGTTACTCAGCTAATTAGAGATATGCAAGTAGCAAAGCGAGATTAAAATGCGCCACCTACCGGTGGTATACAGATTTAAGCGTTATGGGCGCTAGAGTGGGCGTGGCAAATTTTGGACCAATCGATAGGTGTTGACGAGACCAATACATTTCAGTTAAAATTTTTTGTGTAGCAAAAAAATTGTGGGCGTCACATGTTTTCGCGGCTTGTGGGCGTTAGAGTGGGCGTGGCTAATTCGCGTAACAAACTTGCGCTGCGTATAAGGCTACGGAATCTATCTTTGATAGTTTCCGAGATATCCACGTTCATATTTACGATTTTTTGAAGTTTGTGGGCGGTTTATGGGCGTTAGGGTGGGCGTGGCAAATTTTTTTTTGGTTCAATCAATAGGTATTGATGAGAACATTACATTTCAGTTAAAATTTTTATTCTAGCATCAAAACTGTAGGAGCCACAGTTTTGGGCGGTTTGTGGGCGTTAGAGTGGGCGTGGCACTCTACTGAAACAAACTTGCGCTGCGTAAGAAGCTCAGGAATCTGCACGCCAAATCTCAATAGCGTAGCTTCCATAGTTTCCGAGATCTCATTATATATTCTTCATTTAATACGTTGTAGTGTATCCTTTATTGGAAATAACAGCTGCGCAGCGTCTTGGCATGGAGGCAACTAGGTCCTGTCAACGCTTTATGGAAATTGAGTCCAGACTCCTTAATTACTCCCCAAAAAGGATCCGATGGATGCCGGTTTTGATGCAGCGACTGCCTTCTTGACGTCCGACAATAGATTCTCTATTGGATTAAGGTCTGGAGACTGCGGAGGCCACTCCATAGCTTTCACAGGGTTGTCCCCAAACCTTTTTTTTGCCTTCTTGCTGGTATTTTTGGGGTCATTATCTTGTTGGAAGACCCACACAAGCGGCATTTCACACTCTGCGAAAGGTAGCAAATGGTATCCATGATATCCATGATATCCACGCTGATCCATGATGGCCTTGATCCAATGTATCGGGCCTACTCCGTAATAGAAAAAGCAGGCCCATACCATCACACTACGCCCTGCATGCTTTATGGTCTGTGTGGTGTACTGGGGCTTAAATTCCGAGTTCTTTGCACGTCTGAAATACGATCTGGATCCTTTTCCACCAAAAAAAATCACCTTGCCCTCACCTGACCGTAAAATATTCCTCCACTGTTAGGGTGACAAATTTGCATGAAATATGTCTGGCATTTAAAAGTGGTACCTTTCTTGGGCTGATAGCTTTTAGGTTATGCTCCCTGAGGTATGTACGCACAGTTTGCACCGTCGCTTTTATTTTAAGCTCCTTTTTGAGCTCAGTAGCAGGTTTGAAAGGATCCTTCTTGCTCTGACGAATCAATCGATTGACGTGAAGGGGGGTCATAGATTGTTTTCGTCCTCGTGTTTCAAGTTTTTCTATATAGTTTAGAGCGTTCTTAATCATTTTATTTAAACATCCGACGAATCGACCAACTTCTCTGTAAGAACTTCCATCCTTTATCAACTTTTGGACGATATCACGCTTTTCCTTAGTGCAATGCTTTCCACTTCCCATTTCAATGGTATTATCAAACTTTTTATGTTCAAAATATTGAAATTATAGATAAATTTAATTGACCCGTGCTTTGTATTAAGGCTATTCGGCTAAATATGGTGTTTTTGCTAATAAATGTGTTAGTGGTGCTATTTTTTTTCGCCATTTTTTGGGCTTTTTTAATAAAACACTTAAAAATACATTTATAGGCAGGATTTAAAAATATGGTAACACATTTTTTGGTTAGAAAGAATACTAAAGAGTACAAAAAAATTTTGTGTAGAAAAACAAAAACACTGAAAACAATTTTATTTTACCCAGAAGAAAATGTATTGAGTTGTGCTACTATGTTTTTCGCCACTGTATCAAATATTTTGTCCTTAAATATAATTGAGTATCTATCACTAGGTATATTTTCCTTCTAATCTTGTTTGTATTAATAATTTTTTTCTGCCCTCAAGGATGGATTAAAACACTATCCTTTTTTTAACGCTGACATGATGCACTTTAAATTAAGTTTAAAGACCTGAAAGAAAGGTAACTTCGGGAAGCCGAAGTTGATATACCCTTAAAGCTTAAGTTCCTATGAGAGCTACTAATGTCTTGGGAATAGGAAGAAGTCACACGGCGAAGTGTGAAGTCAGATGAATGCGGTGGTTGTGGATCGATATGCGTCGAATTTTTTGCGAAATGGTCACGAAAAAGGGTTGCAGTGTAAGACGCCACATTATCATGATGCAAAAACCAAGCAATAATAAAAGAAATTTGTTTGCAAAATGAAAAATCATTATTTATTCTTGTAAATCAATTTCATCCCCTTTAAAGGAATGCCCTCCCAATAAAATGTAATTATGCCAACGTTTTTTCCAATCCCCGGAACATGCCAAATAGTCTCTTTCCGGTATTGCCATCAGCGCCTTCTTCGATTTTTTTTAAACTTCTCAATCGACTCGAAACGCGTTCACTGGAGTGATCTCTTGAGTTTTGGGAATAGCCAGAAGTCGCACAGGCGAATACGATCATTGAGGATCGATAAGGGATGAATTTTTTGTGAAATGGTCACGAAGAAGGAGTGAAATGTGAGCCGGTGCATTAACGTGTTGCAAAAACCAAGAGTTGTTGTTTCCTATAATTCTGCCTTTTTAGACGAATTGCTTCCCGCAAACGACGCATACCGCTTAAAAAGTATTCCTTATTAACAGTTAACACCACGTAAATAGATTTAAAAAATAAACAATTTACCATAATTTTTGCCCACAGTAGTATGAGATACAATTTTTAAATAAAATTTGAAATTCTGAAATAGAAATGAACAATTGTGTACCCCAGACTAGAAGAGAATATAATTTTTTTTTTTTTTTTTTTTTTTTTATTGCTTTGCTATTTATTTATTGAATCTTCTCCCTTCGGATACTAACAATAAGTGTATAAAACCTTAAACTAATTAATCTAACTAACAGTCATATGAGTGATATTAGGCTAAAGGGGCCCTGAAAGTTATTGCTGGCTTGGCAGGTCGTTGCGTTGTAGACGTGATCAGCTGGAAACCCAAGTCAAGCCTCTTGCGAGCCGATTGGGGTGCACAGAGAGTTTTTCATTGTAGGACGCTTTTTGTCTATTTCATCTTTTACGGTAAGGATGCCTAGGTCCCTTTGGATGTTTTGTTATAGTTCGCAGGATTTTCGATTGAACGCGCTGTATAATGTCTATGTTGCTGCTGCTGGCGTTACCCCATAGCTGGGAGCCATATGTCTAGATGGGCTTTTGGAGTTGTAGAGCAAAACCTTGTAGTCCAGACGCAGGGCGAACGAGCGTTAAGAATCCAGTGGAAGCTGCTGGCTTTTAGTTTTAGATGTACTTTTTTGCGTTCGATGTGTCTTCTCCAGGTTAGTCGTCTGCCAAGGTGGACGCCGAGATACGTTACATCATTGACTTGAAGAATCTGCGTATTATTCAATGATAGTGGAGGGCATGTTTGCCTTTTGAGAGTAAACGTTATGTGTTTACATTTTTGTTCATTTATTTTAATCCGCCAATCAGATAGCCACCTCTCTACTACGGGCACCTCGTCAGATGTTGTTGTGTTTCACCTTACTGCGAAGGTTCTGTTGTATAGATACGACTCAAGAAGCTTGTGGGTGTAATCAGGCAAGTGTTTTTTGATTTTGTGCATGAGGCCGTCTACCCATTCTCGATCGAGGGCTTGAGATACATTAAGGAATATTGCGCTGCAGTATTCCCGATGCTCAAAAGCTGTGCGTATTTCTGATGTTATTCCGTTAACTTGTTCGATTGTTCCAGTTAGAAGGCATTTTACGAACATATTAGACAGACACGATAATAAACTATATGGTCTGTAGGATGACGGAATTGTGTGGTCTTTTCCGGGCTTCGGTATCATAATGATAATAGATTTTTTCAATTTTTTCGGATAGTAGCCGAGAGTTATGATCCCATTAAAGAGCTTACAAATAACCTCAATGGCAGAGTTTGGAAGTTCAATTAACATTTTTGGGGTTATTTGGTCGAGGGTAGGGGCCTTTTTCGGTTTCAGTTCCCCAATGACTTTCGCGATCTCCTTTGGCTGAAACCATGGTGGTAGGGAAATAGATTCAGATTCGATTTGTGGTAGGACAAATGAAGCAGTGGCCTGGTTCGGCTGGAAGACGTTTCTGAGATGTAAAGCAAAAGTTTCGGATCTATCTTCGTCGCTGCGGACCCAGCTGCCAGATGAATTTCTTATCGGAGTGACGGTTTTGATTGCAGAGTTCAGATTTGGGTGAGCCCTTCACAGAGGATGTTTTGTACTGGTTGGCGAAAGTTTTTTAAGGTTCCGCAGCTATACATTTTCTGTTTCTTGCTTTAAAACTTGATTCAGTGTGCGAGTGGCTTCCTTAAGACGATGTTTTGATGACGGCGATCTGTTGGTTTGCCAGGCACATCGCAAGCGCCTCTTTTATAAGACTAGCCGTTCAATTTGCAGATTTGTTTTGCCCTGCCTAGTGGTGTTGAGATAGTGACTGCCTGCACGAATACTTCTTTAAGAGCATCGGTAGAGCAATCGATGTCCGCTTCGATGTTGAAGTGAGGGGTTAATTTGATGTAAGAGCTTACATACTTTTTAAATTTTAAACAGTTGGTTCTGTGCGACGTCTGAATGAGGGGGTGGTCTGTAGTTTTTGTGCTTTGAAGAAGAGTTATTAGCACTGGCGAATGATCTGACGACAGGTCCGAAAGCGCTTTGACGCTTATTATATTGCGGGGAATGTTTTTTGTCACCGCAAACTCTATTAGGTCTGGAACTTTCCTGGGGTCTGTTGGCCAGTATGTGGGGTTGCCAGGAGAAACATAGTCTATTTTGTTGTTCGGTTTTATGATTGCATTGTAAATTTGCCTTCCTTTGGGAGTCACAAGGCGTGATCCCCAGTGCGTGTGTTTGGCGTTATAGTCCCCTGCAGCTATAAAGCGATCTCCAAGCAAGTTGTAGAAGTCCACAAATTGTCCTTCAGAAATTCTAAAACGAAGCGGACAGTAGACAGCGGCTAGTGAGGTTTCCGTTGCCTGACTGCACTTTGACAGACGTGGCTTGCAAGTAATTAGTTGCAAATCTTTGATGAAAGTGGTGCTTGATGCGTTCCCTGATTAGGATGCCGCTTTCGTCGTGGGCTTTACCATCTGGATGGTCTGTGCGGTAGAAAGTGTAGCCTCTTATTTGGAAGTTGTATTTGTTAGTGAGGTGCGTCTCTACCAGTAGCATACTGTCGATATGATTATCATTCAGAACCTGAGTTATTTCAAGGTTGTGCCGTGAAACTCCATTGGCGTTTCACATTGTAATTCGTGGATTTGCCATCTGTTACTTAGACTGCTTACCTGCAAGTAGCTGTAACACCATGTTCTGGTTTTGAACCAGTGTTTGCATGGTCGTTTTCATGATTGACATGAATTCCATCATACTTTCCTGCATGGTGACCATCATAGCTTCCAGAGTGCTTTGTGACTGTACTTGGATCTGCGGTCCTTCATCTCCTTGTAGACCGGACAGCCCCTGTAGTTTGCCGTGTGGTTACCTTTGCAGTAACTCATTTTTTCATTTTGGGGTCTTCTTTGTTGGCAGGGCAGTTAGCCGTATTGTGGAAGTCTCCACAAGCTACACAGACTGTTCGAAGTGAACAGTATGCCCTGGTGTGTCCATACTCCTGACAATTTGTGCATTGCACTGGGCCGTTCCTTTTATGTGGCTCTTCCACGTTGATGCTTCGGTGCAATAAGTATTGCAGGTTCCAGCTCGACCCTGAAGAGTGGTTGCGACTCTTTTTTCCTGTTTATAATGTTACTGACGTTCTTTGCAGAAAACCTTTTTTCCTTGAGAGCATCGATAACTTCCTTGGCGGTTACGTCGAGCCCGATTCCTTTTAGTACCACTTGCAGGCCCTTTTTAGTTGGTACGTGTAGTAGCTTTTTCTAGCTTCCTCCAGGAATTTGGATAAAGTAGCGGTCCTAGGTGGCTCCCTTGTAGGACACCGGATGTAACGTGGAGTAATTAATAGAGATCATTTTTGAAAAGTACTCATTGTGTTCTGCAATTCATTGCACGTGTACCAATGTTTTCATTCTGTGTGTACCATGGTGCGCGAGTTATAGTTCTCAGTACCTTTGATTGAGCTCTCTAGATTACTTCTAAGTTACTAACGCATGCGTTCTCCCATAGCTCGGAGCCATCTTTCCAAATTGGTTTGAGGACTGCATTATACAGAAGTATCTTGCAGTCAAACTTAAGCGGAGAACTCGCGTTTATTAACCAGTGTAGGCTTCTTGTTTTTAATTTTAATTGTGTTCTCTTAGCTTCGATGTTGATGGTGTTTTGTGGAAGCAATATTTTAATTTTATAAATTAATCCATTCAACCAAACGCTGGTTGACTTGTCCTTTCCGGCTTTATGGATCATAGTGATGACACCCTTTTTCTATAGTTGTGGATAATAGCCCCATTTCATCATATCATGGTGAGAAGTTTTATTGCACAGTTCGGCAATTCTATAATCATTTTAGGGGAGATATAATCGTGTCCTGGCGTTTACTTTTTCTCTTGAGCCTTTATCACTCTTATCACTTCTCCTGATTGGAATATGAAAAGCGGGGTAGCTTCTGGAATGATGTTTGTTGGGTGTATTGGCCTCCTGTTTGTATGTGTATTGGCAACTCACTTTCGATTGGTGGGCATATGCCTGATTTATCTTTCCACAGTGGATATAGTTTTCTGTTTGGGGAGTGTTGCTCCAAATAGGATAATTTGGATCGATCTTTTGCATCTTCTAGAGCTTTGCGTAGAAGGTCGATAGTTGTTTTAAGCCGCTGCTTCGAGGTAGGCGATCTATGGGCTTGCCGCTCCCACCGAAGCCATCGCTTATTGCATAGCAGTTCCTTAATATGCCCAGAAACCCGACTGCTGTTAAAAAGATTATTAGCTGATATAACGGGTGTGGAGTTTTGTGCAGCTAGTGACATAACAGACAATAGTGCTTCAACTGAGCTGTCAATCTCTTCATTAAAGTACATGATTGGGTACTTACATACTTTCTGTATTTAAGCCAATCTGTTTTACTAAAAGTTAAAAAGTGTGTCCGTATTGAGAGCTGTTGATGGTCGTAGTGTTGTATTAAAATGGGCGAGTCACCCTTATGAAAGATCTGTTAAGTGTTCCACGTGAACATGAGCTCTAGGCATTCTTCTTGTGGCGGGAAAATCAATCAAGTCAGGCCTCTTATTAGGATCTGTCGGCCAATATGTATGCTTACCTGGAGAGATAAGGTAAAGCTTGGTGATATTATAGCGTTGTAAAGTTGTCTTCCCTTGGGGTTGGTGAGTCGCAATACCCAATGAGTGTGTTTTGCATTGGCCCTCAAAAACGGTCACCAGAAATGTACAAATTCTTCTTCGGAAATGTAAAAGCACTGAAGGCAGCATAAAGCGGCTAGGTTTAAGAAAATGCTTTGGGAATTGATGTGTATTGATGTAGCTTGTGCTGTGAAATGCCGTTCGCATTCCAGAAAAATATTTTTATGGGAACCATCTAAACAGATTTTTGTTTGATTAATAGCTCCAGAAGGAGATTTTGAGAGCGTTTAAGTTCCTGCAACGTTTGCTGTATTGCTACCATTGTGTTAGTTATAGTTACCAGCATTGATTCTGCACCATTAGGCAATTGTGTATTTGCAGACATATGTTAGGGTAGTCATTTCTGGACTCTGGTTCCATGTTTTTTGCCGCACTGTATTAGCAGTGGTTTGCTGACCTGTCAGCTTAGAGGCAGAGTCGTAAGTGCCGTTGTTGTACCTTAACGCCTGTGCAAAAGAAACTCCCGGGGTCGTGGTCGATGGTATATATGCAGGATTTTTTCGGGTTTTTTAAATACATACTTTCCAGCGCCAACCCTACCTTGAGCATTGGATATGGAACTTTGTTTTCATTTAATATATTCCCAGCCGTTTTGACATAAAAGCCCTTTTCATTAAGTCCAGCTGTAATCTCATAGATAGGGACTGTTGCTTCGATTCCTTTGACAACTACTTGTTATCCTTTGCACCTTTTAAGTTGAAAGGTGTAGTAATTAACTTATTTTACCGTTGTCGAGGTGTTTGGTCACCGATCGATAATCTTGTTCGTCATTCACTTGTATTTTTGTTTCGTTTATGTTACCCCTTTTTAATAAAGTTTCGGAGAGCAGTAAAAAACACGACCGTTCACTTTGAAAGTCGCAGTGGCTGACCTGAGTGGTAGTGCTTGATTTTTAAAGGCTGTTTTAAAATCTTCAGAAAGAGTTTTTATTCCTTAAATAATTTACAATTAATAACAAATTGAATAATCATTTTTATTTTAAACTATTATGAAATCATGCTCTGGTGTTCCCGCTATCCAAATCCAAATAGTACCTAGTTCATTGATACCTCTTTTTTATCTCAAATAACAATAATAAATAAATATATTTTAATAATTTTTAAATCATAGGATATTTTCCAATGTAAGTTCTAGATAGTATGATTGTTTATATATGCTGACTCTAGATGAACTACATCTCTATAAAAACATATGTAAGTTATATGAAACAAATATGCGTATGATTCATAAGTGAGGACATCTTTGGTATCCTTGTAAAGAAAGAAATCATGAGCTGTGCAATTCAAAATTTCAAATTTCGTTCTTGATACCATCAATAATAAGTACATAATTGAAACAAGGAAGAACGCTATAGTCGAGTAACTCGACTATCAGATACCCGTTACTCAGCTAAATAAAGATATGCAAGTAGCAAAGCGAGATTAAAATGCGCCACCTACCGGCGGTATACAGATTTAAGCGTTAGGGGCGTTAGAGTGGGCGTGGCAAATTTTTTTTTGGACCAATCGATAGGTGTTGTCGAGACCAATACATTTCAATTTTAATTTTGCTAAGTTTTACAGAAACTGTTTTTTATTTCAACTATCAATGCTCATATTTTGGCTAAAGTAGCACGGATTTTAATTTTCCATAGCGTAATAATGTTCTGGAACCTCTAGGAAAACATTTATTTTTATTTTTTTTATCATTTGGTACTGATTTTAATTTTGCTGAGTTTTAAAGAAACTGTCTTTTATTTCAACTACCAAAGCCTATATATTGGCTAATCGAGCACGGGTTTTAGTTTTCCATATCTGAATAATGTTCTGGAACCTCTAGGAAAACATTTAATTTTATTTTTTTATAATTTGATACTGATTTTAATTTTACTAAGTTTTACAGAAATAGTCTTTTATTTCAACTATCAAAGCTCATATATTGGGTAATCTAGCACGGATTTTAATTTTCTATAGCTTAATAATGTTCCGAAACCTCTAGGAAAACATTTAATTTTATTTTTTTATAATTTGGTGCTGATTTTAATTTTGCTAAGTTTTACAGAAACTGTCTTTTCTTTCAAGTATCAATGCTCATAAATTAGCTAAACTAAATGCAAACAAAACACAAAAACTAAACTGGTTCATTTCAAATAAGCGAAAAGACGCTAGAGCCCTAAGCAAATTATGTTTCAACTCACATAATCGGTGTAGTGACTTAAATTAGCACATAATTATTTTATCCTAAAATATTAAATAAGTGGCACGCGGGACGGTTACTTTTCGTATGTCTCAACGCGTGATAGCGAAGTGCAAAAAACGACCGTATTTCCGGCAGTTTATAAAGGGCTTTTCATAGTTCATGAAACCGTTATATTTCTTAACTTCAGACAAAAAAAAAATTATTTGGAAAGCAAAACATGAACAGATACGGAAACAAGTTATTTCTATACTTACCGATAAGCCAGTCCTTGTTATTTTTGAGCCAATTTATCCAATTGAATTACATACAGATGCAAGTGTCAATGGTTACGGTGCAATTTTATTACAAGATTATTAGAATATTATAGCAAAACTACTTCACCTGCAGAGTAAAGATATCACTCGTATGAGTTGAAAACTTTAGCGGTTGTAAACTCAATTAAACATTTTCGACATTACTTGTTGGGCAGCAACTTTACTGTTTATACCGACTGTAACTCATTGAAAGCGTCAAGAAATAAACAAGATCTGACTCCTAGAGCACAGCGTTGGTGGGTAAGAAAATACAGTCATTTACATTCAATATTCAGTATAGAGAAGGGAAAAGAATGGCACATGTTGACTTTTTGTCGAGAAATCCTATCTCACCAGGGACTACTTTTGCTCCAAAGGTAATTGAGGAGAAGAGAGTTAACTTGGCCGAATTTTCAAGTTTCAAGGTTCATTGCTGAACAGCGTCGAGACCCAGACATAGCCGAAATCGTGACTAAATTAAAAGATTTTTCTCTTGATAAAGATATTGCGAAAACATATGAACTAAGGACAGAGGTTCTTCACCGAAAAATACAGAGGAATGGCAGAACCCGCTGTTTTCCGGTGGTGACCGGCTGAACTGCATCCAATCCCAAAAGTAAATATTCCTTGGCACACAATCCACATCGACATAACAGGGAAATAAAGCGGCAAGAGTGACCAAAAGGAGTATGTTATTGTTCAAGTTGACGCGTTTACCAAATATGTCTATCTTAGTCATACCCTTAAATTGGACAGTGAGAGTTGCATAAAGGCTGTCAAATCCGCTATTTCGTTGTTTGGAGTACCAAACCGAATAATAGCTGACCAGGGAAGGTGTTTTACTGGAGCAAAGTTTAGTGAATTTTGTTCAGATCACAAAATAAACTTGCACTTGATTGCCACCGGTGCTAGTAGAGCTAATGGCCAAGTGGAACGAACAATGAGCACGTTATGTTAACGGCGGCTGAAACTGGGACACAGTCTTGGCAGGATGTGCTAGGAGAGGTGCAGCTACTTAAAAACGAGGAAAGGCATCAAACCAAGCTACGCAACCACCGTATCACCTGATTTACCTCCGTGTGAAATCTGGCTATTCCCAAAACATAAAAGACCACTCCGGAGGAAGGATTTGACATCAGTTATGGCGAAGTTGCTCGATTTATAGTTCAAAGATCGATCTGCCAACTAAATTTGACGTCGAAGTACTTAAACAAGATCTAAAAAGCGATATTGGGGCGGTTTCACTCCAAGTCAAACATCTAACAGTCGACAACTCTCGTCTCAAAAAAGAGGTAAAAAGTCTACGCGCAGATAAAGAAAAAAAATTGAGTTGTTAGATGTCAGAAGGTTGATAAAAGCTGCAAACTAGCTGTCAAAACTACTTTTGAGGAAAAACTGCACTCAAAGGGTGGAAGGGTTACTGATGTAAAGCTTAATGACCGGAATGGCAAAATGATAATTCTAGTGGAATAGGAATCCCAAGTAGAAGCGGAGAATATTTTTAAAAATGGGCAAATTGCGTGGAAGTCAGGTGTTTCTTAATAAGGTTTAGATAGCGAAAAGTACAGCTAAAAAGGCTTCTTCTCACCATCCACAGAGATGTAAAGGTGAAAGTACAAAACGACAGTATCAAATTGGATGTATGTATGTACGGAATCAAGTTTAGACATTATTGTTCATCCGTTCATAAGCTTAAAGTCCAAGCCCAAAAACTTCAAGGATACAAAAATAGTGGCAGGAATAGATAATAAGCTTTTCTATAATGATTTATTTCAACACATAGCGGGGTTTCAAATTTTCATTTCCTTCAAAACATTTTTTAAGTCCAAATTGGATGCAGTTGAATTCGAATTCAAATACTTTGTGTTTAGATGGGTGCCCGCCATGCGAACAAGCTCTAGAGGTCGAGCAAGCGACGGAATAATATATGGAAAAAAAGAACTTCACGAACAGAAGTAGGTAAAAGCATTATTACCCAACTGAGGATTGTAGAAAATGAAAACCTTTAATTACTGCCAGTGTATATTAACTGCAATCATTAGGAAAGAAATTCTGGGAAGTTATACAAGGTTTTTGATAAGCTCAACATCCCGGATTTGACCCACATTTAGTCTCAAGCTACCTTAATGAAGCCGGTAACGCCAGAGACAATGTGAAAGACGCCAATGGCCGACAATTCACGGTGCTTATTGGAAGGTCGGCTAGCAATCCATCTATGAAAAGAGAAGCTCGGTCCACCATCGACCTATGTTTGGTACGCGGTACATGGGTAGAAACCACAAAGACTAGAGGGTACAATGATACTGAGAACCCCTGACGAAAATAAAGTTTTTCTCACTGAGAGCATTATTAAAGCTGTTACTACTCGACGCTAAATAAAGCCTAAGGACTTTTAACACGAGTGGTGCACGGATCAGTGTAAAGCAGCTCCAAAATTCAAATATAAAATGTTAAGGCAGGCTATATCGACAACCTCGACAAGTGCAGAGGTAATGTACCATGATGCAAACGGCATATATAAGATAACTTGTCTAAACGCTCGGACGCAATTTTATATAAACCTTGCGAGATCCTTGGATTCGATACGTGGCTCTTTGCAATGCTAGATTAAAAAGTCAGACTTTATTTGCGATGTTAAAAGATTCATCCCCAAAAAAAAAAATTAAAAACGCTGTATATTTTCCAATCTTTAAGAAAGGCGACCCAAAAGTGAAATCTAACTACAGAGGCATCTATTTTCAAAATGCGATAGCTAAAGTCTTCTCTGCACTATTACTTGATCGGCTGAAAAACTGGTTAAAAGACTACGATATTCTTAGCGAATTCCAAGCCGGTTTTGGAATAGGATATTTGACAGTCGCCAACATTTTCAGCCTCATTAGTGTAGCAAGCTCATATCTCTACAGCGTAAAAAAGTTATACGCTTTCCTTGTAGATTTTGGAGCTACTTTTGAATCTATAGAAAAAGTACCCTAACCTACAAGCTATGCAATGTCGGCAAATAAACAAACCTTTTAAGCGTCCTTCATGAGACGTATGAGATGGAAAGCAACGATCCAAGTGGTTTACCTTTAAAGCTGAAGATAAGCCAGGATGTCTACTCATACGACAGATGTTGCTACTAAAACTAACCGGTATTTAAACAGGTTTTACAATATGATTTCTGGTGGCTTTTAAATTACAAATTTTGTTCCGATAAATGTGTTTTAATAAGGAGACTTACTGCATTATTACAATATGAAAAAAATTGCGTTTACAGGGCTCCCACTCAAGCAACCAAATGTGGTCTCTGCGTACGCCGTGGATAAGTGTAAGAATTTCTTGTTAGTTTCCTTAGTAACATAAAATCTGTTTTTATACAGAACTCAACGATGATTCCTTATTATTTAACTTTGAGACAAAAGATGGGTAATCTCATAAGACTTAATAAAAACATTTCCTTAAATTTGTTCTTTTTTTGGTGCGGGCTATCCAAAAAAATATTTAGGGTTAATGCCTGTACAGGCATTTTATATTGCATAGTCTCAAATAAAGAAAATCGTCAGAGCCGTCGTTTCACTTTCGATATTCATACGAAGCTCATCAATAGTCGCTAGCTTCTTGGCATAGACTATAGACTTGACGTAGCCCCACAGGAAATAGTGTAACGGTACAAGACCGATGCGCCCAATTGACTGAGCCATTTCGTGAGATAACACATTCACCAAACTTGTTTTTTAATAACTCGATTGTACCATTAGCTGTATTGCTTCTGGCGCCGTCCTGTTGGAACCGCCTAATGTTCAAGTCCATAACATCCAATTCAGGCTAAAAACAGAACGACGTTTGACAGACTGATTTGGGTATTCCTCAATTGATGCGCTAACGGCAGCCATATTCTCGACACTACGGACTCTTCTCTGTCCCACTGGCACGGAATCACTTTTTACTGTGCCTGTGGATTAAAATTTTTACACTACACGCAACTAATAATTTCGACTCGTTGTTGGATAGTATATCTTTTCATGATGGAATGGCAAAACCTTACTGATGCGAAGTGTCAAAAGAGCGGGAAAAATATTTCCTCGTCTGCTTTCCCTATCGGAATACTATTGTAGCGTCCCTATTGAAAAGAAACCGTTATAAACATATATAATGTACTATATTAGTAGTCGCCTTCGCTCACTCTTATGGTACGCATCGTCACTAAGTGGACTGCCGTCCATGCTAATAAACACCTTAGGAACTAACTAATAAGTGTTCCTCGTACTTGTTAAAAAAAAAAAAAAAAATCTTAAAGTATGTGGCCGCTAGACTGGTAAGCGTTATGCGTTATAAAATGCGGGATATAAAGAAGATAGGTATTGATGAGAACAATACATTTTAGTTAAAATTTTTATTCTAGCATCAAAACTGCAGGAGCCACAGTTTTGGGCGGTTTGTGGGCGTTAGAGTGGGCGTGGCACTCTGCTGAAATGCTTGGAACGCTTCCTTCCGCCTGTTACATACTTTCCGACGAATAAGGTACACCCTTTTACTCTACGAGTAACGGGTATAGAAAGAGAAAAATGTAGCTCGAATGCCAAATTTCTCAAATATTTTTGGCAACAAGTTTTCGTAATTATTCTGTGGCAAACCTACATTCGACAACAACGACTCAAATGACACTTTTTGTGTATGGTTTCACATAAACTTTTAAAAATATGGCATCAAAACTCAATTATGGTTGTCCGGTTTTCCAGAGGATTCCTTATTTGCTTTATGATTTAATCCATGGTGGTGTCACGTTTTTCAGACCGTGCCCATCCTTAGACTCCAGTTATGGAGTTAGTTCAGTGTAAATGCTAATAGTTAACTTTATAGGAAGACGAGGCCTTACTGCCAAGTTTAGGCATGGGAGATCGCAATAGCCGAGCCAGCTCAACTAGCTTCAAAATATATATACTTATATCATTATATCTATCTGGCTATAATGTCATTGGCGACGTTCTTGCCATTACTTAGGAACTAAAGATAAGATTTAAACCATTTTCAGAGAGGCAACATTTTTTTAGGCCTGTTGATTTGTATGGTTGAGATCAATTTCAATCAAATGTTGTATTCTATCCATAAAATGAAAGGAGTCACCGTTTTGGGCACTTTGTGGGAGTTGATGGGCGTGGCAGCTCGCTGCAATATACTTGCGCCAGAATCTGTAGAATCTGCGCGTGTTATACAAACTTTGTAGATTTTATAGTTTCCGAGACCCAAGCGTGTATACGGACAGACAGACGAACATGGATAGATCGCCTCGGCTAGTAATCCTGATAAAGAATATATATACTGTATAGGGTTACATACTTTCTGACGAATGCAATATACCATTTTACTCTACGAGCAACGGGTATAAACATCATCGCATGAACATCCGAAGAGCGATAATGGTTTAATTTGAGTTGGTTCATTCTTAAATAGGAAATCATTTCAGTCACATTATAGGGTAAGAAATACATATTTTGACCCGTTACATAATTTTCATGATATACAAAAAATCTTTTAATTCAACAAGGAACTTGAACTTTTTTTTAATATTGTGTACCTGAGGATGATTTAAACCAATGTTTACTCGGCTAAGCATAGCCAAGACAAATGCAGCTGTTTTGCCTGTTCCAGACTGACTCTGCGCAATCATATTTTGTGGTGGATCCGCAAGAAGAGTTGGCAAGGCTGTTTCTTGAATTTTCGATGGAGTATTAAATCCCATTGCATAAATTCCTTTTAAAAGGGAAGCTTTGCTATAAAATATGATTTCCAAAAATTAATTATTGAGACGTAGTTTTAAAGTGTGTAGACAAAAATTTATACTTGTACTTACAGATGAAGGGCCTCAAAAGTTTTGATAGAATGCAATGGTGAATTCGGATTTTTTTGTTGTATGTCAAGCGATAGCTTAGTGTTTACCAGACCCTTTCCCAAAATCTTTATTAGTAGACTTGTTTCAGCCGGACTGAAAAAAAGCAAAATATTTATTTAACAAATGGAATGTTCCAAATGAAACAAGAATGGAAGCTAACTTCGGCAAACAGCTCCCATTTCATGCAATCAAAAACGTACATACATACTTTAGTCGGGCTGTTAAAAGCAGACAAATCTTAAATCTAAACTCAAATGTAAGTCATAGATTGGTGTTATAATATCGCGGTAATCTGCTGTGGTCGGCATTGACATGCTTTCACCCTCGCGGTTGTCGTGTTTTTTTTTTATTAGCCGATAACATCGATCCTTTATCGTTCAGATAAGCTTAAACTGAAATTTTGTCACAGAAATATATGGCGTAAAAAACGACCAATTGGTTCGCCAAACGAAGATTCCGTTGTTTTACCGTCTATCTTCTCTCAAAGAAGATTTCGTTCAGATAGGTTACAATTTAGTCGCAGTTTCAGTTCAACAAATATAAAAATGGCTGATCTACATCTTCTATCATTGGTTTCTGAGAAGATCGCCTTTTTGAAACGCAAAGCTGAGGTTTCTTTTGACAGCCTCAAGGTTATTGGCAGCGAAATAACACCTAACAAAATTGGAGCAGAGAGTGTAAACGATATGGATGCCCACTTTAACCAAACTAATCAAAGTAGGCCGACTTTTTTAGCGCATCAAGACGTACTTTTGATTTTAATAAAATTGTTCAACCGGTTCGAAATGAATTTGATGAAATGGCATTACTTCTAGAGTGGAGTTTGTGAGGTCACATTCAACAACCCAAGGGCTAAAATCATCCGAAGATTACCACGCGCCACAATGAATCACTAACTTTTATGATAATCAATCGATCGTGTGTTACCAACCTAAAGTTGCCTACTTTTGATGGAGGATGGTACTCATAGACAAGGACCTGGTGTTAACCAACTTTGTAAAGCTGCAGAGCCTACGGTTTTGTCTATTAGGCCCAGCGCTAAATGTAATTAGGTCGCTAGATATATCGTCAGCCAACTATCCAGTGGCTTTAGATCTGTTCAACAAACGGTATTCTTGTTTTCCAGTCCTATCGTGGAGATTCTTGGTCTCAAGAAGGTAGATTCGTCTGCGGCAATCAAACTTCGGAAATTTTCGGACAAAATAAACTCACATGAGGGGGTTTGGATTCTTTAGGATCAGCTCAGGATATTGTTGATACGTTTATCACTTTTATGCTGCTGCAAAAATTAGATGTTGCAACGCAAACTAGTTGGGAAGAGATCACTACCACCAAGGACAAGATACCCTTTGAAAAGAAATTTTATGAAATCTTGCAGAATCAATGCCGAAAACTGTAAAACCTTTAGCACGCCATCGATTATTATAATTGGTGTATTGATGATTTTTTACATTGAGTTGCTGCTAGAGTTAATAAAAATATGATTTAGCATAGTTCCGGACCCACCTTCGAAGTTTTATTTGGGATTAAACGGATCAGCTCATATATATTTATATTTTTTTTTTAACCTTTACTCTAGAGCAGTGGTCGGCACACACACACCATCACAAGTTTGTCTTGTATTAGTGTGAGTGTAACAAACACGAAGTTTGCGCGCGGCGTGCTGAGCCCTGACTAAAAAACGCGCCGAAGCTGAGATAAATATGACCCGAAGACCCATGCCGGAGTCACACGAACATCTACGTTATACGTGAGCGAGCAGAGGATGGAACACTTTCCTATGCTCACTAGATAGGCCGCTGTCGACCCCTGCTCTAGAGTAAAGTCAAGGGGTATACTAGATTCGTCAGAAAGTACGTACCAGCTAGAGGGAAGCGTTTCTGACCCAACAAAGTATAATCTTGATCAGCATCACTATTCGAGTCGACCTAGTCCGTATGTACGCTGTGATCTCGAAAACTATAAAAGCTGCAATATTGGGATTAGGAAGATTCTTGCGCAGCGCATGTATGTTTCCTCAGGGTGCCACGCCCACTCTAACGCCCACAAATACACAACACCATTCAAATGAATGATGATATCTCGGAAACTATAACTACAGCATAGCACCCAAAACTGTGATGCTCATAGCTTTGATGCTAGAATAATAAATTTAACAGAAATTAATCGGTTTCGTCAATACGTATTGATTGCCCTAAAAAAAAACTTTGCCATGCCCTCAAAACTCTCCAAGAATTTAGGAAAAGCAATGACGTCTGAGCCAGACAATAACATATATATTTGTATTTATGCAGGTGAGTGTTTAAATAGTTGCAAACCGAACTGCTCGGCAAATTTAACTTTTTTAAACAAAGCTGTTCCACAAAATATTTTATTAAACAACTAATGCAAGCATTTAATTTTAAGTAAATGTACATAATACGCTTTAAGATTGTTCATTTGCAGCAAACATACATTAATATAAGTGTGGTTTGCCTGTTTATGTATTTTACTCTCTTGGCGCTTTCAAAAACATAAGCATATGGAGAAAAATGAAAACGAAAAGCGCTGCCGGCGCTAAGTGAGAGCAGAGTGCGCGGCTAACGTGTTCTATTAAATAATCAAAAATTTAACTATTTGTCGTTTTTGTCTTCCCCACTATCTTCCCAATAAACTCAATAACAATTAATATTATCTAATTCCGATCAGGTTAATGTATAATTTAAATCGCTAAAAAACAATGTTGAGTCGCGGGCTTCTCGCTCTTTGTGTTTTCTCTGCATACTGACCGGCAAGGCATTCACATGCTCCAAAAAGAGAGAGACGGAAGTTCGTTTACCCGGCGTTGCAAAGCACTAGACGGCAGTAAAAGGACCGAAACTCTGTTCAAGTTAAGTTGAGGGGGAAAAACTTTAAGGGGCTGTACAACTTTCTGTTTTCCCATTAGACTTTTTAAGTGTATTACAATTATAAAGCGGTCATCTTAACTTTATTAACTTTTATATTTTAATTCAAAAGCTGAGTAACGCGTATCTAATAGTCAAAACACTCGCCTAAAGCGTTCTCTCTTTTTTTTATATTTGTTTTAGATTTGTTTTGTTGCGCCTAAAATTTGAACTTCAGTACTAAACAACGATAGGTGGTTTCAGTTGTTGTTAAACTTTTTTACGTTTTGGCAAATATTATTGTATCGAGAAGATGCTCTTTGGCCTTCCATATTAGAATTAAAATTTCGTTTTTAGAGTTTGTGTATTTTCTCGAAGTTTTAGCGAGGTGATTGACAAAAAGTGTTGTACAGTATACGTTTTTCGAATTAACATTTTGTGCTGTTACGCTTAACAAGGGGCTGTAAGCGCGTTGCAGATGGCACACAGCTTTTACCGAATCTTTTTTTTTTTGAAATTATACTAAAACAATGAAGTTTGTGCGTTCTGCTGCAAACAGTCATTTAAAACTATTTACAGAAATAAACATACAATTATTAAAATAATACTATACATACACCGAAAATGGTAATAAAATACACATTTTATATCAAGTGACTTTTTAATTGGACCGATTATTTTACGAGGAATATGCACTAACCCTTTGCTTAGAATGGTCTTTTTAAATTGAGCCCTTAAGCCACCATTGCCGTTTTTAGGTTTGGACAATATATATAATTGGGTTAAAAATAAAAGCTGTGTAACAAAATGGCGCGACATGTACAAGGGTGTCATCGAAACCGTCGACGACCTTGTGGTTTTAAGACGCCAAACCAAAATTTTTTCCGCAAAATACTAATGCTGGGTACATATGCTAAGCATGAAAAATTTAACTTCATATACTAAATATCTATTATTCATTGACTTTTTGACTATTTTGTTGTTGCGAAATTGCTGCACAATAAATGCTTGTTTATACAAAAATTTGAAAAAAATGAAAAATTTTAACTTCCCGTCGCTAAATATACGAAACAGCACTGTCCTAGCCAGCTGGTTGCGACTTTAAAAGTCTATCCAATCATTTCTGTTAAACGGACGAACAAGATGGCCAGGTTCTTCTAAGCAGTGGCCTTAAAATTTCAAGTATTTTTTGTTGTTATATCGACATTTTCTTGGGTACATTTTTGCTGAAGCGACAAAACCTGCAAGTTTTTATTAATTTATCAATAACTACAAGTTGTTTTTACTTTATATTTTTGTTACATATCAATATTTATTTTAAATTTTTAGTAAAAACTGTACTGTACAGTTTATTGTTTTTTGTTTGACAATTGCAGAAGGTATTATGATTTCAGTCAGAAGTTTGGAATGCTGTGAAGCAGTGATCACCATCACTAGACGATTAAGTCCCAAAAGCCTTCTTTTTATTGCATGTAATAAATAAATCGAATCGAGACGTATCAGAAAGCTTTATCGTCTTTATATTATATATATAATACGAATGACCGGAAAAATGGGTTACAGCACTTTTTACGATTCAAGAATTTCGAATAAACTTATTTCTTAATCGGACGAATACCATATAGCTGTAGTAGCAACAATCAATATATTTATGTAAATCTTCCGAACATACAAAACAGAACAGTAAACGCTTACTTAATGAACCAATTGCTTATTATACATACTGTTCAAAATAATCATAGGGCAAATACATTTTGTTTTTAATATATGTTTAAGTATTAATTTGTATTGACGATAAGGAAAAAATAAATTTATGGAGTAAACAAAATAAATATTTATTTTAAGAAATAAAACAAGAATTAAATATTTATTTAAAAAAATTATATATAAATAAAATATTTATTCCAATCGCTTTAGTGAACTTAACCTATTTGGCGAACGCCCTCGTTGTTTAAAGGTTAAAAAAATTTGTATTTATCATTCACGTTTAGTGGGATAAACGCCATTTTTGACTATAATTTTGTCCGGCATGATTGCTTAGAATCCTTTAAAGATTACGTCCCCTTCCTATGAACCAAATAAACCCAACTTTTACATAATCCTTAAAAGTGTTATAGCCAGACGAATTTAATTGTTTTGCGCCTAAGGCGAGCGTTTATTTAGGTAGCCATAGTTATTGACGAACACAAATCTTTTATATATTTTATATAAGCATCAACACTAGGGCATACAAATCACATTTCAATAGTTAAGTCATTATTTTGATTTCAACTCATGAAATAATCCCTATTCTGTGAGTTTTATATTAAACCTGACAAATAAAACTTATTCTCTGAGTTTTATATTCCACTTTAAAAAAAACAGGGTTTCTTTGAGTTTTATATAAAAATCAAATAATAAAACCTTTTCTCTGAGCTTTATTATTTTGATCAAACATAAAACTCAAAATCGTATTGTGAAAATGTAATTAAAAATGTAGAACGGCTATTTGTTAAGCTTGTTTCAGATACTATAGACCACGATAAGAATGATTATTGTATTAATTTATGGCGCTACCTTGTGGAACTCCAGTTTCAATGGTATACTGGTTGGATGTTGTTCCATTGCAACTCACCGCGAAGACTCTGTGATAGAAATACGATTCAAGTAACTTAAGAGTGTCATGATTTTTGCATAAGACCTTCAAGACTATCTCGGTCAAATGCTTGGGAGACACCGAGGAATACCGCACTACAATATTCCCGATGTTCAAAGGCTGTACGAATTTCTGATGTTATCCGGTTGTGTGATCTTAGATAAAACCATTCTCATGCGCGTGAGAAAGCCTTCTCTAATAATTTGGACAGGCACGATAATAAACCTATTGGCCTGTACGATGAGGGAATTGTTTGGTCTTTTCCAGGCTTCGGTATCATTGTGAATATAGTTGCATTCAATTTTTTTGAGAAGTACCGAAGTTTTTTTTATCCCGTTAAATAGTTTGCATATAAAACACACTGCACAGTTTGGACTGCACTAAGTTAGGCAATACCGTTGCAGTTTTTTTTTTGTCAGATTTGATCCCCTTCAGAAAAAAAGAATGGAGAAGGGATATTTGAATAAGTTTTGACAGTGGTTTGGGGCTATCATGGAATACGATTCGACAATGGTATTGAACGCATAAATAAGCAGCGTAGAAGTAGAAAGCGAAGCAAGCTTTTCGTGCGTGTGAATGCTCGCGACAAACGACAAGAGAGTAAGTGCATATACAAGTTTTGATCGTGAAAAAGTGACTTGTACAAATTATAGGAAAAAGAAATTGTGTGTTCGCTTAGCCCTAACAGTGGCCTTAACATAGCCCTAACAGTATATATATTTACATGAGTCGTTTTTCGTCCGAAAAAAAAATCGGAAGATTATTTATGTTTGTTGGATATTCTTTATTAGAACGTTGGAAAAAGACTAATTGTATGTTACAGAATTGGTTAGAATGAATCCTCGGCTTGCGTCTTAGAATTTACTGTTAGTGCATTAGGTGACGCAATCGCCACTTCTTTGTTTATGCTTACATAATTCTGTCAGACAAAATCATATGGTTATTTATGTGATTTTGGGGTATAGTTTTGGTATTTCTTGTAACTCTTGTGAGTTTTGTAACTCTTGTGTTTCTATTGTTGGGTCGTCACCTTTTGTGTATTTAATAAATATTCTTTTAGGTATTTCCTTAAACTGATAAAGTAGGTACAGTGATATACTTAATATTAAGAGACCCAGTGTTACAATTACAATTATTTTGCAAATTTGGTTTTTCTGTATTTTGTTCAAAAAATAGTTCTTTTGCTTGTATGTATGATATGGGGTCCAATTTGGTGACATTATTTCTTGTGTATATGCTTTGTGTATAGCAGAATTATAATTGCTTATGGATAAATCGTTAATTGCAATTGAGAAATTGTGTATTTTGATCATACTGTTTTCTTCAAATACAATTTCATTTTTAATACAATTTTGATTTAGTATAGTTTTTGACAAATTTCATGTAACTATAATATTTGGTTCGACATGATTAATTTGGGTAGTTAATAGCGTTTTTGTGTACCTGCATAAATAAAAATATCAGCTGGTGTTCTACCTGTTGCATTGTGTTTTATTTTATGATTGTAAGTATACAGTATTACTTCCATTTTCATAAGTTTATTTTCCGTATTGTCGCTGGTCTCGATAACACGTATTTTTTCGTTAATTGTTTTGTGTAATCTTTCTACATCTGATTCTCCATTTTTACTTGTTGTTATCTGAATATTTACGTTTTCTGTGTCCAGCCAATTTTTAAGCGCTATACTCATAAAAGCACTATCCCTATCTGTTTTCAAGGTTCTGGGTTTTCCCATTGAATTAAATATTCGAAAAAATCCCCTTGTAACTTCCATCCAGTCCGTTCCGTTAATTCAATCGCGGTTACAAATTTTTTATAAATCAATACAAGTTAGGTAATTTTGCTTTTTGATCATGTAAATATCTGCGAAGTAAATTTCCCTACAAAACTCTGATTCTGGAGTTGTTTTTAAAAAAAGCGATGTTTTTTATGTTCGGTTTTTGCTTGGTTACAAACATTACACTCATTAATTAAATTCTGAATTAAATTCTGGTAGTCGGGATAATAATAGGTTTTTTTGAAAAGCCTTACCATTTTTTCAATTCCTGGATGCAATAGTTTTTCGTGGTTGCTAACAATAATTTCTTTAAATTCAGCGTAAGTTCTTGTCATGTAATTTAATTACTGCTCTTACAATTTTTGTAGTAGAGTTCATGACCTGTTTAAAAGCTTGTTGAATGATTTCAAAATCAGAGTCGTGTTCGATGTAAAGTGCACTTGACCTGGTACAAAAGTGTTTTATTAATATTTGCTTAGCTTTCTCAATGTTTAATTCATAAAACATTATTTTAATCTTGACTTTCTTAAAATAATTTTCACTTTGTTCACCTTCTGTATTGCTTCGAATCATTTCTACCTGTCTTACGAAATGATTGATTGGTTTTTCAGCTATTGTTATTGTTCGGAGCAGATCGCCAGCGCCTAGTCATGCGCGCATAGGTGTACGACGGCACCTGCATCGCTCTCTGCTTATCTTTCGCCTTCTTTCTTATACCCATAAAGCTGTCGCTTATCTATTCAGCAACTACTTTGTAAGCCTGCATATGTCTATATGAAGATCTTGGAGCCAAGCTTTTTACACATTCACAGTCCGTCTGCCGCTCCGAATAAACGCTATACATTTTAATATAACCTATTCGTGCGTTATTAATTATAAATATAAGGGTGGCATATTTTTTGTCTTCCCCACAAACATTTGGTGACCCCGACGTGAAAGCAGTTTTTATCGGAGTCTGCAGCTCGGTCTCGCGATTGTTTAATATAGTTTAAACAAACGCTTTGTTTCGCTGTCGTTATCGTGCATTCGGGCACAAACATACGAACACACATACATACATAAGTGCATATAAAAGTGCACAGCCGGCCGTTTGATTTTTTGTACATTTTGCGCTGTGAAAAAACACCAAATTTGTGTTGTGCAAATAATTCTTAACAAAGTGAATCGCATTTAATCTTTGTTAATAGCGCATATTACATATATACATGTACATATAGCCATACATACATTCGTTTGCCAGTTACATAATCCGCTGTTGCTAGGCAGGCAATTTATCGGCAAGAACAACAACAACAAAGTTAAAGGTTCCGTTGCATCTCGGCGACGCTTGTTAACCTTCACGTTTTCGCGGTAAAGGGTATACGGTGTTTTGTGCCTCTAACGCGGTCGGACATTTTACCTTACTTCATTTCCATTTCATTTTTTTCTTTCTCGTGATTGAAAAATGTCTGATACGGAAAACTCGGTTCGGGCGCAAAATGAACCCACAAGTGACGTCGACTACTACCGAGTCAAGGCCCAATCTATTTTGCGGCAAATGAGCTCGATGAAATGCTATTTAAACGCTGATGCGGTTAATCAGTTTGACGAATCTGATTTGCTGGCGCGAATGGAATGGATCAATTCCTTAAACCAGGCATTTGATTCTGCGCAGACATCGTTGGAAAGACTGGACTTTGCAGAGATCTCGAGCGACCATCGGATTGAATTTGCTGAAGTCTTCATGGATGTGAAGGCGAAACTAAGCCGAGGCTTGGCGGCTCATCGCAAGTCACAATTGCCGGCTTCAACCGCTGCAAATTCAACATCTATTGACATCACTAATAATGCGGATCTTTCTTTTCGATCTAGAAAGCCTCGGTTGCCAAATTTGGAAATTGCTCGTTTTCATGGATCCTACTCTGAGTGGCCGGATTTTCTTGCGACTTTCACTACGGTCATCGGAAATGATGATGAGCTAAGCGACATTGAAAAATTACAATATTTGCGTTCGAGTTTGGGCGGCGTGGCTCTGGAAACCATACGATCGCTCGAACCCTCGAATGCTATTTTTAAAAAGGCTATGAATTTGCTGGTTAATCGATTTGATAATAAAGTTTTACACTTTCAGGCACATGTTCAGGCAATATTCGGTTTAAAGGGTGTCGAGAAGGGATCTTCGAAGGGTCTTCGGGAGCTGAGCGATTGCATGAATTCGCATCTGCGAGCAATTCGAACCCTGGCCAATACGCAACAAATTTTGGATGAACTTTTAATTCACATCGTCACTCGGAAACTGGATCAGAGGACGCGGGAAAAATGGGAAGAGGATTTGTCAATCACTGAGCTGTCTACCTGGGATGCTATGGAGTCGTTTTTGGAAAAGAGGTGCAGGATGATGGAAAACTTGGATCAAGCCTTGGTAACTCAAACACCAGGCCAGCAGGTGGGAAAAAACTTGCACAAATATAACCAAAATACACTTATTGCATCTGCTACTAACTCAAATCATTTGACATGCTTATTTTGCGATGCACGGGATCATTATTTGCCAAAGTGTCCTCGATTTTTAAATTTGAGTCCGAATCTTCGATATAAAGAAGCAAAGAAGTTGCACCTTTGCCTCAACTGTTTGCGCAAGGGGCATAGTTTGCAGCAATGCAAGTCGACTCACTGCAAGTATTGTTGCATGAAGCATCATTCATTATTACACATGAACCATGACCCATCCGCAACATCAACCTCATTTTCATCTCCATCATGCGATCCATCCTCGAGCTCTCAGCCATTACCATCTACTTCATCAGCATTAGTATCATGTTCGCATACATCATCGCATCCTGATCATCATTTACCAAGCCCTCCACCCAAAGCCTTAAATATTTTGCCGATCGACTACGTGTTGCTTCCAACTGCTATTATCTACGTCAGAAATAGAATTGGAGCATTTATGCCTTGCCGAGCAATTTTAGATTCGGCCTCCCAGCTAAACTTCATAACCTCTCGCTTAGCCAGCCAACTAAACTTGAATCACAGAAGATCGCAAACGTCGATTTCTGGGATAGGAGAATCTTCCATGATCTCTGATAAGACTGTCGATATTCTTGTGCAATCACGGGATGCAAGCTATCGAGCGGCATTCACAGCGGTTGTGACTCACAGTATTACTGATTATCAACCCCATTTCAATATAAATGCAACATCGTGGAGGATACCGCAAAACATTTCACTCGCTGACCCTAATTTCAATCAATCACAACGAATTGACCTTTTACTCGGCGCTGGGTTGTTTTTCGAAATAATTTCTATGGGACAAATTCATTTGGATAGGGCTTTGCCAACTCTTCAGAACACCAAGCTTGGTTGGATAGTCTCTGGAGGGTTATCATCGAACATGCCAACTCATAAGTCGGTTTTACAAGCCAGCATCAAGGACCCAGCTGATTATTCCGATGACACACTTTCCGCCGTTGTAAAGCGATTTTGGGAAATTGAGGACTTCACTTCGTCTAAGCCATCTTTATTGCCGGAAGACTTGCGATGTGAGCAACTTTTTACTGAAAATTGCATTCGACTTGGAAACGGCCAATACTCTGTTCGTCTCTTGACCACTTCCGGATTCGAATCTTTAGGTGATTCTTATTGCTTGGCTCGTCGTCGTTTCAAGAGTTTGGAAGCTAAATTAGATAGAAACCCAGCCCTGAAAGCTCAGTATTCAGCATTTTTGAGGGAGTATATCGACCTAGGTCACATGTCTCTTGTAACTAAGGAACCGCCAGAAACACAATTCTTTTTGCCCCATCATTGCGCACATAAGCAGGAAAGCACGAGTACGAAGCTTCGTGTCGTTTTTGATGGATCTGCTAAAACAACTTCTGGTAGCTCTCTGAACGACTTACTTCTGGCAGGACCAACAATTCAACAAAAAATCTTCAATATACTGCTTCGCTTTCGATTTTTTAAAGTTGCCCTTTGTGGAGATATCTGCAAGATGTACCGTTGCGTGCGTGTTTCGTACCCGGATGATTTCTTGCAGTGCATCGTTTGGAGAGAGAGCTCCAGGAAAGAATTGAGTGTTTTTAAATTGAACACGGTGACTTACGGAACCAAGCCAGCTGCCTTCTTGGCTATAAGGGCCATGCATCAACTCTCTTACGATGAGGAGGAATCATTTCCTATTGGAGCAAAAATTGTTCGTAGAGATTTCTATGTGGATGATTTAATATCTGGTGGGGACTCAGTTGAGGAGGTGAGAGAAATTCGTCGTCAGGTGAAGGAATTACTGTCGCGAGGCCACTTTCCAATTCGCAAATGGTGTTCGAATAAGTCAGCAGCCCTGAAGGGAGAGTCTGAATGCGACAAGGAGCTGTTAATCAAATTTCACGATGGATCGGATGTCGCCAAGGCATTGGGACTAGTCTGGGATCCATCTTCTGATCAGCTCCTATTTCATTTTTCTCAACTGCCAATCAATCAACGACCCACTAAGCGGGTTGCATTGTCGACGATTGCCAAATTCTATGATCCACTCGGTTTAATAACTCCTATTATCACAAAATCTAAGATTTTTCTGCAATCTCTATGGAGTGCGAACGTGGATTGGGATGATGCACTGCCAGAGCCCATTCTTTCGTCATGGGGGGAGTTATCGGTCGTACAGAACTTAAAATTCCCACGATTCGTACTGCAACCAAGGGCTTCCGTTGAGTTGCATGGATTCTGCGATGCTAGCATGTCAGCTTATGGAGCGTGTCTATACTTGCGATCGGAGACCAATGGAGAATCGAAAGTCCATCTGCTCTGTGCCAAGTCAAGGGTAGCTCCATTGAAGGCCTTAACAATTCCAAGATTAGAACTTTCCGCAGCGCTTTTATTGGCTGAGCTAATCGTAAACGCCAAGGAAGCCATAGATTTCGATTGCACCTTTCATTGCTGGTCGGACTCGTCCATTGCGTTGGTGTGGATTCGGCAACCTCCGAGGGAGTTTAACGTTTTCGTATCAAACAGAATCGCGAAAATTCAGGAGATGACGAAAGACATGTCTTGGCATCACGTTCCTACAAACTTGAACCCGGCAGACGTCGTATCGCGAGGATGTACCCCAAGAGAATTGTTGGAACATTCCCTTTGGGCTAACGGGCCTCCATTCCTTCTGCAAAGCTCGTCAAATTGGCCGTCCCTGCTAGACTCAGTAAAGGATCTTCCAGAGCGCCGTTCTGTGGCTCTAATTGGGGCCGTTTGCATAGACAGTTCATCAAACTGCAAATTCCTCAACTCTTTCGATAAGTTGCAGCGCGTATTTGCATACATTTATCGATTCATTTCAAATTGCAGAGCCAAATCTGCGCCGTTAAAAGGTCGACTTTCGGTGGAGGAGATCAACTCTGGAACTGTACTTCTTCTGAGGACCATCCAACAGGTTAACTTGGCGAAGGAGTATGGATCTCTTAGCCAGGGCAAGCCGTTTCCACAGAAAAGCAAGCTGGTTTCGCTTAGACCTATACTCGGCTCCGATGGGTTACTTCGCGTGGGTGGAAGGCTTCAGAACGCAAACTTGGACTACGACACGAGGCATCCGATACTGTTGCCCAAGGATCATCCAGTCACCAAGGCGATCATCGTTTATTATCATGAGAAATATTTGCATGGAGGATCGCAGGCGCTGCTTGCCGCATTACGGCAAAGGTACTGGCCGATTGGAGGCCGCAAGTTCGTCGCCAGCGTTATCAACAAATGCGTCCGATGTTTCCGAATGAAGCCTGTTACTTGGGAGCACGTCATGGGTAGCCTTCCAGCAAATAGAGTGCAGCCTAATCCAGCTTTTCATACCACAGGAGTGGACTATTGTGGGCCATTCTATCATAAAGCAGAGGCCAGAAATAAGGCACCCCACAAGTGCTATATCGCCGTCTTTGTCTGTTTTTCCACGAAGGCTGCTCATTTGGAAGTGGTCCAGGATCTCACGACGGATTCTTTCATCGCAGCGCTGAGGAGATTCATCAGCCTTAGAGGCAGTCCGCGTACCATTTGGAGCGACAATGCTACAAACTTTGTCGGTGCAAAGAGAGAGCTTGCCGAGCTGAAAGAGCTCTTTTTGAGCGAGCAGCACACAGCATCGATATCTTCCGTCTGTTTAACTGATGGGATCGATTGGAAGTTCATCCCTCCGCGTGCCCCGCACTTCGGTGGTTTATGGGAGGCCGCTGTGAAGTCAGCTAAATTTCACTTCTACAGAGTCGTCGGTGCATCCATCTTAGCCATCGATGAATTAAGAACTCTTGCATATGAGATTTCTGCCATCCTTAACTCCCGTCCACTCTGTCCAATTTCAGAAAATGCTGAAAGCCTTGAGGTGCTAGCACCGGCGCATTTCCTGAAGGGTTCCAGCTACACTAAGTTTCCTGAGCCTGGCATTACTCATCTCCGCGACGACCGCCTCAGCAGATGGGGGTTGCGGGTTACCCAGATGCAGCAACATTTCTGGAAAAGGTGGAGCAGCGAGTATTTGTCCCTACTTCAAGAGAGGAGCAAGTGGCGCGTCGAAACGTCTAACATCAAGGTTGGACGCATAGTTTTGCTTAAGGAGGACAACGTTCCACCCTTGAGATGGCAGCTTGGGTGCATCCAAGAAGTCATACCCGGCGGGGACGGAGTCATCAGAGTAGCTATGGTTCGTACAGCTACGGGTCTGATCAAGAGAGCCGTCGCCAAGCTAGCCGTTCTGCCCATCGATTCCGAGATAGTTGGAACCTTACCTCTTCCAACGGGGGGAGTATGTTCGGAGCAGATCGCCAGCGCCTAGTCATGCGCGCATAGGTGTACGACGGCACCTGCATCGCTCTCTGCTTATCTTTCGCCTTCTTTCTTATACCCATAAAGCTGTCGCTTATCTATTCAGCAACTACTTTGTAAGCCTGCATATGTCTATATGAAGATCTTGGAGCCAAGCTTTTTACACATTCACAGTCCGTCTGCCGCTCCGAATAAACGCTATACATTTTAATATAACCTATTCGTGCGTTATTAATTATAAATATAAGGGTGGCATATTTGTTGTCTTCCCCACAAACAGTTATTAAATTTTCATTAGGTTTTTGTCGCCCATACTATAGCTAATAACTCTTTTTCAATTGTACTATAGTTTTCTTCATGTGCATTTAGAGTCCTACTAATGTAACTGATTGGTTTGTTATCCTGCGAAAGAACTCCTCCTAATGCAAAATTGCTAGCATCAGTAGTTAATTGAAATTTTTTTATTCAAAATCAGGACAAATCCGTATGGGATCGTTTATGATAAGTTGTTTTAATTTATTGAATGCTGCAATAAATGTATCATCTTTAAGTGTCACTTTAGAACCAGCTTTTAAACATTTAGTTAAAGGCTTTGAAATGTCTGCGAAGTTTGGAAAGAATTTTCTGTAATAACCGCAAAGACAAGAAATGATTTTATTTCTTTTTGAGTTTTGGGAATTGGAAATTTATTGATTGCCTTAAGCTTTTCAGGATTTGTCATTACACCGTTTGGTCCAACTATGTGTCCCAAAAATTCTGTTTATTTTTTCAAAAATTCACATTTCTCTAGTTGTAATTTTAGATTAGCGTTTTGAAGAGACGTAGAGAAAACAATTATATCGTCCAAGTATACAAGGCAATGCTTGTTTATTAATTCACGAAGGACATTGTTCATGCATCGCTGAAAAGTTGCAGGTGCATTTTTTAATCCAAATGGTATTCGTGTGTACTCGTAGTGTCCATACTTTGTGGAAAACGCTGTTTTGTTTATGGAATTTTTGTCGATTTCGATCTGGTGGAAACCTTTAGTCAAATTAATGGTGGTAAAATATTGACACCGTCCTAGCTTACCTAGTATTTCGTTCATATTGGAAATGGGAAATGTATCACTAATAGTGATCTCATTTAAGCCCCTATATTCTACTACAAGTCTAAATTTTTGTTTACCTGATTGTTTGTTTAAATTATCCACAATGGAATGTAATAAGGTGACTGGCTGAGCCTAGTTATTCCTGGCTTTAACATATCCTGTATTTGAGACTCAACTTCTTTTTCAAATAAAAAGGATACCCATACGGTTTTTTATAAATTGGATTTTCATGATGCGTTTTTATTTCATGCTTAACAACATTCGTAAAGGTCAAATTTTCACCATCACGATATTGAATGCATTTATATTGTTTTATTAATTTTAATTATTTAACTTTTTCTTCTTTATTTAAGTGTTCTAATCGAAAATTTTTTCCCTCTGCTTATTCATTTTGAACAGCATAATTTATTTCATCAGTATAATTTTTAGATTTTAGCAATGACTCAAAATCATATATTTGTGTTGAATTTTTAAAACTAATGTTTTTGTGTATAAAAAATGAGCCCACTAATAGTAGTGCGATTATTTAAATAATCAATTTTTGCGTGGTTTGCCTCTAGTAACTTTCGTCCTAGTAGTATGTCATAATTGGAAGAAAAGTCGCGAATATAAAATATTTGTTCTTGAGTAAATAAACTGTTAGGTGCAACTTTTACAAATTCATTTAGTTCATAATGACCTGTCATAGTGCGTATAATTGTCGGATCTTTATGTATACTCCCGTTAAGAAATTTCTTTTTCATTTAGTTAATTGATGAACCGGTATCGACGAGGCAATGATAATTATGATTATTCATAGTTATTTCTATGTATGTAATTGGTCCGAGGCTTGCATTGGAAAATTTTCATTTTCATCATAAACATCTTCTTTGTACTCTTTAATTTGTTGATAATTTTCGTCTGCTTGCATTCTTGATTGTCCACTATTACTTTCTTTGACTCTCTTTTGTGATTGGTTAGGTACTCAGCACGATCGTCCACTTGGCTGTTGGCTTTGATTCATTGTATTACTTTGCTGTCTCTGAATTAAATTTCTTCGAAACTCTTCGTAACTTCCCCTAATTTGGCCAAAAGAGTTATTTCTGTTATTCGATTGGCACCTATAATTTTGTGGAACCATTCTTTGGGGTTGATTGGGGTGTGGTTGAATTGAAAGAGCTGGGCCAGGATTAAATTTTTGGGTGTTGTACAAATTAGTGTAAGGTCAGGGGTTACGTGTATAATTTGTTTGTTGTTGCTTTTGAATTTTATTATTTTTCATTTTCATTTTCATTTTCTTAGTATAGCCCTTCTTGCTGAGCCGCTTGTTTCAGTTTAGGTACTGTTAAAATATCGCTTCTTGCTAGTGTCATAAAAATTCTGTCAGGTAATTTTCGTTGTATTAGGTTTTTGTAGTCCCAAACATTGCTTCTGTGTACAATATTAATTTCTTTTGGATTTCCCTCAAGTTCTAATTTGTTGCTTATAACTAACTTTTTAAGCTCGATCTCATTACAAAATTATCTTAGGTTACCTTGAAAATTAATATTGTATAATCGCCTTAATAGTTCCTCCACAGGGGTCTGCGTTTTGTACTCGTCGATTAGGGCTGCTCTAAGATCTAACCAGTTGTTGAGTTGTAGAACTTGCAGAGTCCTCTGAGCATCACCGGTGATTTGAAGTTCAATTGCTCCAAATATAACGCTTGTCTGTCGATCATTGGTTGTAGGATACAGACACAAAGGTAGTTAACTCTTCTGACAAAGGTTCCTAGGGTAGATGGATCTCCTTCAAACGTTGGAATATTCCGGATCTGGGACAAAAGCTGATTTAAGTTTTTCACCGTCAATGGGTTGGGTGCCACACCAATTTGTGGTTGCCCTTGAGCTCTCAGTCAACTTTATCACTGACCGAATTGGATTTATTCAGTAGTCGATTGAAATATAATTTATTTTTATATTTTTTATCAGTGCCATTAATTTGCGCTTTGGTTCTTTTGAGGATCTGTTAGTTGCACTCCCGAGCTAGTCGATTAAATTGCTTACTTGTGGGCAATCTAGACCTAACCTGGTTGATCTGCCGAAAGACCGCATGCAGGCAGCTCCCGCATTTTCGGTTACTGGTGTAGATTATTGGGGACCTTTCTACTACAAGCCAGAAGTTCGTAACAAGCCTAAACACCATTTGTATCGCTCGTTGGGATCATCATGACATCGTATGCATCAAAGATGAAGGCCTACCTCGTTAAAATGGCCTCTAGCAAGAGTCGTCCAAGTGATTTCCTGAGCCAGTTGCGTCGTTAGAGTTGCTGTTCGAAATTTATCTCTCGGGCCACGTATTGATACAGCATTTAACATTAACAGCGCTTTTCACGTTCTTTACAAAAAAAACTAGAGAACGCTATGGTCGATCCCATAGACCCGTAAGAAGCTCAACAATATACATGCCAAATTCTAAATCTAGCTCTTATAGTTCCCAAGATCGCAGCGTTCATACGGACGGACAGACGCACATGGCTAGATCGACTCGGCTGATCAACAATATATTCTTTATAGGGTCGGACACGCTTTCTTTAACCTGTTACATACTTTTCGACGGATCCAGTTTATCCTTTTACTCTACTACAAACGTCCACAAACCTTATAAAATGCTAACAGCAATTTTCAAGTACTTTTCAAAAAACTAGAGAGAACGCTGTAAGAAGCTCAAGAATATACATGCCAAATCCCCAATTCTGTCTTCCGTTCATACGGACGCACAGGGTAGATCGAATATGCTGATCAAGAATATATACACTTTATAGGGTCGGACACGCTTACTTTTACCTGTTACATACAAATGCGGCAAAAAAAAATAGCACCATTGTGTAAGCAAGTCTTGGTGCTATAAAATGGTCGTTTTTTTGCAATATTTCCAATCTGTTTTTAAGTGTAAGTAGGGTTACATATCTAGTAACTAAAAAAGTGGTTACGCCCAAAACGCGAACCGTTTTTACAACTTATTATTGCAGCAACAAAAATAGCACCATTATCGGTTTTTGTGTTTAAACTTCACTTCTTCAGAGCTTTTTGTTGTTCTTTCGTTTTGTTGTATTAAGAATAAGTACTACTAAGTGATTTGGTAAAATAATGAATAAAATAGTGTTCCCAATGGGTCATGGGAGGCACTGTAATCAGAAAATAGAAGGACATTCAAAAAGCTATGTTATATAGGCTATGCAAAAGATAAGTTACACTCATGGACAATATAATAGGTGTGTTTTTTTTTTATTTTTAACTTTTTATTTCTAATTCTTATCATCTCTAATCTCAACAAAACAAACTTTTTTTAAAACTTATATTAATTTTTAAAGACAATTAATATAAGTTTTGAAAAAAGTTTGTTTTGTTGAGATTAGTTCCGAGATTGGTTCCGAGAGCAATATGTGGATGTTCTTGAGTGGCCAAGTCAATCCCCGGACCTCAATCCCATCGAGAATCTCTGGGGTGAACTCAAAAGAGAGGTGGGAAAGACTTTATGTCAAAATAAAAGTCAACTTTGGGATATTGTCCAAAGAGCATGGTACAATATTCCAATTGGAACATGTCGCAAGCTAATATCCTCCATGCCAAGACGAATGGAGAAAGTCCTGCAAAATAATGGCGGATATACCGGCTATTAGCTGCCAGATACTTAGTTTAATATAAAAAAAGACCAAACATTGTGAAATATTGATTTAATTTAAACATTTATCTTTGTACACCTATTATTGTGTCCAGCCAAAATTGGAGGATTTAAGGAAATATTTAATTTAGTTGTTTATGAAAAGGTTTGTGAAACCTTTGTTACTTTTTGTTTAACGACAATTAATATAAGTTTTGAGAAAAGTTTGTTTTGTTGAGATTAGAGATGATAAGAATTAGAAATAAAAAGTTAAAAATGAAAAAAAAACACACCTATTATATTGTCCATTAGTGTATTTTGAATCGTCGAATTCTTTAAAATAATGATTACTAGTGACCTAAAACAAGAACCCAAAAGCCTAGCACGGAGTGGGAGAGCCGCAATCGCCCCGTAATTTTTAAAAATTAAGTGCACAAATGCAAGTAAGACACGTTTAAGACGCCTATGGAGTTGAATTTTAATTTTATTATTTGTGAGTACATGAAAAGTTTAATATAAACAAAATTACGCGCTTGGCGACCAAAAAAAATCTCCCTAGACTGCAAAGCAAAGAGAATTTTAAGGACGAGTCTTAAAAAGGTCTCACAGTAAGAGGAAAACCCACTTTATAGTCTGGCGGCTGAAAATTGATTTTGTTTAGATGAAACAGCCTTCAAATTTACATCAGACAACCAACAAACCCAAAATTAAGTCTCCAATTGACATTTACAAAGAATAATCATAGTGAAGCTAGTATCATGGTATGGGCATACTCTCGTACTATGGTGATAGTACCATATCATAATGTAAGCCAGTACATTATCAACATGTTTACTTTGATAGCTCAGAAATTATGATGCTTTTTTATGCTTAATACAAAATTAATTTATTTTGGAAGCTCTACCACTATTATAAACGAAAACATAGAGAGTAGTCCAATATCAAAAATCATTGCAGAAATGTAAAAATAATATATAATAATAATACAAATATAATTGCCTGGTGTAGAATAAAAACGCTTTATTTCCCGTTTTGAGTGGACTGTATTTCAATGATTAAATTTGTCACATTTTCTTGTGTGTCCGATGCCTTCCGTTGTAGTCTTAACACTAAGTCCTAAAAAATCTCTAAAGTGTGACGCAGCACCAAAATACAATAAAAGGGCAAAAGTTAGTATTTCATATACCAAAGAGAATAAGATTCCCCAATGTGGCGAATGGGGAGGTATAAAACTCCATTTGATTCCATCAACGGCCAGCGATTGTGCTAGATTGCGTTGATGCTTCTGCGAAGATAAAAATTGTTGCATCTCATCTAGTGCCCGTTTGGCACCAACAAAATTCTTCACGTTGTCGCTGAAGATCTGTGAGCATTTTCCTCGAAGGGACATGAAACGCCGAAGACATGCCAGGAATGTGTCTGTGCTAAGATCGGTGGCCAGTTCCAAATGAATGGCTGATGTTACAATCAAACAAAGAGGCATATGTAGCCCTTAGTTTTTCGGGGATTGCGCCCTCTCCTTTCCTTCAGTATAAATGGACCAGCGTAGTCACAGCCTGAGTGCTGGAAGGGTAAAGCTTCAGTTATACGGATGCCTGGTAGATCGGCCATGAATTGGTGCTCCGTGAGTTTACGTTGGCGAAAACATTTCATGCAGTTGTGAACCAGATTTCTTATCAGGTTGCGCGCACCAAAGATCCAGTACCTTTGACGAACAATTACAAAAAGTGCAGAAACTCCTGGATGAAGATTTGTCGTATGCTCGTGTTCCAAGATCATTCTTGTGATGCGGTTCGACTTCGGAAGCAGTATAGGGTGTTTTGCATCAGCTGGTAATTGTGAGTTATCCAGTCGTCTACCAACTCGAAGAAGTCCATCCTTGCTGATAATCGCTTCACCAACTGGGAGCGGCTGCGAAGTGGCTTGTTTTCCGTCAGTAGTTTGCGGTCTTCCATGAAACACTTCTGAGCCTCTTGCAGGCAAAGAATGCGAGCAGCCTGAATCTCCTCCATTTGCCAGCGTTGCAGATTTAATGGCCTTGGTCTTTTGGATGAAGCGTAAGGCGTAAGCTACAACGCGTACCAGCTTTGTCCAGGACGAGACGCGTTGAGTCAAAGCTTCGATTGGTGACAATGAGCAGTTTTTCTGTGCGGTTAATGCGGTGGTCTTCACTTCTTCCACGCCATGGTTTTCTAAAAGGGAAGAACAGAACTTTTTAGAGGTCCACTTTACCGCAAGCATTTCTGGATCTTGCAGCCATGAAGTTCCCATCCACCATAAGTCAAAATGGAGAAGGTCCGAAGCAAGCATTCCTCTTGTGGCGCAGTCCGCCGGATTCTCCTTTGTGTTTACATGATGCCATGCGTTGCGCGGTAAGGCTTCGAGTATTTCTGAGGTTATGTTGGCTACAAATGTTTTAAGGTTAGATGGTGGATGTGAAAGCCAGGCCAAGACTATGGTTGAGTCACACCACGCATGTACTTCAATGTCCTTGTGTTGTAGCGCAGCCTTGACTGATAAGAACAGTCGGCTCAGTAGCAAAGCGCCACACAATTCGAGACGCGGTAGAGACTGCTGCTTCAGCGGAGCAACTCTGGTTTTTCCAGCTATGAGTGAAACAGATACGGTGCCATCTGCTCGCACTACTCTGCTGTAGATGACTGCAGAATATGCCTTGATAGAGGCATCTGAAAATCCATGCAGTTCGATGTGATCTTCATTGTTTTGAACAAACCGTGGCAGGCGTAGATCTCGAAGGATGTGTTGGTCGTCACGGCATTTATTCCACCAGTCCGCAATTTTTGGAGGAAGCTTCGTGTCCCAGCCGAGATCGAGTAGCCACAATTCTTGGAACAGAATTTTAAATTGCACTACCACTGGCGACAGAATACCCAGCGGGTCAAAAATGCGTGCCTCATCTGACAGCACTTGGCGTTTGGTGTTGTGCGGATTTGTTGTAATGCAAACTTTGTAGGATAACATATCCTCTTCTGGATCCCAATGAATGCCAAGAACTTTTGCTGTAGAATTGGATCCTTTGCCTTGTACTTCGGTTGTAGCGAGAGATCTGCCAGCGACACGCGATGAATTGGAAACCCATTTACCAAGTTCCATGCCTGCACATTTCATCAACTGGATCAACTCATTTTGATTGCGAATGAGCTCCTCCTCGGTATTTGCTCCGGTCAGTACGTCGTCAATGTCTTCTGGCGATAGTTCTCGCATATGGCCCAACTGAAGATACTCACGCATAAATTGCACGTACTGTGAATGCAGATTGGGGTCTTTCTTTAGGCGGCGCTCTACCCCCCTGAATCTTGTTAGCGCTCCCTGTAAAGTATCCGAAAACTGTTCCTTGGAGTTTTTGAACGGAAGTTTGACGATGTAACGCCCCTTAGAGTCCCGAGTGTGCGTCTTTACAAAGTGCCGTTCAACTTCATCGTCCTCTGGTTTCCCATGGAATTCCTGGTTGACATCCTCCAGCTCCCAAAAGCGCCGTAGCGATTCGTCAATGTCAATAGCCGTGTGCATTGTTGTTGTAGATGAACATCCGGTAGTAACGATAGATGTTATGACCCATCCAAATATGGTCGAAATGGCGATGATGTCGAACATATTTTGACCGGTGAACACGGTCCAAACGTAGTCGCTGCCCAGGAGTATATCAACTGGCGCCAACGACTGATAGTCAGAATCCGCAAGCTCAAAGCCAACGAACGCCTTGAGTGCTGAGGCGGCGATATCGTGTCTTGCCAACGTGGAGGTAATTTTGCTGAGTACGTGAGCACGCACCTTCATTGTGTGATCTGAGATCCTTGACTGCAAGTCCAGTGTGCTGCAGCCTCTAGTTGTCTCAGCTTTGATTGATGAAATTCCGGTCACCAAGATTCGTGACGGTGAGCGTGCCAGTCCGAGCGCCTGTACGCACCGCTCGGAGATGTACGACAGTTCCGAGCCACTGTCCAAAAGCACCCGGCAGGTAGTGTGCGATCCTGTTGAGTTTCTTACAAACACTAGAGCTGTTGGCAATGCACTTTTTCGTAGCCCTTTTGGCTGTGTTGCGGTTGTTGATTCGTTGCACAAGGATTCAGCTGTGGGAGCCACTTGTGCCTGTGCGATATGGCTGATGGTGACCTTTGCATCTTCGGGAGCGCTTGGGATGTGCCTTTCATCATCTCGTGAGTGAGTCGAAGTGACAGCGGCTTGCGAACCAAGAATATCTGCGTGTAGCAGAGAGTGATGACGATTATGGCAATACTTGCACGTGAATTTGGATTCACATTTTCGTGACACATGCCCAGGGTTAAGGCAATTAAAACACAGGGATTTAGCCTTAACAAATGTGCGTCTCTGCTCGATTGACAATTCACCAAACTTTGAGCAGGCGTAGATCTTGTGCTCCTTCGAGTTACACTTCACACAAACGTTTGCTTCCGTTGATACTAAAACATGTGACGATCGCTTTGCCTTGCCATGTTGTGGGCCAGCCTTGGAGTCTATGTCTGACTCACTTTTGCTGAGCTCAAATTCCTCGCAACGTCGGCCTAAAAACTTGAGTAGATCATCCACAGACGGAGATTCCAGTTCTCGGCTTCCTTCGATCCATTTGCGACGGGTTTCAGCATCGATCTTGGCCAGAATGAAGTGTATAATCCAGCAGTCCCTATTAGTTTGCCCTGCTGCATCCAGGCCGCGTACAATTTCGGTGGCTCCGTCCGTTACCTTGCGCAGAACCGTTACATCTGCTCTGGCGGTCGAAGGTAAGGAAACAAATGTCTCCAGCAGAGTGTTAACAATGTGGCGTGGTCTATTGTACCGATCAATTAGGCAAGTCCAAGCAGCCTCGTAAGCTGCATCCGTTATTGGCATATGTCGAATGAAGTCAGCTGCTTCGCCAGTGATGTACGTTTTCAAGTAGTGCAACTTTTGTATTGCTATCAAATGCTGCTTGCTATGGATCGTACTCTCGAAGATGTTTTTAAAGGCTGGCCACTCCTTGTAGTCGCCAGTGAACAGCTTGATATGGATTTTTGGCAATTCTTTATGCATTACATTTGCTGCTGAGTTTGCCCTTAAAAGCGTTGCTTGTTGTTCAGCCGAACGCTCGTTGAGCTGCTGGTGTTGTTCCAGAAAACGAACTAGGTTTTCGTTTCCCACTCCTGATGCCATTGGTGCGGCCTCGTCAGGGTTGCCAGATTGTCTGAAGTTATTGCCTTCTCTTTCATTCTCTTGAGATTCTTCACAGATGCGTATGAGGTTGCGAAATAATGTGCTTGCTTGTAAGTACTTGTCCTCGTACCTTTCGTTGTCGATGGCTGGATCGACGTACCCTTCCTCTTCGTCAAAAAGGACCATTTGGTCGCTGATGGACTCGAATTCTTTCCAGACGATGTTAAGCCTTTCCAATGAAACTTGTATTTCATCAAGCTCCTATTTTGATCCCGCACGTGGATCTTGAGACGCCGCTGCCTTCAAAAGTTTAAACTGATCCATGTTAATCAGCAACTAAATTTTGCTAGAAGGACCAAAGATATGGTGTAGAATAAAAACGTTTTATTTCCCGTTTTGAGTGGACTGTATTTCCATGATTAAATTTGTCACATTTTCTTGTGTGTCCGATGCCTCTCGTTGTAGTCTTAACACAAAGTCCTAAAAAATCTCTAAAGTGTGACGCAGCACCAAAATACATTAAAAGGGCAAAAGTTAGTATTTCATATACCAAAGAGAATAAGATTCAAAATTAAATAACGCCTGTAATGCGTTTATCAACATTGCCCTTGAGCTTTTTATTTAAGAGTCACACAACAATATTCTGGGGTCTACTGACGTCAAAGCGATTGGTTGTTGTTGTTGTATCCCAAGCTTCAGAACAAATTTTGGTTACATTCAGATATATAGAATCATATATTTCAATCAAACCAGTTTTTGAAATCGCAGTTTTTTTTTGGTTTCTAAGCTTTTTTTAAAATTTTGCCATTTTTGCTGTTGCATAACTTCTAAAGTTCTAAAAACCTTCCGCATTGGGGGCGTAACCACACTTTTTTTAGTTACTAGATATACATATAACAAAAAGAAAAACTGCCCACACAATGGTGCTATTTTTTTTGCCGCAGCTGTACTTTCCGACGGATCCAGTAAACCCTTTTACTCTACTAGTATCGAGTATAACCTGCTAATGGATTCCAAATGGACTCTCCAAGATACGCAAGTTTGAAAAGTTTTTTTTTTGTATTTGCGCAGTTGCCAAAAACCCATTCAGCAGTGAGAAAATCCCTCCATCCAAAAAAGAACACAAGTATTCCACAAATTTGTAAGACTTTACATTTTTCGCGTGGCAAAGTCAGAAATGAAATTGCATTTTAAAAGAAACATGGAACCCGGGAAAATATTCCACGTGAAAAGCCCAGAAAACCCACTTTAAGCGTCGACAGACGGATTGCCAAAATCAGTAAAACCGATCCGTTCTTGACTTCGACGCAAATCAGAGGCCAAATGGTGGCAGATTATGGCGTGAATGTGTCACCTCAAACCATAAGAAGACGGCTAAATGAATTCGGGTTATATGAACGCATTGCCCAAAAAAAAAAATTGCTGTCCATTAAAAATGTCAAAAAGCGCCTTCAATTAGCCAGAGAGCATAATCAAAAAGGTGCCAATTTTTGGAAAATGATTACTTGGAGCGAAGAATCCAACTTTAATGTCTTTGGAAGTGATGGTAAACCATATGTACGACGCCCTCCCAACAAACAATTGGACCCCAAACACACGAAGAAGACCGTTTAACATGGGGACGCTTCGATTATGGTCTCGGGCTGTTTCACCGCATCGGGCGTAGGGGCCCTAGTGAAGATAGAAGGCTTTATGAACGGCGAAATGTGCAGGGACTTCCTCATTAACAATTTATCTGAAGAATATGCCGATAATTTGCCACTTGCCTTGATATTTTAACAGGAGAACGACCCGAAACACACCAGTAAGATAGTCAAGTCGTGGCTTAACCAAGAGGCAATCAATGTTTTGCATTGGCCACCGCAGAGCCCCGACTTAAACCCTATAGAGAACTTGTGGGGAATTCTTAAACAAGTCGTTGGCCAAAAAAAACCAGCAAATAAAAACGATTTGTGGCGAATTTCGCAAGAAGAGTTGAAGAAAATCACCCCTCAACGGTGCGCACGTCTTGTGGATTCAATGCCAAAGCGTTGCTCTGTTCTTAAGCAGAAAGGTCATCCCAATCAATATTAAAGTAAATTTATTAAAAGTAAAAGAAATATTGGGCAAATTTAAACTTTTTGAACCTTTTTTTTCCAGGTGCCTTAAGTATGTGAGCAGATCATTTTGGAGATGGTCACAGATTTTTAAAGTTTCTCGTTGAAAATATATTTTTATAACTTGGTTATTCTTCTATTATAACACTGATATGTAGAACTAATGTGACACAACAAATTGGGGATGTGAAATAAAAACTTTTCTTAATGTTCGTTTAAATTCTTGGTTGAAGTCTTGTGGCTTAAGTCTATGAGCACCACTGTACGTATTTTGGTAGTTTATGGGGGATTAAGTTCAAGACGTTTTTATACCCCAAACGTATCAGATATTTTAATTCTAAAGAAGACGGCTTTTCTCGGAGGTAAAGGACCCGAACTAGGTGAAGAATATACGTCCCCTTTTGACAGATACTCCTGTTGCACATGCAACAAGCTGGCAGACTATTATCGACACCGCAAACTGGTGGTCGGAAAATCAAGAATATATATTCGTCCGATAAATACGAAACTTTACATAAAGCTATTTACATTTATCTCCGAAAACAACAAAATTAAGCTAATCATTTCTATGGCAGCTTTATACATATGTATTATATTTTTGAGCTATCCGCGGGAATTTCACATGCTATGTACTTTGTTCTTTTAAAAATTGAGCGAGTTATAATCATCAGCAATTTTCTTTATGTCAATCATAAAAAGGAGAGAACGGTAAAGTCGACTGTCTCGACTATCAGTGTTTACGTCAAAAGGGCGTTTAATTTCAGGATTTTCCTCTCCTGGAGTTTCCTTTGATTTTGTTCCAGCAGGCTTGAACCTCTCCAGATAAGTTCCACTTACTATAATTGCCGGTCATACAGCCAGTTTTTCGAACCCTATTTCGATTAACTTTCTGTATGATATATTGTCTAAATCCAAAAGTGATTAATCCGACGCAACGGCATTAAATATATGTATGTATTTCAATTCCGTTACTTGTGCCCGACAATAATCCAGTTTCCTTTGCCCACAATTGTACACTTGAAACAATTCCAGTAGATATTTCATTGCTACTATTCAACTAAAGTATTTGTCAAAGATATTTTCAATTCCAATCGTGTGTAAAATATAACTCAGCCATAGTAAAAAATTCCCGATAATAAAATTGTTTCTTAAGATTTGCACTCTTTATTTTTTACTGTGTTCCAGCTGCGGGTGTATATTTACAAAAACAATCTAATACAGTCCACTCTAACTACTCTTTCTAATACAGTCCACTCCAACTACTTTTCTCGACCTACAAATACGGCTAAACTATTTCTAAAATTAAAAACAAAGTTACAAATTCCACAAATTTACTCCAGCAAATCGTTTGCAATTTAGTTTTGCAGGTGACAAACAAACGCACCGACATACAAACATAAGCGAAGTCTTTCCCATTCCCGCAACGTTATTATGCTATTCGCACCCCACATATATACATACGTACAGTGTACATACATACGTATATCGATATTTTCGCCAGTGCACAGTGGGTCAAGAGCTCACAATAAATGTTCCTTTCAAACATACAATATAAAAGTCCGTAATTCTTTACATAATTCCGACCATCCGATATAATAAATATTTATTGACTCTGCCTACCCGACAGTGTGATCGTATATATTTACAATCTTAATTGGTTCCTAAATTCCAATTTGATTCCAGTCCGTTTCCTTACTTCTCAATTAAATTTCTAAATTATTTAACGTCATGGGAACATCAGTAAAATCCGCTTTAACCCGATTTATGGCCACAGCTTGACTGTCTGATCCACTTTGAGGACACTGTGAACGCTCCAGGTGCTCCTGCCCCAACGTTATCCGCCTGTAAAATCCGACGAGATCACTTCAATTCCTTGTGGCAAACGGTAAAGGCAGCATACGACGTGTGCTCCGACTGCATTATAGCTGCAGACGAGACGCCGCGATTGCAGGTGAACAGTCACCTGAAAACACTTATCAATGTGCAATCCATAGCACAGGAGTCGGGAGCAGCCTTAAAGGAACTTCAACGCACTTTTCAAAGTTGATTAATTTTCTTATATTTCTTATTTCTTTTATAAAAATATTTTCGGACATGGCTAGATCCACTCGGCTAGTGATCCTGATCAAGAATATATATACTTTATGGGGTCGGAAACGCTTCCTTCTGCCTGTTACATACTTTCCGACGAATCTAGAATACCCTTTTACTCTACGAGTAGCGGGTATAAACATTTTTGAAAAATATAAACTCGTTGTTTTTTATAGCTATTTTAAAACGCAAGTCTTTCGTGGGCCACCCAGTACAATAGGGACGGAAACGACTTTTTTTCTTTCTATAATACAGCTGTTTTATAACTGTAAAATTATCAAGAAAAAGAGTTGCCGAAGTCGGCAAAATATATCCCTTTCAGAACAGGAGCGGAAGATTTGCAATAGTTACCGGGCTGTGCGGTTGAATCACATAATAATTAATTATAAATAAATTCGAGTCCGGTTGAATTTTTCGGAAGTGAAAGGAATACAAATAGCATTAGCGCATTTAATTAAGATGTAAGTAGTTATGCGAAAAAAAGGATTTGACTACTTTTGTTTTTCCTTTTAAAGGGAGAAAGTTTAATGTATAATGTACAGTGACGAACTTAAGTGTTGGCACACTTAGCAGCTTGAACTTCAAGTGCGCTTTTCTACCTTTATAAACGTGTTATAAAATTCAGCAAAATTATTTTGGATAAATGGAATATTTAACAACCCAATTAATTTCGTTTCATTGAATTATCTCTTAAAAATACATTTTTAAAATTATAAAAACAAAAAAAAACAGATTTTGCTGAAAAAAGTCTTGGCACACTTGTCTTTTTAATAACTATTTCCTTAAGACAAAGTACAATTTTTTTTGCAGCTAGAAACCCAAAATCCATTTGGGATACCGTTTTTCGATCCATAACTGGTTATATTCTTGACCTTTATAATCAGTTTGTTTTGTCTAGCTGCAAAAAACTTGTACTTGTCACTTGACATGGCCTTTCGGTAGGCTACTGGGAAAATATCCTTGCAAAAGACCTTCTTATCCTAACGTGTCAGTCAGTCATCAGTGCTGAGTAGATCTGAGGGCTGTCATTATCCTTTTATGTGATTTTATTGCCTCACTGGCCACTCAAAGCTTAGTATCGTTTTATGTGATTTGCATTTTTGCATAGTTAGAATCCTTTAGAACGCCATAAAAAGCTCCGAACGATAAAATCGACTTCAGGGCACCTATTCACAAATTTTAGTATACAGCTGACCCTGTTCCTGAATATAAAATATTATTTGTCGCAGAGATCAGAATATTTATTTTTGTTGTTTTTATATGTAACCATTTTTGGTGTAACTTAAGATACTAAATCTATTTTATGATACTAATTTATGATACTAATTTAGTATATCTCTATATCTTATGTTGTATTATACTATAATTTAGCAAAAAAAAAAAAAAAACCATCAAATCGGCTAAGTCTTAACAAAATAGTTATTAAAAAGACAAGTGTGTTAAGACTTTTGTTCAGCAAAATCTGTTTTTTTTTTTGGTTTTATAATTTTAAAAATTTAATTTTTAGAGATGATTCAATGAAACAAAATGAATTGGGTTGTTAAATATTCCATTTATTTAAAATAGTTTTGTTGAATTTTATAAAACATTTATTAAGGTAGAAAAGCGCACTTGGAGTTCAAGATGCTAAGCGTGCCAACACTTACATATGTAGGTTCGGCAGTATATATTGTACATCCATTGATTAAATCATGTTATTATAATTCTTACTTACTCAGCGACGTCTGGTTCGCCATCCTCGCCACTGTTTGGATCTGGTAAATTACTATCTGACGATTTGTTGTTCTGACTATAAGGACTACCCGACTCAATGTTGAGCTGGTCGACCTATAACCAATATAAGTTAATTATATAAATAATCCTTTAGGAAAAAATCTAGTACCAGCTTAGAGACTTCCTGGTCTTCTGCTTTTTTAGCCCAATCACCCATATTAAGCCGCTTAAAACAAAATACTACTAAACTTATTAACCGGCTTGAAGTGGGGCCATTTAGACTTTCGGGAAAAAAACCCAATGGAAGTAATAATTGCATCGTTATTTTGAAAAAGTGTAACCTCATTCCTAATACCCTATTCACACAGAGGAGGTTTCCGCTTCAGCTACAAAATTCCGCTTCAAGCACACGGTTGCAAGAAACGATATGCATTTGAACTGCATTGGCGTCGTTATAATAATATATTGTTGGTGCAGGCCCAAGGAGCTTCCAACGGTTCAGAACCCAGCAATTGATCTCATCTTAAAAATAAATATTGCCATTCTCATTTCTAAGAAATTGATTAACCTCCAGCTTATGTCCTTCTTGACAGGACCTGGCACCTGTTGCACAAAATCGTACATTATTTAGCTAAAGAAAAAGCCATTTGAAGGCGCATGCACGATTCTTGCAAAACAAATATAGTCAAAGAACATTGTGTGGGAGAAAGGTGTTATAAATGCTTAAATAGGTCCAAACGATTCTAACTTATAGAAATTCTTATGGTGTTACTTTTGACTCAAGATAGGCAAGCTATGCTTGCCTCAGTGGAAATCTCAGCTTTGAAGAACTTGCTAATAGCCATGAAATAGTCATTTGGCGATAGTTTTGAGATTTTCTTTATATTTTATGAGCAACTGAACTTCCACGTCCTCTCACTTCTGATACGAGTTTCTCATGCCAATCAGATGTTCGCTTTAGCTATTCTCTATGTGAACAGAAATCCGCTTAAAGTCGTTGTTGCGGGGACTATAATAGAAGCGATGTGCTTCATATTATAGCCTTGTCACACTAGGTCGGGTTACCTATCAAGTGAGCCACTAACCCGATCACTTTAACTAGTGATTATACTCGGTTATCCCCGGAGGGCAATCAAATGCTTTGTCAATGTTTTCTATGCAAATATGCACATACTTTCGATCCTTCTCTTGGGTTTTAATAAATGTATATACATTAATTTGATTTCTTTGTCGCAAAGCTCTTTAATATGGTTAATTATATATATTAAAGTATCCCACTCCCTGTTATATGTATCTTATTGACGAATAACTCCACACCCCCTGTCAACACACTTCTTATTACGTATGACTGTGTACCTTGCTGTGCCAGAACAGCTGTTTTTGTTTACTTCTCTAGTGGTGGACCGACAATGATAGGAAAAATTGCCGAAAGATTCCAAGCACCCGCCCACCACTAGATGCATATGCTAAGCCTGTCAAGAAAAACCGAGTTAGCACCATAGCTTCACCTTGGTGTACGCAGCCTTTGAGCGTCAGTCACTCAGGCGCTTCTTACACTACACAGTATTTATGCATAGACTATACCCGTGTGGTACAGTTATACCCCATTTACACAGAGGGGGCTTCTACTTCAGCGGCCAAATTCAGCTTCAGAAATTTTCTTTTCATGGGAAATACTCGTGCTAGAAAGAGACTGCTAAAGGGCGCTACAACTCGCTTCAACGGTAAATGAGACAGCCCATGCTGACACGCTAGCATGTATAATGTCCGCCAAATGATTTTTGCATTGCTATTAGCAAATTCATCAAGGTTAAGAGATTCAATCAGGCAAGCGTAATGAAAATTGAACAGGGGATATTGTGGGCCAACAGTGACGCGACGAGAATTTCTACCCTTTTAAGTAGGTATAACAACTTTCTCGAATACGGTTCTTTGACTATACCCATTCCTAAGCAATAATTTTTTAATTTTTTACATATTCTTTAGACAACAAATTCTGTTTTGGTGAAACAGTTGCCTGGTCTTGCCAGGAAGGACATAAGCTGGAGGTTAGTCCCTTTTCACGATAAGATCATTTGCTTAGCTCCGATCCGTTGGACGGCTCCTTGGCCCTGCAGCAAATACAGTTTCTTTATTTCTGTATAAAATATCATTGAGGACCTGTAACTGTGATATCCAACCTCTAACCAGACCAGAGAAACAACAAATGGGGTGGGAATCGTTTTATTGAGTACATTCAGATTTTGAAATCCGAACTGCGGTTGCATTTTTCGTGATTGAATGCGTTCTCACCAAAAGGCCGTTTAATTTCTCAGGCAGTGTCGAGCAGCAGTTTTCTCCAGATGACTACTACATCTCGCTTGCTCGCACTGTCATTCGCACAAACACGCACGTCGCGCAGCAAACCGAAAATACCCCAGTTCTAATATTTGCTTTCCTTTGAAATGCATGGCTTTTGAAAAATTCTCAAAATAAACTATCTTTGAATTTGAAATAACAATTTTAAAAATTCACAAGTTTTTAAAACTTCTGTAATTAAAATTTGCAATCATTTGCAATGAAAAACAGAAACACACTGATAAGATAGACCTTAGCAAAAATATTACGAAAAAGTCTTTCTAAATTTTGAATCAAACTTGAAAAAATCGCAAGTCCTTAAAAACATTTTTTGGGTCAATCGATAGGTATTGACGAGACTAATAAATTGGTTTTTGCATCGGGCAAGGCCGGCTAGCTAGCAAATCCCACGGTTGGATCCTTCCAGCCCTCTGGTCGCACAACAAGCCGGCTGATCAGCGGTCTCGGTCTATCGATGCAAACGTAAACAAACAAGCAGATGAGACTTTGAGTTCTGCTTGCAAAAGCCGCAAAAGTCGAAAAAAGATACATTTTCGAATTTCCTCTGTTGGTACCAACACATACATAATATTTTATTTAAGGCAACACTTTTTTACCTCCTATATTTCACCCAAATACTTGCCCTACCTTACTTGGAGCACATTGTGGTCCCTCACCTTTATTTTACCAATTCAGATTCATTTTTTTCTTAAGCAATATTATAAATATATCAATTAAATATGGATGGACGATTACGTAAATAAAATGGACGATATTTTGATAAATTATGGAACAAATATGATATATATATGCGGTAGCTAATACCTAAACGCTTTTTTATAAATTTCCCTTTATTTTTTTGCAGCGCAAACCCAGATGCGTACTTAATTGTTTTTGTTTTGGTTTACAAAAGTTGGTTGATCTTCGGTTATTGGATGACGTAGTAGATTAATCAGCACAGGCGAGTGATCAGATCAAAGATCCGAAAAACTTTCGGCGCTAATCAGGATCCTATGAATGTTTTTAGTTATTGCCAAGTCAATTAAGTCTTTTTATTTTGGGTCTGTTATGTTGGTCAAGCTTGTTGCTGGCTTTTATGATTGCATTATAAAGCTGCTTTTCTTTTGGAGTCACGAGATCCCCAGTGTGTGCGATGAACTGCTCGCCTAATGAGTTAAAGAACTGCATAAACTCACCTTCAATTACAATAAAACGAGGGGGTCAGTAAACAGCACCTAGAGTAAGTTGGTTACCACTATCCAGTCTTTTTTTTTATTGATGTGGCTTGAATATAGATAGTTACCAAACCCTTGTAGCGGTGGTGCCTAATACGTTGTCTAATCAAGATACCATCGGGAAAGTTTTGTTGCAATTGGAGTCGAGTGGGAGCGACGTTATCGATAGTTTAGGTCGATAGGGCGATAGCTGCAGCAGCGGGATGAGTCTGGCGGGCGATCTGGCCATTTGAAGATTAATCCCGGTTCGCTCTGGGATTACTTCAAATGGCCCATGTATCCAATGACCCAATGCTGAGAGAGGCCATGTAATATGGCGGGGGCGATGATCAGCAGATACCGTGATAGTCGCGGCCATACTGTCCTACAATCAAGGCAGATTCAGCTAGGAGTGAGAAAATAAGTTGTCTTTGTGCTTAAAATTGACAAGCAGCCGGGGTCCCAATACAAAGGGCCCCGGAAAAATTTATTGGAGATCTGCTGACATCTGCGCGACTTCGACATACCTGCCAGCCCGACTTGGCGGCCCAGCAAACGGTGTCCGTTCGACCCGTATCAGCGACCAGCAAGAAGGGCCTTTCCCAGTCGACGACGACGTCCACATTTCCCGGTGAGTCCGTTCCGGAGTACCGCGTCATCCTCCTCTCGGGAACTTCCAGCGGTCGCATTGCGGCGCTGAGAAGAATCGCCATTTGTCTGGCAGCCGAATCTCGGACTGTCATTGCATAACTCACCGGAGAGCGCCTTTTTCCTGTGTTGAGATCCGGATCACTGCTGGCCTCCGGCGAGAAGCCTTCCGCCCGGGCTATCATTGCCTCCAGGCCCGGCCCAATAGTGGCTGAAATTTAGCAAAATTAAATACACGTGTACCTTGATTATATATATATAGATATCTACTTCCCTGTTTGTGAATTTATCCGGAGTTAGACCCGAGAGCCTTATTTGTCCTCGTTGTTTGCCTAAAATTAAAAAGGTCGCGAGCATTAGTTAAATGGTATAGTTTACAGTGCAGTTACGTACCTTTTTGGCCTGTCCCTTCTTTTCCCTTGGAGCTCCTCAGGATTAGGTGACCATACACACGCGCATCGCGCATGTTCCCTTGAGGCCGCGTTTCCATGCGAGCTCTACCAATACATGGCTGGTAGAGCATAATTCCCGCGGCGCCTGTACCCTTTTCCAGCCAAACAAAATCCTCTGCTTTGACCGGTCTTAAAGGCTGAGGAAGGATAGATCTGTTAAGAGGAGCATGTATATAAACGATTGTACTTACGATATTTATTAAAACCTTTGTAATACACACGATGTGTGAGTAATCTTTCCCAGTGGGGGAGATGGAACCGCCGTAGTCGCGAGGAGGGGGCTCCTGCCGACAGCGAATGGGTGGTGCCCTGCAGCATCTTTATGGCATCCATGGTTGGGTGGGAGCGCTTGGCTAGGACATCGATAGCCACCAAATGTAATCCATTTTCCCGACAATAATTGTAATTTTAGATTTGTTTACGTTTTTGCCCTTAGTGATGACCGATAGATTAGTAAAGTGAGACCGCGAAGTTATCGATACTTATGTTGCGAGCTGTGGCATTAGGGGTACTCTGCCCAGAAGACGACTGAGCTAGCGGCACTGCCACCGAAAAAAGCAGTTCGTAACATATTGGCGCCCAATTTAAACAAAATAAATTGTCGAGGCGACGACGTCTCGCCCATTTATGACCCTGACGCCCCCGCCATCACGACCTATGGCTTGCAACATAGATTGCAATTGCTAGGGAGTGGTGACGGGGAAGTCAGCTGAGTAGGGAAGTTGGAAGTAGAACGGGAGGCACGTCGACATTGCCGACGATTTGCTCCTGGTCACAGGTTTACCAGTGAACCGGTGATGGCATCTTGGGGCAAACCAAGATTTGCGTCACGGGATGCACTGAAGAGAATCTGTGATAATTTCTGTGATAGAGTAGTTTTAAGGCTTGTATTTTGTTATTTGTTTATTTGAAATGTTTTTTTTTGTTAGGATGTGGTGTTCCTGGGTTTTTCTCCCCGTCCTGGACTTCTAATTTTATGTCGGTTGTGAACTTAATAGCGTAATCGTGACCCGTAGCAACCCTACGCGCTGCACGGTTACCTCGATTTAAAATAGAAAAAAAGGGCGGGAAAGAAAAGCCAACAGGAGCCAAACCAGCCGATGTCCTTAACTGGCGGCTATCACCACGGGTGATAGCTAGTCCAGTTGACGAACGGCTAGGCGGAGACGGGAAAGTAGGATTTTTGGAAAAAGCGCAAGACAGTTAGGTCGGAAGCCCACCGGCGAGGGTCAGTTCCATCTCCCCAAATCAAGAGTAGAGGAGGAAAAATATAATACAAGAAAATAGGAGATTTGGAAAGGAGTTGGAAAGTGAGGAAGATTTGTTTATTGTTATTTATTTTTGCTATTAGTTCTTTTCGTATTTATTTTCTTATTTATTATATTATTTATTATTGTATTTATTTGTTGTCTTATTTATTTATTTATTTATCATATTTATTATCGTATTAGTAGTTCTTAAGTATTTATTTCAAAATTCTTGGGAAACATGTCCGAGGGTAAGGACGTCAGGGATAAGCACGGTCACCAGCTCAGGTCGATGGGTCCTCCTGGCGACGACAAGGACGATGTCTGGTCCACGGACGTAGAGGGTGCCGCTGGGTTGCCGCGGATATCGCTGGCTGGGGGTTTACCCAGAACGCCGGTAGGCGGTAGTGCGGAGGATCGGGTTAGGGATCAACCGGCGGACCTGCTGCACCATCGGTCGCCCAGGGTCCTGGATTTTAAGGCGATCGTCGAGGCGCAGGATCAACTTCTGGGTCCGGAGCAGAAGAGTCCCCAAAAGCTAAGCCTGGGACAGGATACAGCGGCGGAGTCGGCGATGAACGCAGCTCTGGCACAGGCTGCCCAAACCTATCGCGCGTCACAGGAGGTAGGAGTGAGCCAGGCGTTGCGGGACGAAATCAGGAACGGATTCATCGACATGATGAAGTTGTTGAACGACGTCCTGAGGCCAGCCGAGAGCAAACCGCAGCCGCTCCAGGAGGGCGCGAGTCGCCAAGGGTCAATGGTGCCCACTCCGTCGTGTCCGGAAGGCGGCGCAAATGGTCCAGCGGAAGTTCAGCAGCGGCAGGAGTCAGGAGGAGGCTACCGAAGACCACCGGAATTACCACCCAGGCAGCGACCTCGACTGCCGGTAAATGACTCTCCAGGGATCGACAGCAGCCTGAGCCAGGAACCCGAGTACCATCCGACAGGCAGGAGTGATCGCCATGCACGGCCGTGGCGCGAGGACCGAAGGACGGTGGATTTTCGGGACGAGCCGCGGTGGTACGCAAACGCTGGAGCCGGCAACGGGAACCACTACATCAGAGTGGACCGCTGGAACCTCTCTTTCAGCGGCGAGGACGATGGCCATTCCGTGGACGACTTCGTGTTCCGTCTGGAGTTCCTGCAGCGGCAGCATCAGTGTCCGTGGAGTGAAGTTCTGCGCAACTTCCACGTACTCCTATCGGGCAGAGCGAAGGAGTGGTACTGGGTACACGTACGCCAGTCCAGAGTGGACACTTGGGCCCAGCTGCGCAGGGCTCTGATGGATCGGTTCCGTGGCCACCAGACGGAACACGAAAGGATGCACGAGCTCCTACAACGTGAGCAACAGCCGGGAGAAAGTGCGGATGACTACATCCACTCGATGCAGCAACTCGCCTCACGCCTGAAAAAACCAATGCCAGAGCGGCAGTTGGTTAAGGTGGTGAAAAAGGGCTTGAGGGATGGCATCGCTAGATATGTTTACGCGATGGACGTACTCACGGTGGACGAACTTCGGGAAGAGTGCGTCGAAGTGGAGAGGAGTTTCGGTCGTCGAGGGCGTGCTGCTTACCTGCAGCAGAACAAGATACGGGTCAGCGAGGCACACGTACAGGATGAAGTCGACGAGCAGCGACACCTGGAGGTGGACGAGCTACGTGGGCGAGTCCGAAATCCATTTAGGCCAGGTTGCTGGAATTGCGGGGCTGCGGAGCACGGATTCCAAGATTGCGAAGCCACGGAGTGGAGGAGATTTTGTTTCCGGTGCGGCAAGCCGGGCGTCATTTCTCCGAAATGTCCCGATTGCGCGGAAAACGGTCGGCTGGGCAGTCCGAAAGCGGGAGGGACTCGCCCAGGTTGGAATCCCGCGAAGTAGTGCCGAAGAAAGAAGAAGAAGAAAAGAAAGTACATAGTCCATCTAATAGTAATAAGTATTTATTAAGATACCTACCGGAGGTAGGCTTCGCCGTTATATGGAGGCACGGAACCGGATCTTTGCGGAGCATCAGCTGAGCGGCATGCGTCTGGTCTCACGGAGAGTCCAGAAGGCAAGGGAGCGCTTCAGGATGAGGAGGTCCAGACGACGAGAGGTGGTGGCGGCCGTTAAGCGCATTGATTCCGCTGATCCTCGACCCTTCGCCGACGTGGAGACCTTGGGCAAGCAGCTCAACGGCTTGTTGGATACAGGCGCTAGCGTAAGTGTGCTGGGCAAAGGCTGTCGAGAGCTCGTGGAAGCGCTGGGAGTTACCGTCCAACCGTATTTTTCGGTAGTCCGTACGGCTTCTGGCGAAGATCGATCCATCATCGGACGCTTGGAGCTGCCTGTGAGGTACAAAGGCGTAAGTAAGCCGGTCACGTTCTACCTGTGCCCATACCTGGAACAAACGGCGTACTTCGGAGTCGACTTCTGGCGAGCCTTCGGACTAGCTCCAGCCGTCGTGGGGAAGCCGCCGACGAGAGGCGTCAAGGCAGCGGAGGAAATCCATGCCAGCCAGATGGAGCACTATGCCGACCAGGAAGATGAGGACGAGGTAAGGGAGGAACCCGAATCCTGGAGCCTTTCTGCGGAGGAAAAGCTGGCGTTAGGCAAAGTCAAGGAGGAGTTCCTTACCTTTGAGAGGGACGGCCTCGGGGTCACCAGCATGGAGAGGCATTCCATCGAGCTGACGGAAGGAGCTCGGGTCTTTAAGGATCGTCCGTATCCGATGTCTCCGGCGAAGCAGAAGGTGGTCGAAGACGAAATCGACAAGATGTTGGAGCTGGGTGTCATCGAGGAGAGCAAAAGCCCGTGGAGCAATCGCACAACAGTGGTGTCGAAGCCAGGGAAAGACCGGTTCTGCCTGGATGCCCGGAAGTTGAACGCCTTGACTATCAAAGATGCATACCCTCTGCCCAGTATAGAAGGAATCCTCTCCAGAATAGACCAGACGCATTACATCTCCAGCGTTGACCTGAAGTTTGCGTTTTGGCAGATCGAACTGGATGAGAAGAGCAAGGCGTACACTGCGTTCACGGTTCCAGGCAGGCCGTTGTACCAATTCCGAATGATGCCGTTCGGACTGTGCAACGCGGCCCAACGCTTGGTGCGACTCATGGATCGGGTGATACCAGCGGAGCTCAGATCCAACGTCTTCGTCTACTTGGACGACCTGCTAATCCTGGCTCCAGACTTTCAGACGCACCTGAAATACTTGCGTCGGGTAGCCCACAGTCTGAAATCAGCCGGATTGACCATAGGGTTAAAGAAGTCGAAGTTTTGCTTCAAATCTTTGACTTACCTAGGGTTTATAGTCGGAGGTGGACTGCTGCGGATGGATCCTGGACGTGTTACGGCAATCCAGAAGATGCCTTACCCGAAATCCATGAAGGAAGTACGTGCCTTCCTCGGCACAGCGGGATGGTATCGACGGTTCGTCAAGAACTTCGCTACGCTAGCCGCACCACTCTCCGAGTCTTTGAAGAAGGCTGGAAACACGAAGTTTTCCCTAAGTCCCAGCGCCACCCAGGCAGTGGATGACCTGAAGTTGGCCTTGACGAGCGCGCCGGTCCTGGTTCATGCGGATTTCAAGAAGCATTTCTTCATCCAGTGCGACGCATCCCACGTTGGCGTCGGCGCGGTATTGTTTCAGCGGAACCAGGACGGAGACGAGCAGCCCATCGCGTTCTTCTCGGCCAAGATGAACAAGCACCAGGTGAATTACTCGGTCACGGAGAAGGAGTGTCTGGCGGCCATCCTAGCCATTCGGAAGTTCAGACCGTATGTGGAAGGGATGCCGTTCACTTGCATTACTGATCACGCCAGCCTAAAGTGGTTGATGACGATGAAGGATCTGTCCGGACGACTCGCAAGATGGTCTCTCCAGCTGCAGGGCTACGATTTCAGCATTGAACATCGCAAAGGCAGCGAGAACGTAGTCGCCGACACTCTATCCCGCATCATCGAGGAAGTCCGGATAGATCCAACGGAGTTACTGGGATTCGAGACGACCGAATTTGCTGCGGAGGACTATAAGGAATTAGTGCAAGACGTGGAGTCTAACAGGGAGCACTTACCGGACCTCAAGGTGGACGACGGACTCATCTTCAAGCGCATGAGTAATCCCAAAATGGACGAGGAATTGGAAGGATCCGAATGGAAGCTGTGGATTCCGCAAAGCCTGACGCACAGCTTGCTAGAGCGTGCTCATTCGGACCCCAAGGCTGGCCATGGTGGGATGACGAAGACCTTAGAGATCCTGCGACGCCAGTTCTATTGGCCAGGGATGACCATCCAGGTACGGGAATACGTCCGGAGTTGCGAGGTGTGCAAGGAATCCAAAGCGCCAAACTTCCGGATGCAGGTCGGAATCGGAAGAAGGGTAGAGACGGAGAGGCCATTCCAGAAACTGTACGTCGACTTCCTGGGCAAGTATCCGAGGTCCAAGAGTGGACACGCCTGGATATTTATCGTGGTGGACCACTTCTCGAAGTACATCTTCTTAAAGGCGATGAAGGAGGCGACGGCGTCGAACGTTGTAAATTTCCTGGTAAACGAGGTATTTTACAAGTTCGGGGTGCCTGAGACAATACATTCGGACAACGGCAAACAGTTCGTATCCAAGGCGTTTGAGGAGATGATCGATGGCTTCGGTGTACAGCACATGAGGACTCCCGTATACTCACCACAGAGCAATGCCGCGGAGAGGGTAAACCGGAACGTCTTGGCCGCGATTCGCAGCTTCTTGGACGAAGATCACCGGGAATGGGATGCACATCTGCCGGAGATTGAGGTGGCCATCCGAAACTCTGTCCACTCAGCCACAGGGGAAGCGCCGTTCTTCACCGTTTTCGGCCATCACATGTTCCTCAACGGTTCCAGCTACAAACTAGCCAGACGACTCAGGTCTCTGGTCGATCATGAAATGGCCGGAATGCAGACCAAGGACAAGCTTCGGGTAATCCACGCCAAGGTGCAGAAGCAACTGGAGGGTGCATACCAGACGAGCCGGCAGCGCTACGATAAGCGAGCCCGTACGCTGCTCGCCAAGCCAGGACAAGAAGTCTTCCGCCGCAACTTCGTGCTTAGTGATTTCAGCAAATCTTTCAACGCCAAGTTTGCTCGAAAGTTCCTTAAAGCCAGGGTGGTCAAATCCGTCGGCAGCAATGCATACTTGCTGGAGGACCTCCAAGGCCGCAGTCTGGGGGTATATCATGCCAAAGACATCCGGTTGTGACCTGAAAAAAAGGACAAACAAAGTATACGAGCATCGCGATCACATCTGCATACTTCCCGTAATGCGTGGGCCCCGCGTTAGGCGCCGATCGAACTGCAGGATGGTATCAGTGCCGTGTTGAATCCCATCGAATCTCCAAAGCTACCAATTATTTCATCGTTCTGCTGAAACTCCGGGCAGCGCCCCTCGAAATCTTTGGTTGATGTTGCAATTGGAGGCGAGTGGGAGCGACGTTATCGATAGTTTAGGTCGATAGGGCGATAGCTGCAGCAGCGGGATGAGTCTGGCGGGCGATCTGGCCATTTGAAGATTAATCCCGGTTCGCTCTGGGATTACTTCAAATGGCCCATGTATCCAATGACCCAATGCTGAGAGAGGCCATGTAATATGGCGGGGGCGATGATCAGCAGATACCGTGATAGTCGCGGCCATACTGTCCTACAATCAAGGCAGATTCAGCTAGGAGTGAGAAAATAAGTTGTCTTTGTGCTTAAAATTGACAAGCAGCCGGGGTCCCAATACAAAGGGCCCCGGAAAAATTTATTGGAGATCTGCTGACATCTGCGCGACTTCGACATACCTGCCAGCCCGACTTGGCGGCCCAGCAAACGGTGTCCGTTCGACCCGTATCAGCGACCAGCAAGAAGGGCCTTTCCCAGTCGACGACGACGTCCACATTTCCCGGTGAGTCCGTTCCGGAGTACCGCGTCATCCTCCTCTCGGGAACTTCCAGCGGTCGCATTGCGGCGCTGAGAAGAATCGCCATTTGTCTGGCAGCCGAATCTCGGACTGTCATTGCATAACTCACCGGAGAGCGCCTTTTTCCTGTGTGGAGATCCGGATCACTGCTGGCCTCCGGCGAGAAGCCTTCCGCCCGGGCTATCATTGCCTCCAGGCCCGGCCCAATAGTGGCTGAAATTTAGCAAAATTAAATACACGTGTACCTTGATTATATATATATAGATATCTACTTCCCTGTTTGTGAATTTATCCGGAGTTAGACCCGAGAGCCTTATTTGTCCTCGTTGTTTGCCTAAAATTAAAAAGGTCGCGAGCATTAGTTAAATGGTATAGTTTACAGTGCAGTTACGTACCTTTTTGGCCTGTCCCTTCTTTTCCCTTGGAGCTCCTCAGGATTAGGTGACCATACACACGCGCATCGCGCATGTTCCCTTGAGGCCGCGTTTCCATGCGAGCTCTACCAATACATGGCTGGTAGAGCATAATTCCCGCGGCGCCTGTACCCTTTTCCAGCCAAACAAAATCCTCTGCTTTGACCGCGTAAATATCCGAGACGGCGGCCAGGTTTCGGTCTTAAAGGCTGAGGAAGGATAGATCTGTTTTTAGGAGCATGTATATAAACGATTGTACTTACGATATTTATTAAAACCTTTGTAATACACACGATGTGTGAGTAATCTTTCCCAGTGGGGGAGATGGAACCGCCGTAGTCGCGAGGAGGGGGCTCCTGCCGACAGCGAATGGGTGGTGCCCTGCAGCATCTTTAGGGCATCCATGGTTGGGTGGGAGCGCTTGGCTAGGACATCGATAGCCACCAAATGTTATCCATTTTCCCGACAATAATTGTAATTTTAGATTTGTTTACGTTTTTGCCCTTAGTGATGACCGATAGATTAGTAAAGTGAGACCGCGAAGTTATCGATACTTATGTTGCGAGCTGTGGCATTAGGGGTACTCTGCCCAGAAGACGACTGAGCTAGCGGCACTGCCACCGAAAAAAGCAGTTCGTAACAGTTTTTTGTCTAGAAGAAGTAGCCTCTTAAGTTAAAGTTATATTTATTTGTAAGATGAGTTTCTGAGAGCAACATTACGTTAATATGTTTGTCAAGTAGGAATTGAGATAACTCAAGCATTTCTTGTGGCGGACTCGGAGTCAAAGTCAGATGACTATCTAGCTGCGTTCGCAAAGAATACATCAGGGGTTGATTTAGATGGTTTAAACACTCGCTGATAGATTCGACTTTTCACCTCCTTATATATTGGGCAACCTCTGAGCGGTGTCATTACCGCCGCAATTGCTGCACCTTTTAAAGCATTGAACGTCTTTGCTCAATGTGCAGTGTGCGGAGTCATGAAGCTCTCCACAAGCTTTACACACTGGGCGCAGTGTTCAGTATGACCGTGTGTGTCCATATTCTTGAAAATTCATAGGCTGTACAGGTCCGTTGCGATTGTATGGTTCTTCTACAGTGATTCTACGATGTAATAGAAATTGAAGTTTCTAAATAGGGTGCACTTAAGTTTTTAAGAGAACTATTAGCTGGTTCAAGTTCTACCTAAAATAGCGGATGGGCTTCCTTTCTTCGCTTCAAATGGTGAAGACTGGCTTAGCGTTATATGCCTTTTCTAACGCCAAAGTAATTTTTGCTGTAACACCAGCAAGACTCTATGCCAGTGGTCGGCACACACATATCATCACAAGTTTGCCTTGCATTAGTGTGAGTGTAACAAACACGAAGTTTGCGCGCGGCGTGCTGTAGCGAGACGTTTCTCTGCTTTGCACTGAGATCCTCTGCCACAGCAACAAAAAAGCGCGCCGAAGTTGAGAAAAAATGACCCGAAGACCCATGCCGAAGTCACACGAACATGTACGTTATACGTGAGCGAGCAGAGGATGGGCAGAACACTTCCCTATGCCCACTAGATAGGCCGCTGCCGACCACTGCTCTATGCCCTTAAAAGCTACTTGTAGGCCCTTGCTGCTTTTTAGTTGGTACGTGCAGAAGTAAGGCTTGTTGCCGGTTAAAGTCTTCGGTAATACTCTATAATTATCTTCCGACTTCATTTGAACTTTAGTTTCATGGACATTACCCCGTACAAGGGGAACTACATATATGAATGTTGTCCTTTTCAATAAGCTCTACCATTTTGTTAGCAAGAGCATTGGAGCTTTTCTAACGTGTGGCCTTGGCTTCTTTTTACAATCTTCTTCGGGTTCGTCAGAGTTGACTGCTAGAACCTATTGTTATTAGTCTTTTCGCTTGAAGATGCGCTGGAACTGCTACGGGTAATTTTTAATTTGGAGTTGAAAGGGCTTAACTTTCGTTTGACTCGCAGAATTTGTTTTAGTTGGGTTTGTTTTAATCGGTGATTCGTTACCAGTGCGCTCTGCGCTGCGAGACGGTAGCATTGGAGAGTATGAAAGAGATTGCTTACTTGCTGAGTTCAAGAGTTCGGTCGTCGGGTTGGGGGTAATTGACCGCTGCGTTTTTGCATCAGCAGAATTTTTGGTTGGTTCGGCTACAAAAGAAAAATATGCGTTGTTTTGTTGCACAGAGAGCTGCCTTTGCGTACCAATGTCGTTTTGACTTATCTTCTTTTCTCGTTAAACACTTATTAATACGTCTATCAGAACACTGTAGACTTGTGTAATTTATTTTGACTCCCGGAATTCAGTGAAAAAAAAACTTAAAGTAAAGAAACAAGTAGACGACTTCTATTATAGATCAATAGAACACTCCGACACCCCACCCTACCTAAGATTCAGCAATGGATTCCCGCTGGAACTACCCTTCGCGACTATTATTAGCCTACTCCATGGACATGCATGTTGTTGTTTCCCCTCCCCACTTATGAACAATTACAACACGTTACAACATTTATTAATATAGATAATTACTAACATTAAATGCCATTTTAAGGACTTTCCTTTGTATAATCCAAGTGTATTCAGACTATTTGTTTCCTTCTAGCAAATGTCGCGATAGTCGTTAGACGTTTTTTTTGACGGTCAGTACCCACACATAAATAATATTTTAATTAAGGCAACACTTGTTTACCTATTAAATTCCACCAAAATGCTTGCCCTTCCTTACTTGGGGGTCATGACTAAGACTCTTCCCTCAGTTTGGGGCCATGGAGAATTTATTGTATATACGAGTGTACCTGTATACGAGTGTACCTTTGCTTTTATTTTACCAATTCTAATTTATTTCATTTTGTTGTATCTTCCCGAATGCATGCGAGACTCACAATTTTACAATTATTTTTATTTTAAATTTTTAAGTTTGATAATCTAAGACCATTTTGTTGTTTAGTTTTAAATGTTGGTATAGAATGCATCTGATTTAAGATTTGTCCTATCACATTCCGTTATCTACGATCGATTGATATTGATATATTAATTATTTGCCTTTTCTTACTTTTAGACTTTAGAGTTAAAAAAATCTTAAAAATTTGTTAAATTTCAAACATTTATACTTTTCCTTATATAAATTAAAATGTACAAAATGGCTCGATTTCGCATCAGAAAAAGTATGCGTATTTTTTTCGTTTCGTTGTTGTGTCCTCCACCGATATTTTATTCCATTCCTGGACCATCACTTGTTTTAGCTTGTCCTTTGATGTAATGGTGTGCTGGCGGATCCTGCGCTTCAGGAGGTCCCACAAATGCTTAATTGGATTGAGATCTGGGGACTGCGGTGGCGAATTTAACTGATTCTTTTTTAACATTTTCTTAACATGTTTTTTTTTTACTCTAAAGTTCACGGAAATTTTTGTACGCATACTTTTTCTGGCAAGTGTATATAAATTATTGTAGCATGAGACACTGAGAGGGTAAATAAATAAATATAGAAAATTAATTAACTACAAACGTGTAAACAATTAAATAAGAGTATTAATTATTATGGATGGACGATTACGTAAATAATGTGGACTATATTTCGATAAGTTATGGAATAAATATGATATATATAAGCGGTAGTTAATATCTTCTTCTTTAAATTTTCCATTATTTTTTTGCAGCGCCAAGTAAGTTAAATTTTCGTTGAGGATGGAGTTACGGCTTCTCGGTTATCGTTCCATGCCGGAAATCCGAGGCGTTGGGACACGTGGCCCAGATGCGGAATAAAATGTTTTTATTTTGTTTGTTTTTAAAAAAAACTTACCCACTGAAATTTTTAAGATTTAATATAATTAGTTTTATGTTCTTCTAGGAACGGACTCACTTTGCTATGATTTTAAGATTTTCCCTCTTTTTTCGGTCTTCTTATTTTTCGGGCGGTCAACCCTCTTCGGGGCCCAGATCCTGGTACACAAAAAAAAGGATTTGATGACTGGCCAATACTCCAACATCACCTCACTCACTTCTTTGATTGATTAAAATTCTGTTTTTATTTTTATACCCTTGCAGAGGGTATATTGATTTAAAGTATAAATATTCTTGATCAGCATCACTAGACGAGTCGATCTAGCCATGTCCGTCTGTTCGTCTGTCCGTCCGTTTCTACGCAAACTAGTCTCTCAGTTTTAAAGCTATCGGGCTGAAACTTTCCCAAAAGTCTTATTTCTTTTGCAGGTAGTATATAAGTCGGAACCAGTCGGATCGGACAACTATATCTTATAGCTCCTAAAGGAATAATCGGAAAAAAAAATTTTAAAATTATGTTTTTGGTGTTTTTTATCATATAACCTCCTAAGCTTGTAAATAACAACTATATTATATAGCTGCCATAGAAAATTTGTGGGCAAATAACATGTTTTTTAACATATAACCCCTACGCTTGGAAATAACATTTTTTTATTAGTTCTGAGTTTCGAATTTAATTTTATTAAAATCGGACGACTATATCATATATCTTATATCTTATACTATTAGCAATATCATTTTTTGTATTTTTAAATTTAATAATTATAACTGCAAGGGTATACAAACTTCGGCTTGCCGAAGTTAACTTCCTTTCTTGTTGTCAATTCTAATTAGATATTTTGGAACAGTTCCCTCCAACTTTATTGGTTCTTTGCAACTTCAAAACTCGTGTCTGCCTAATCCCTTTTTAAAAAATATTTGGTTTTACTTTAAAGAAACTAAAAAATTAGTGTCCTAAAAAAATTTATATTAAAAGTAAGGCTGGAACTTACGACCTCTTCAACCGCTCTTAACAGATGCAAACGATATTGTCGCCCTCACGATAGGTAATTTTTTTCTAGGCAGACCTATGATTGCGATATCAGACCTTGTAACTAGGACATCCTGAAGCTCTCAGTTACCAATCGTTGAAAGCACATTGCAGCCGTGCATCACTACTTCTGGCGGTGCTGGTCAATTGAAAACTTGAATCTCCTGCAAGAACGTCTTTCAATATCGAAATCTACAAACTGTAGGGTCTGGTAGTGATGGCAGATTATCTCACTTCTTCAGGTCAATGGGCGTTGGGCCGCATCTCACCGGATTTTTAGCCCGCAACATGCACAGGATTTGTCCGCTACCTACCTAGACATTTGTTATATATTTGTTAATCATTCTGATGTATGCGGCCCAGTAACAAGAGAAAACATGGCCTCGACTATTAGATAACCGTTACTCAGCTTAAGGGAGTGCGAGAGGGTTGTAGATATCCTTAAAGCAACTTTGATCGACCGTGAAGCGATGATCACACATATAAGCCCCAGACTGCCTGTACCAAACAGTCAACAAATGTTATATAAAATGCATGCCCTAAATACCGTGGAACTTCTAACCCACATGTTAAGCGTTTCTTTTGGTGGCCGCGCTAATACCTGCGCGGAGACGATAGGCGGAGCCGATACGACCAGTACGAAATAGGCAGAGCGATGAGAGACTGCCCAGCGGCAAGTTAGACCGGTAGTAAATATGTCTCTTAAAACCCACAGCTTACCCAAGGACTGTAAACGTCAGTAACTGATTCTCATTCCCAAATCGGTCAAATTGACCGGGGACGCATCTAATTCAATACTCTCTTACCACTCAGACGCTGGAGGCGGTGCTGATAAGAAATACAGTGTTGCTGGCCCCACAGAGTTGCCTTTAATGGCCGGTTTCCACCCCGCGAGTAGAAAAGTTATTCAGGCTGACTGCCGTTGTCAAGTCGTTTTATTCTGGAAATATTCACTTAGAACATAACCTAACACAATTATGTAAACTAATCTTACCGCAGCATGTCCTCCTCAATTCACCACGCGACAATAAGTGTGGAAGCTTAAACCATGGCGGGAAATCAATGGCCGCCCAGTATGACCGTTCACAGATCGAAATCTAGTCTATACATTTCTCGATATATGTACTAAAACCATCTTAAGACCTATCGGATTAACTATCGTCCGTCGACATCGCCGACCCCGTGAAGAACCGCTTCACTCAAATCCAAAACTGCATGTTTCGAGACGGGACGCATAATAATTCTTGATAAGTCGTTGTCGCTCACGCGTTCCCTAGCGAGTCGGATCACTCCATCCACTCCATGATAGACCTCCTCAATGATTCCCTTGCGCCACTCTCTTCGGGGCAAGGCTGGATCACAAACGCAGAACATGTCACCTCTGAGTAGATCATTCGGCGTCAGAGGCGCTTCCTGGTCCGCATCCACCGGCAAGTGGGTGAGCGGTCGCGAATTGACTATGTTCTCCGCCACGATCAGGAAACTCTCCAGTACGTGATCCCGTGGCGCTACCTCCTTTAGTGTGTGACGCAGGACCCTCTTGACGCACTGCACCATTCGCTACCAGACTCCTCCTTCAGATGGGCTTATCGGACAGTTAAAAACCCACTCAATGCCTCTGCCTGAGAGCTCTCCTTGTATTCTTTGCGGCTCGAACACATTACCAAATCTGGCTTCCCTGTTAGCTCCCACGAAGTTCTTGCCGTTATCACTGCGCAGCTTGTACACTAACCCTCGACGCCAGACGAAATTCCTGATCGCAATTATGCAGGAATCCGTCGACAGGTCATGCGCCAACTCCAGATGTATCGCCCTGGTCGTCAAGCACGTGAACAGGGCTACCCATCGCTTCTAATTGTGTCGAGCCACGGTCTCCATCAATGGCCCAAAATAATCCAGTCCAGAGTTTTTGAACGGCACGCCATTGGCCTCTAAGCGATCCTCCGGGAGGGGTCCCATAACCGGCGGCACAGGCCGCGCTCGTTGTTGCTTACACACGTTACACGCTGAGATCACCTTGCATAGGATTCGTCTCAACTTCGTGACCCAGAATCTCATCCGGATCTCAGTAATTGTCTGATCAACAGGTCCTCCGCCGCAGCACACTCCGCTGCGGTTAGATTATATTCCTCGAGCTGGCTTCTTTGTCTACGGCATCTTGTCGTAAACCTTAAGACCCAGGCTGTGGTCCTGAGTAGCCGATTGGAGCTCAAGATTCTTTGGAACGAAATACAAATGTCGTATGCGGCAACCAACGCAAACTCACTTGAGACTTCCTCGGCGTCGTTTATATCCAGATCTTGTTCATCTCCGGATTCAGATTGGGGCCAGCTACCCGCTGGCTGCCTCAAGAACGCTGGTCCGCCTAGCCACCGCGACTTCTGACTGAGGTCCACGTGGTATTGCGAACGCGTTGCATCATCCGCCGCGTTGTCGGCTGTTGGCACCCACCTCCATTGGGATACCTTCGTCGACTCCAAGATTTCGGCCACACGATTGCCGACAAACTGCTTGTAACGGCGATGTGTGCTGCCAATCCATCGAAGCACCGTCTTGGAGTCCGACCATAGCACGATATCATTGATGGCCACGCTGTGTTCCAGCCTGTCAGCGTTCATCAATCTCGTTCCAAGAACTGCTGCCTGCAGCTCTAGCCGTAGGATTGACATAGTTCGCATCGGAGCGCACTTTGTTTTGGCACATACAAAGCTCACTAGCACGTCGTCATCCTCATAAGTGACCCTCCAGTAAGCCACTGCTGCAAATGCTGATTGACTCGCATCCACGAAGACGTGCAATGGACGTGGTTCATGCCACTGCACTTTCTGTCACCAGATCTTTGGCAACAGCAACTTTGCTGTTATCATGAGACAGCAAAGAAATCCCAGAGGATCGAACGTAGACATGACCAAGCTCAAAAACTCCCTCTTGGTAGGAACTCGTTCTCCGTTCACTACGCTGATACTTCACATTAAACTTGAAGTAATCCGTGGCTGCCTGCCTGTGTCCTGGTGGATCCAATGCTGTCTCCACAACGGGTGAACTGGATAAAAACTGGCATAACTCAAATCCAGCGCTCGCATGTATCTCCTTCACTCGGGTAGATACGCTGATGGCTTCGCTCTTGGTAGCAAAGCTGTTTTTGACTGCTCTCGGATCTTGACTGCTCTCGGATCCGAATGCTCAAACTGTTTGGCATTCACATTTAGCAATGTTTCTCCAGCTTTGGCTGCAGCGTCGAAGACCAATCGAAACTTGCCTGACTTATTCGGGTTTTCGACTACAAAATAAGGCAAGTACCATAGCCTGTCGCTTTCGTCGCGGTGGGCTTCAATCGTCGAGCGTATCCTTTAGACACGTAATCCTTGATGATCCTGCTGTAGGCCTGCGCGAACTGACCGTTGCCCTTCATCTTCTTCTCGACATTGACCAACCGCATGTCATAGCTGGGTGGCAGCATAATGTGGTCGTCCTTCCATAGTAAACCTGTCTGGTAACGTAGGCCTAATTTCACCGTCGTGTCTTCGAGTAACCTCTGTGCCCGCACGTCGTCGCTACCTGCGACTGGTGGCGCAAGCTTCACACCAAAATTCTCAATCTCGAAGTAGTCTTTCACCATTCTCTGAACAGTTTCATCCGTTGGCACGGTTAAAAGGCAAGACATCGGTGACGGCGAAACTGATTGTCCACTTACGGGCCAAAAAACATCCCAGCCAGGCTCGGTTGCGGCAGCGTTCGGTCCCTATCTGGCATACAGTCGCGTTCAAAGTGGAAATCCCAAGTGTCCGTGATAAAGCCCAATGAGCAACTTCGGTACCACGTTGCTGTAGGGTTTCATCGGCAGTTGCGCATTCTTATGCACGCATTGAACATCTCGTCGGTTCAGGGTCTGCATCGGCAGGCTCAGATCCGGAATGGAATACACGTTTCGCAGCGCATGGCGAACTTGCTTGCCCAATCCACTGATTTGTAGACTCACGACGTTGGTAGGCTGTCTGGTGGCTCTATCTCCAAACCACTGAATATTAAGTCGACGCTCACCTTGAACCCCAAGGTCTCTCCGTAGCTCGTCGTTGATCATCGGTACGGATGATCCCTCATCCTGGAGTGCGTTCGTAATATACGAAACAGAAGACGGCTTTCTTCTGCGTCGACACAGCTATAATTCATCTCTACGGGCGCCTCCGCTGACTGCGGAGTTACTCCATTGTTGGTACGCCTAGAAACTGCTGACCGCTGGTTTCCCTCGTTGTACCTTCTATCGCTGCCTCGTTACTGCGTTGGCTGTCGGCCTTGTTCAGCATGCTGTGATGCCTCTGCCGGCATCCATTAAATTGACACTCACCATGCGAAAGCATAATCGATGCCTTCTCTCATATCTCCACCTGTCCGGCGGCGAAGCTCCATTGAATTCTCTGCAGTCCCTGACTGCATGTTGTTCTCCACAATTTGGACAACTTCTGGGGCGTCCCTGTTGATCGCCTTCGTTATGGTCGATGCTCGCATGCAGCAATCGACGCCTAGGTTCTTTCCATTCGACGTCCCCGATAGTACACACTACATTCGCGTACTCCGTTAACCAAGCATTAAAATGCACAATGGTTGGGAAAGGCATAATCGTCGCAGCATGCCTTGCCCACTCCACACGTTTGCTGGTAGAGAGCTTGGCCACAAGGTATTCCATTAGTGTTGGATTCCCCAAATGATAATCTGCCCTCGCTGACTGCAAAAAGGCTGTGAGGTTACTCACACGGGTTGCGAAGGGTCCAATCTTCGCCAGGCTGTGCTCTGAAATTGGAGGTACCTCTCGAATACCACTCAGCTGGCTGCGAACAAGTTGTTCCGGTCGGCCATACCTTAAGCGCAGCTGCTCTACCACAGCGCTGACATTCCTTGGCTGGATCTGGAGAGATTTGACGGTCTTACGTGCCTCATCCTTCAGCGCCTTCAGCAAGCGTTGGTTGTTCTCAGATCAGTGCAGTTGTACGCTTGAGTTGTCTCGGTAAACACACAATAGAAGATCGGCCAGTCCTCTGGCTGACCACCAAATACTGGCAGATCAGGAAGCTTGCGTGGCATGTAGTTTTCAATGATCCCATTTGGTGTCGTCAAGGCGTAGCACCCAGCTATTGACGTCGGCGTCACGATGTTCTGGATAGTCACGCCCGGCGGTGCAAGTCCATGCGCTGTCTGCGCCGTATTTGTTGCACAATGTGGGGTATGATGACTGTTGCTGACTGCTAGCATTGCTGGCCCGTTCCAAGATGGCACCAACCCGTTATGTGGGATCCCGTCACTACTCGTCAAAGATTGCGGATCGATCCAACATGGCGGCGGCCCTGACCGGCACCTTCGGTTACGTAATCGACAGTGCTCACTTTGTTGCGAGCTCTTACATCTTCCATCTCCCTCTCCAACGATGCAATTTTAGGTGCCGTAGTAGCTATCACTTTCTTCTTCACCTACTTATTTCCCGCGCCACTGCTCCCGGGTGTCTGACCTGCACTCGTTGATACGGGAATGACCTGCTCCGGTTCAACCGGTTACTTCTTCTGGGGGAATGTTGCATTGTTGTATTCTGCCCAAGAACTTAAACCAATCTTTACGCTGTCCGCGTTCCGACTCTGTCCGCGTCTTTCTCTGCGCTGCCTGCGCCTTGCCCTGTTCGCGTTCCGACGCTACCCGCATCTTCCTTGGCTTTAACGGCCGGTTTCCACCCTGTGAGTAGAAAGGTTATTCAGGCTGAATGCCGTTGTAAAGCCGTTTTATTCTGGAAATATTCACTTAGAACATAATCTAACACAATTATGTAAACTAATCCTACCGCAGCATGTACTCCTTAATTCACCACGCCACAATGAATGCGGAAGCTTAAACCATGGCGGGATATCAATGGCCGCCCAGTATGACCGTTCACCGATCGAGGTCTAATCCATACATTTCTCGATATATGTTTTAAAACTATTTAAGAGCTATCGGATTAAAGCCTAGTACTCAGATCGACGAAAACAGCGAGTTAACCATAGGAGTGAGCGATAGGGAAATACGCGGGTAACGCTTTTCGTCGGGTCTGTTTTTCAGCGCGGTACTTATATGAGCTAAGGAAATACCAGAAAAAATACCAGATTACGCGAGCGAATTTTCGATGAACGCCGTTAGCCTCGGCCCAAAGAATAAGAAATGTAATCTTTGGCGGTGTTCGTGCAAAGGCGATGTGGAAACAAAAAATTAAAAATGGAAGGAAAAGGAAAACCCCAAAATCGAATCCAGAAGGTCAGAGCAGATGAAATAGGACGCCAAATCCAAGCTTATGCCTTTTATTGCGGGATTTCACCGACAGGAAGCCATTCCACAAAAGGGGCAAATTCGCAGAATAGTTGAAGTGTTGGAGAAGATCCACTAGGGAATCCCAGTGGGAAGGAACATGCCGAGTGGGACTTCGATCTCTACATGGACATCCTGGCGGGCGCGTCCCCGCAAAGAAAGTAAGATCTGGACTCCGGACACCACCACCACCAGCTACTTGGCAGCTTAAGCGGAGCTGGAAGACCCGCTGGCTTCTATAGGGAGGAGGAAAATAGGGAGCTGGCTAAGGAACAGTTGGAGTAGCCATAGCCAGCCACTGCCAGGATGCTGGGCGACTTCCTGCAGCATCAGCGGACCTACCCCGTTCCCAATCCGGCTCCCACTTCGTCAAGGTGCAATATGCCATTGAGACTCGGAGTTGGACTGCGGTGGAGCGGGAAAGATGGCGAAGCCTCCGTGGGACGAGAAGGAAGCTTTAAACAACTAATTTACATAAATAAAAACATTCGTTGAACATTCCATTTATTTTTATTTTAATTTCTTTGTGTACCAGCAGACTCCTCCTTTTTAAATTTAAATTTCAAACCATTGCGGGTGAACTTTGAAAACTTCGGTCACACTACAAAGAATAATAAGAATAAGCCGATCTGAGTACTAGGCTTAACTATTGTCCGTCGACATACAGAAATACATACACAACTACCACTGTGTCAAGTCTACAAAGAAGTATCTGGGGGAACTGATCGACCACAGGCTGCCACGGACTGGAAACGTCAGGAACTGGTTCTCATTCCCAGACCGGGCAAATTGAACGAGGACGCATCTAATTCAATACTCTTTTACCACTCAGACGCTGAAGGCGGTGTTGAGAAGAAATACAGAAATACATAGAAGAGCAGAAGAGTAAGCCAGTCATAGCCACAGTGGTGACCTCGACAGTCCTGCGTGCCGCGTTTATATAAGCCGAAGTTATGAATAGCTCGACATACAGCAGCCAGTGAAAATACGTATACAGACGCTGCGTGTCACAAGTATCACCTGCTCATCTAGTGGTAGACGAAACTATCTCTATAGGCCTGCTTTCGGTAGATCGAATGAATAAGAGCAAAGGGAGCAGGACACAGCAAAGTAGAACAATGGAGGCATGGAATAGGAGATGGGCCCACGCGAGCATAGGATGATAAACGCACTTGCTAATTTCCAGCCTAACCCCTTAGTAACTTCTACCTTACGCAGACTATTTCCGGTCACGGATTTAGGTCATTCGATAGGTATTGACGAAATCAATAAGTTTGTTTTAACATCATGTTTGGGCGGTTGGTGGTTGAGGCACTTGCAAACTTGGGCTGCGAAAGAATCTCTGAAATCTGCAATTTTATAGCTTTTAAAATTAACGAAATCTCAGCGTTCATATGAACAGTTTTGTGATGTTTTATGGCCATTTATGGGTGTTACATTTTAGTTCAAATTGCGTTGCGCTGCACAAGAATCTATTTCTATGTTTTATAGTATCTGAGATCTTTGCATTCATACAGGCGAACGGAAAGTCGGACGGTGCTAGTTCGACTTGGCTAGTAATCCTAATCCGGAATATTTGTAAAAAAAAAGGATACTAATATTTAATTAGCTTTAAAAAAAAATTATTGCACAACAACGAATTTAAAAAAAAATGGTTAGGATTGCCTTTTAATTAGCCAAGGAGCACATATAATCTTATCAAGGCCAATAGTATAATAAAGAGTGGCTTAAAAGAAAATCGGAATTTCAAATATTTGTCTTATGTTTTGGATAACTAAATTCCAAAAACTTGGACTGAAACAATATACATTTATATAAAGCTCATAAAACTCGTGATAAAATGTTTAAGTTTGGTAAAAAAGCATTTTTTTAAGAAGTCTTTAATATCATATTAAACCAACAACATAATACCACATCACCTTGGTATTGGGCTTAGTCCTGCTTTTTAAGTAAGTTCAAAACGATTTATAAGTTATCCTGGTTCGTAGCCAAGGTTAATATAAAACAAGGGAGAACGCTATAGTCGAGTACCTCGACTATCAGATACCCGTTACTCAGCTATATGGAGATATGCAAGCAGCAAAGCGAGATTAAAATGCGCCACCTACCGGCGGTATACAGATTTAAGCGTTATGGGCGTTAGAGTGGGCGTGGCAAATTTTTTTTTGGATCAATCGATAGGTATTGACGAGACCAATACATTTCAGTTAAAATTTTTTATCTAGCATGAAAATTGTGGGCGTCACAGGGTTTTGCGGTTTGTGGGCGTTAAAGTGGGCGTGGCAAACTTTTTTTTGGGTCAATCGATAGGTATTGATGAGAACATTACATTTCAGTTAAAATTTTCTATCTAGCATCAAAACTGTAGGAGCTACAGTTTTGGGCGGTTTGTGGGCGTTAGAGTGGGCGTGGCAGTCTACTGAAAGAAACTTGCGCTGCGTAGGAAGCTCAGGAATCTGCACGCCAAATCTCAATAGCCTAGCTCCCATAGTTTCCGAGATCTCAGCGTTCATCCGGACAGACGGACAGACGGACAGACGGACAGACGGACATGGCTAGATCGACTCGGCTAGTGATCCTGATCAAGAATATATATACTTTATGGGGTCGGAAACGCTTCCTTCTGCCTGTTACATACTTTCCGACGAATCTAGTATACCCTTTTACCCTACGAGTAACGGGTATAATTAAAGCAACAGTACAAAATTACTGGGCAAGCAATTTACAGCGACATATGCGCTCTTAATGCTATCAAGATTCTTGTTATTTTTTTTTAAGGGAAGTTGGTGCTGTCAGTACAAAACGCAACAAAACAATTTAGGCTTGTTTTTGTTATGATTTATGAGTCGTCGGTCCAAATTCCTTTGCTATCTTATTTGTTCGATTTCAAGTCGATAGCTATATAAGAAATTATGTTTAAAAAATGATCTCAAGTGATGACCATTTAAAAATATGCTGTGCTATTTTTCCCAGCTGTAAATGCGATGATTTACCAGTTTACAGGTAATATTGTATAGTTAGTTGATTAAAAGATTAATTAAGTTTCAGAAGCTCCTGCCAAGTGTTTTGCCGGGAAGCTGGTTGAAAAAATATAAACTCGCGAACGAACATTTTACGAGAGCCGAAGTTTACTTTGGAAGCCTTCCGAAAAGTTTCTGAGAGGGAATATATCTGTCATTATTTATTTCTTATTTTTTTCATCCCTAGATTAAGTTCGCCACGAGATCAAGATTTTTATTTTTATTAAACGATGTCGAATAATGTCGATCTCAGAACATTGGTTCTTGAAAAAGTGAGAACAAAAAATACTACAATTCGATCTTAATTTAAACCGTTCTCGAGATTTTTTTTTTTTAAATGTGTTTGGACTTATTTAAAAAAAAAAATGACATAGTAAGAAATCCGCGAAACATAACTTTTGATTATTTAACGTTGAAGTCAACGTTTCATTTTTTTTTGTGCTGTACGCTGAACTTTGCGAAGAAGTATACAAAACTGTACAGATTCTGTGTCACTGAAAGTTTTTTGGTTTGTTTTCAAACCGTAGGAGTAACGGACATAATACAAACTTATCAGCCTGCTCTTTGTACATATATACATAAATCATCCATGTAATTTTTTATTTTTATTTCAGGGAGCTGGCTATCTAAGCTTCAACAACATAAATCAAGACCATTTGCCCAACATTTTAAATGAAGCTGTTACATTATTTTGGAAAGCGCTGGAGTGTGAAACTCAGGAAAAAGTAATTTGTTGCATGTTAGACATGTTCGCCTTGTGGACCCAAAAATTTACCAACGAATTACCAAGTGTGGTTATTAACACTTTTAAAACTGGCATTCGGCTGAAAAGCACAAATCAAATAATTCGGCAAAGTTATCTCGAATGGCTTCTTTTATCCATATAATGTACCGAGATTAATAACCATAGTGCTATTATACCAGATCTTATTTCGTTTTACACTAAAGCATTGCAAAACGCATCACAACTATGTAATTTGACTGAGGCAGTCTGCATAGCTTGTATAATGCTTATTTTAGAAAAGCCATCAGAAAATTATAACTTTTTTTGGACCACAGTTTTTGATATGAACAAAAAATATTTCTTTAATGAAAAGATTACTGCAATAGCCCCGACCGAGACTTTATGCAATATATCACACCGCTCAATAAGTTCCCGGCCTTCAAGGAAAAACACTTTTTTTTTGAAAATTTTGTTTTATTCATCAATATAGTTTCCATCTACGGCTATACACTCAGTCCAGCGCTTCTCCAACCTTTCTATGCCATTTTTGTAGAAAGATTAACTTTTACCCTCAAAATAGGTCTCAGTATCGACAATCACCTCTTCATTTGATCGATATCTCTTGCCTTGGAGGTGCTTTTTGAGATCTGAAAAAAGCCCATAGTCACTGGGGGCCATATCTGGAGAATAAGGTGGGTGCGGCAGAAGTTCGAACCTCAATTCACTCAATTTCACCATTGTTGCCATAGACTTGTGGCATGGTGCATTATCCTGGTGAAACAGTGGTTTCTTCTTGGCCATATGTGGACGATCCAGCAGTTTTATATAATATTCGCTGTTTATTGTTTTACCTTTTTCCAGGTAGTCTATAAATAAAATCCCATGTGCATCCCAAAATACAGAAGCCATAACCTTACCCGCCGATATTTGTGTTTTGGGACGCTTCGGACGGCTTTCACCGGCTACCACCCACTCAGAAGACTGACGACTGGATTCTGGAGTACAGTGGTGTATCCAGGTTTCATCCATGGTTACGTAACGGCGAAAAAAATCGGTCCTATTGCGCTTCAACATGCTTAAACACGTCTCGGAAGCATCGATGCGTTGTTGCTTTTGGTCCGGTGTTAGCAATCGCGGCACCCACTTCGAGCAGAGCTTTCTCAGGTCCAAATGTTCATGTAATATCGTAAACACACTGCCTTCCGATATCTTTGAGGCATCAGCTATCTCCTTTAATTTCAATTTGCGATCGGCCAATACCATTTTTCGGATTTTTGCCACATTTTCTGGCGTAACTGCTGTTTTTGGGCGACCACCACACGACCACGTTTAAATTCATTGTACCAATCTTTGATGGTTGATTTTCCCGGAGAAGAATCTGGGTAATGTTTATCAAGCCAAGCTTTTGCTTCTACTGTATTTTTTCCTATCAAAAAACAGTGCTTAATCAGGACACGAAACTCCTTTTTTTCCATATTGTAGAAAAACCCAAAGGTTGTGTTACTTAAAAATTTGTAACTTAAAAGCACGTGGTCACAGAGTTGTATAATTTTTACACAGAGCTTATGATAATCGACACTTTCGATAAAAAATATCTATATTTGCTTACTACTGCTCCTTATATGTCGGGCCGCGAACTAATTGAGCGATGCGATATCATTAATGACAAGAATATTGCTCAATTCATATCATGACAAAATTAGAGGGGAATTGGAACCAATAGTTCGCACTTTAATTTACAACTTATGTAGCAATTCAGTAAAGGTTCGAAATTACACTACTGGCCAGGTAAAAAAAATACTAAGTGCTTCAAAAGGAATAGAGTTCGTGAAGTTAGCTATCTATGAATTTGGTAAACGCATTAGTTTAGTCAACATTGAAAATGTCGGAGACACTTCAATAGATCAATTTGGAACTCCAACACAAGCGTATGTAGACGCGTTAGTATGTTTGACCAGTATAAACGATATTTCGTATAATGAAGCTATGGATGTTGCTATGGAACTTTTACTTATATCACATCATCCTGCAATTGTATTGAATGAGCCATACTTATGGGAAATAACCATTCAGAGACATTTTAGTTTAGATCCAAAACAATTAATATTGGCTAAAAATAGTGAAATAGTTAATAAATATATTAACAATTTTATAAGTAATGCGCAATACGAAAACACCATATCAGCATTATTTGTCCTAATCCTATTGTACCAACAGTTGTAAATCACTTAAAAACTTATCTTTGCAATTCTACCAATTATCACTCTTCCAATGAGGAATATTTGACATATTTGACTCCAGAAGGTGAGTTGTATGAAAAAAGTGTAATACCTCATATAGACTCACAAATGAAACCGTTTGTAATAAAAGAGAAAATAAAGTTTACAGTTACAAGTAACAGTTAGAAGAGATTCAATTTCGTCGTGAAATTCTTACAGAGGTTCTTACAGATCTTTACTTATACTTGCGCAACCTGTGTTTTACTTTCCAGCCAAAACTTGGACGTGACATTGCAGTAGCGACAATCAAGCTTCAAGGCCCGTCATGCATTTTAAAAGAGGAATATGAAGCTTTAAATATAAAGAAAGCTATTAATGATATTATATTCGATCTTGACAATCATGTTAAATGACAATCATGTTAAATACTTGACCCTCCCTCATTTTCTTATGCGTTTGAGTTTCTAAAGCGTGCTCTATTACTGTTAAATAATGATTCAAGCAATGAACTTATTTCGAAAGGCATATAAATAATAGCTAGGCATACAAATGACGAGGTTAAATGTAAGCCGCAGTTTATGCCTAGATTTGGTATGATTGAAGTTTTGTTATATATTTTTAAAAATAACAATAAACTCGCAGCACAAACGTCTGATGCCATCTTAGAAGTAGCGAAATCTTCAAATGATAGTATTTCCAATGCTACCCCGCATAACCAAATTATAGATATATTTCTACACTCCCTGCAAAGTAATACTGACTCGGTTAGAAAAGTTGCGTTAAAATCCTTGAAAATAATGGTAGATGGAATTGTAAATCACCTTTAAATTTATAATAGTCTTCGTTGTAACTCGATATTGGATAGCAAAATATGATACAGAGGTAGAAAATAGAGAACTGGCCATCTTTATTTGGAATACTACAAACTTTGCCTTACACGGAATTGACGATATAATTTGTGATGTCACACACCCCGAACTATGTGTCCAAAAATCAGCTTCAAGAAAACTTAAGAAAATGCCTAATAAAGCAATTATTTTCAATTTACAATGATAAATTTGACCGTGAAATTGAGCCTGCTACAGATCAATGGAAACATCGAAGGGGTGTTGCCATTTCATTCTCCACTATCGCTCCATTATTATCTATTGATGACATTGATGTTATTATGAATTTTAAGGTATCACACGTGCTTGGTGACAGAGTCGATATCGTACACAAATAAATGTTAGCAGCTGCATTAAAGATAGTTGATTTACACGGAAATAGTGAATTTGTTACCTGTATTTGAAGATTTTCTCGATAAAGCGCCAAAATCTCAAAGTTATGATAATATTCGCCAAGCTGTTGTTATTCTGATGGGTTCGTTAGCACGACATTTGAAAAAGGATGACAAGCGAATTGATCCTATTGTTAAAAGATTATTAACAGCATTGTCTACTCCGTCCCAACAAGTTCAGGAAACGGTCTCGAACTGTTTACCCCATCTTATGCCATCCGTGAAAGAGGAAGCCCCCGCAATGATCAAAAAATTATTACACTCATTGGCAAAGTCCGACAAACACGGCGAGAGACGCGGAGCTGCCTATGGTATCGCCGGCATAGTTAAAGGTCTTGGTATTTTATCCCTTAAACAATTAGATATAATGTCGAAACTGATAGCTTATATTCAAGAAAAAAAAATTATAGATCCAGAGAGGGAGCTTTGTTCGCTTTTGAAGTTTTATGCACTACACTTGGTCATCTATTTGAACCTTATATAGTTCATGTGTTACCACACTTGTTGCAATGCTTTGGTGATCCCTCCCAATAACAGCCTCTGTTGAATTATTAGGGGCAATGGCATTCTGTGCACCGAAGTAACTGTCTTCTTGTCTTCCTAGTATAGTGCCGAAACTAATTGAAGTCTTGGGAGATTCCCACACTAAAGTTCAAGAATCAGGTGCGGAGGCTCTGAAAGTAATTGGGTCCGTTGTTAAAAATCCTGAAATTCAAGCTATTGTTGCCGTGCTTTTGGATGCGTTGGAGGATCCCTCTTATAATACTTCTACATGTCTTCAAAGCTTACTAAAAACTAAATTTATACATTTTATTGATGCACCGTCTTTAGCATTAATAATGCCAGTGGTGCAAAGTGCTTTCATGAACCGATCTACAGAAACTAGAAAAATGGCCGCACAAATAATAGGAAATATGTATTCTCTAACGGAACAAAAAGATCTAACACCGTACTTACCAAGTATAATTCCTGGCCTTAAATCATCCTTATTAGATCCAGTCCCTGAAGTGCGTGCTGTATCAGCTTGAGCACTCGGTGCTATGTTGAAGGGTATGGGTGAAAGTTCATTTGAAAATTTATTACCGTGGCTTATGGAAACATTAACTTCCGAGTCTAGCAGTGTGGATCGCAGTGGAGCAGCACAGGGCCTATCCGAGGTAGTTGAAGGACTTGGTGTCAAGAAAATACATAAACTTATGCCAGAAATAATTTCGACAGCAGAACGATTAGACATTGCTCCACATGTGAAGGATGGATACATAATCATGTTTATATACATGCCTTGCGCATTTCCAGAAGCATTTACGCCATATATAGGGCAAATTATCAAAGTGATGTTTCGTTAATGGTACGGCAAGATGCGTTGCATGTCTGGAAAGTTGTTGAGACAAATACTCCAAGAACTTAGCGCGAGATTCTTCCAACATTGTTTGGTTTACTTCTAGGATGTTTGGCTAGTACAAGTGGCTTCTCGAACTTTGGGTGACTTGGTAAGAAAACTAGGGGAACGAATTTTACCAGAAATTATTCCTATTCTTGAAAATGTTTTAAACTCCGATCACCCTGATCAACGCCAAGGAGTCTGCATTGGCTTATCTGAAATAATGGGATCTACATCAAATAGTCTAGTTCCTACTGTCCGCAAGGCTTTGTGCGATCCATTGCCTGAAGATCGAGAAGCAGCAGCTAAAACATTTAAATCGTTACATAGCTCAGTTGGCTCTCGGGCGTTGGATGATATCCTGCCGTTTATGCTAGAAGGTCTCTCAGACCCGGACCCCTCTATTGCTGAGAATACTTTGGATGGCATTACGCAGGTAATGTCCATTAAATCAAGAGTAGTTTTGCCATATCTAGTGCCCCAACTGACTTCTCCACCAGTAAATACAAAAGCCTTATCTATACTTGTATCTGTCGCTGGTGAAGCGTTAACAAAATACCTGCCAAAAATATTATCAGCTTTAGTAGAGGCCCTATCAGAAGCCTACGGATCTCCGAATGAACAGCAGGAGATCGATTATAGTCAAACGGTTATATTGTCGGTAACCGACGAAATTGGAATTCGAACAATAAAGGATACATTACTTATATCAGCAAATTCTTCTGACCTATGCACTCGTAAATCATCAGCAAGTTTACTATCTGCATTTTGCATTCACTTACCAGGAAATTACTCGCAATACATTCCTCAACTTTTAAGATGTTTACTTAAACTGTTGGTTGATAATGATAAAGAAATATTACAAAAACCTTGGGAAGCTCTCAGTGCTGTAGTTAAAGGTCTGAATGCCGCACAGCAAATCTCTCATGTGTCTGATGTGTGCCAAGAAGTTAGGTTTGCAGCAAGCGAACTAAAAGGACCGGAGCTTCCTGGATTTTTTTTGCCAGAAGGAATTACTCCGCTGTTACCAGTTTTTCGAGAAGCTATTTTAAATGGATTTCCTGAGGAAAAAGAAAACGCTGCACAAGGACTAGGAGAAATTATATTCTTAACCAACGCACAATCATTGCAGCCTTCTGTTTTACATATAACTGGTCCATTATTTCGAATACTAGGTGACCGTTTTAATGCAGCCGTTAAGGCAGCTGTATTAGAAACTTTGTCAATTTTGCTTCATAAAGTGGGTGTCCTATTGAAGCAGTTCTTACCACAACTTCAGACCACATTTCTTAAAGCGCTGCATGACCAGAAAAGAAACGCAAGGATGAAAGCCGAAAAAGCTTTATCTGAGTTAGTAGCAATTCACTCTAGAGCAGATCCCTTATTTAATGAGATTCATAGCGGAATAAAAAATTCAGATGACTCTTCTGTTAGAGAAACAATGCTCCTTGCTCTTCGCAGTATTGTTAGTCGATCTGGAGATAAAATGTCGGAACCAATAAAAAAACAAACTTATATTACCTGAAGTATGATTGGCCATCACGAAGATGTCACACGCAATGCCGTTGGCGGATGCTTGAGGGCGATGTTAAAATACATAGCGCCTGGACAAGTAGACGATTTATTTAATAATTTAATACTGAAGGATAGTACGGATGATCTATTAGTAAAGCATGGATACACAATAGTTTTGTTTGTAGCTTTAAAAGAATGTCCCAACGAAATACTTACTTCAAATCTGCACGAAAAGATTATATCTTATGTTTTGGTCAATATTTCATCAGACAAAGTGTCAATTGCTTGCAATGCAATAAGAGCTGCTACTTATTTTTTGGAGCACTATCTCATCAATAATTATGAACTCCCTCTTAATGTTGTAATATTGTAGTATTAGCTAGAGCTACGAATCATTCTAGCAACGATGTTAAACAATTGGTTGCAAAAAGTTGTACCCACATTTCTAAAAGTTTAAAAGTTGATCAAATTAATATTGAAGTTTTTAAATATTTAGTCCCCATGCTAGTGAACGGTACTAAGGAAAAGAATGGATACGTTAAATCAAATTCAGAACTAGCATTTATTTCTATTTTAAGGTTACGAACTGACGATTCGACATATACAAAAATTTCAGATATCTTAGAATCAGGTGCTAGGGATTCATTAATTGATGTTGTAACAAAAGTTTTGAAACGTGCATCTCCGCAATCCATTATAAAAGAAGAAGAACTTGATAAAACACTTCAAACATAATTGCAAACTTTTTTAAAGCAATAAATATAGTTTGCTCTAAAAACCCATCCGCCAGATGAATTTCTTATCGGAGTGACTGTTTCGATTGGTGAGCTCAGATTTGGGTGAGCCCTCCACAGAGGATGTTTTGTACTGGGGGGAATGTTGCGGGGAATGTTTTTTGTCACCGCAAACTCTATTAGGTCTGGAACTTTCCTGGGGTCTGTTGGCCAGTATGTGGGGTTGCCAGGAGAAACATAGTCTAATTTGTTGTTCGGTTTTATGATTGCATTGTAAATTTGCCTTCCTTTGGGAGTCACAAGGCGTGATCCCCAGTGCGTGTGTTTGGCGTTATAGTCCCCTGCAGCTATAAAGCGATCTCCAAGCAAGTTGTAGAAGTCCACAAATTGTCCTTCAGAAATTCTAAAACGAAGCGGACAGTAGACAGCGGCTAGTGAGGTTTCCGTTGCCTGACTGCACTTTGACAGACGTGGCTTGCAAGTAATTAGTTGCAAATCTTTGATGAAAGTGGTGCTTGATGCGTTCCCTGATTAGGATGCCGCTTTCGTCGTGGGCTTTACCATCTGGATGGTCTGTGCGGTAGAAAGTGTAGCCTCTTATTTGGAAGTTGTATTTGTTAGTGAGGTGCGTCTCTACCAGTAGCATACTGTCGATATGATTATCATTCAGAACCTGAGTTATTTCAAGGTTGTGCCGTGAAACTCCATTGGCGTTTCACATTGTAATTCGTGGATTTGCCATCTGTTACTTAGACTGCTTACCTGCAAGTAGCTGTAACACCATGTTCTGGTTTTGAACCAGTGTTTGCATGGTCGTTTTCATGATTGACATGAATTCCATCATACTTTCCTGCATGGTGACCATCATAGCTTCCAGAGTGCTTTGTGACTGTACTTGGATCTGCGGTCCTTCATCTCCTTGTAGACCGGACAGCCCCTGTAGTTTGCCGTGTGGTTACCTTTGCAGTAACTCATTTTTTCATTTTGGGGTCTTCTTTGTTGGCAGGGCAGTTAGCCGTATTGTGGAAGTCTCCACAAGCTACACAGACTGTTCGAAGTGAACAGTATGCCCTGGTGTGTCCATACTCCTGACAATTTGTGCATTGCACTGGGCCGTTCCTTTTATGTGGCTCTTCCACGTTGATGCTTCGGTGCAATAAGTATTGCAGGTTCCAGCTCGACCCTGAAGAGTGGTTGCGACTCTTTTTTCCTGTTTATAATGTTACTGACGTTCTTTGCAGAAAACCTTTTTTCCTTGAGAGCATCGATAACTTCCTTGGCGGTTACGTCGAGCCCGATTCCTTTTAGTACCACTTGCAGGCCCTTTTTAGTTGGTACGTGTAGTAGCTTTTTCTAGCTTCCTCCAGGAATTTGGATAAAGTAGCGGTCCTAGGTGGCTCCCTTGTAGGACACCGGATGTAACGTGGAGTAATTAATAGAGATCATTTTTGAAAAGTACTCATTGTGTTCTGCAATTCATTGCACGTGTACCAATGTTTTCATTCTGTGTGTACCATGGTGCGCGAGTTATAGTTCTCAGTACCTTTGATTGAGCTCTCTAGATTACTTCTAAGTTACTAACGCATGCGTTCTCCCATAGCTCGGAGCCATCTTTCCAAATTGGTTTGAGGACTGCATTATACAGAAGTATCTTGCAGTCAAACTTAAGCGGAGAACTCGCGTTTATTAACCAGTGTAGGCTTCTTGTTTTTAATTTTAATTGTGTTCTCTTAGCTTCGATGTTGATGGTGTTTTGTGGAAGCAATATTTTAATTTTATAAATTAATCCATTCAACCAAACGCTGGTTGACTTGTCCTTTCCGGCTTTATGGATCATAGTGATGACACCCTTTTTCTATAGTTGTGGATAATAGCCCCATTTCATCATATCATGGTGAGAAGTTTTATTGCACAGTTCGGCAATTCTATAATCATTTTAGGGGAGATATAATCGTGTCCTGGCGTTTACTTTTTCTCTTGAGCCTTTATCACTCTTATCACTTCTCCTGATTGGAATATGAAAAGCGGGGTAGCTTCTGGAATGATGTTTGTTGGGTGTATTGGCCTCCTGTTTGTATGTGTATTGGCAACTCACTTTCGATTGGTGGGCATATGCCTGATTTATCTTTCCACAGTGGATATAGTTTTCTGTTTGGGGAGTGTTGCTCCAAATAGGATAATTTGGATCGATCTTTTGCATCTTCTAGAGCTTTGCGTAGAAGGTCGATAGTTGTTTTAAGCCGCTGCTTCGAGGTAGGCGATCTATGGGCTTGCCGCTCCCACCGAAGCCATCGCTTATTGCATAGCAGTTCCTTAATATGCCCAGAAACCCGACTGCTGTTAAAAAGATTATTAGCTGATATAACGGGTGTGGAGTTTTGTGCAGCTAGTGACATAACAGACAATAGTGCTTCAACTGAGCTGTCAATCTCTTCATTAAAGTACATGATTGGGTACTTACATACTTTCTGTATTTAAGCCAATCTGTTTTACTAAAAGTTAAAAAGTGTGTCCGTATTGAGAGCTGTTGATGGTCGTAGTGTTGTATTAAAATGGGCGAGTCACCCTTATGAAAGATCTGTTAAGTGTTCCACGTGAACATGAGCTCTAGGCATTCTTCTTGTGGCGGGAAAATCAATCAAGCCAGGCCTCTTATTAGGATCTGTCAACCAATATGTATGCTTACCTGGAGAGATAAGGTAAAGCTTGGTGATATTATAGCGTTGTAAAGTTGTCTTCCCTTGGGGTTGGTGAGTCGCAATACCCAATGGGTGTGTTTTGCATTGGCCCTCAAAAACGGTCACCAGAAATGTACAAATTCTTCTTCGGAAATGTAAAAGCACTGAAGGCAGCATAAAGCGGCTAGGTTTAAGAAAATGCTTTGGGAATTGATGTGTATTGATGTAGCTTGTGCTGTGAAATGCCGTTCGCATTCCAGAAAAATATTTTTATGGGAACCATCTAAACAGATTTTTGTTTGATTAATAGCTCCAGAAGGAGATTTTGAGAGCGTTTAAGTTCCTGCAACGTTTGCTGTATTGCTACCATTGTGTTAGTTATAGTTACCAGCATTGATTCTACACCATTAGGCAATTGTGTATTTGCAGACATATGTTAGGGTAGTCATTTCTGGACTCTGGTTCCATGTTTTTTGCCGCACTGTATTAGCAGTGGTTTGCTGACCTGTCAGCTTAGAGGCAGAGTCGTAAGTGCCGTTGTTGTACCTTAACGCCTGTGCAAAAGAAACTCCCGGGGTCGTGGTCGATGGTATATATGCAGGATTTTTTCGGGTTTTTTAAATACATACTTTCCAGCGCCAACCCTACCTTGAGCATTGGATATGGAACTTTGTTTTCATTTAATATATTCCCAGCCGTTTTGACATAAAAGCCCTTTTCATTAAGTCCAGCTGTAATCTCATAGATAGGGACTGTTGTTTCGATTCCTTTGACAACTACTTGTTATCCTTTGCACCTTTTAAGTTGAAAGGTGTAGTAATTAACTTATTTTACCGTTGTCGAGGTGTTTGGTCACCGATCGATAATCTTGTTCGTCATTCACTTGTATTTTTGTTTCGTTTATGTTACCCCTTTTTAATAAAGTTTCGGAGAGCAGTAAAAAACACGACCGTTCACTTTGAAAGTCGCAGTGGCTGACCTGAGTGGTAGTGCTTGATTTTTAAAGGCTGTTTTAAAATCTTCTTTAAATAATTTACAATTAATAACAAATTGAATAATCATTTTTATTTTAAACTGTTATGAAATCATGCTCTGGTGTTCCCGCTATCCAAATCCAAATAGTACCTAGTTCATTGATACCTCTTTTTTATCTCAAATAACAATAATAAATAAATATATTTTAATAATTTTTAAATCATAGGATATTTTCCAATGTTCTAGATAGTATGATTGTTTATATATGCTGACTCTAGATGAACTACATCTCTATAAAAACATATGTAAGTTATATGAAACAAATATGCGTATGATTCATAAGTGAGGACATCTTTGGTATCCTTGTAAAGAAAGAAATCATGAAATCAAATTTCGTTGTTGCTACCATCAATAATAAGTACATAATTGAAACAAGGAAGAACGCTATAGTCGAGTACCTCGACTATCAGATACCCGTTACTCAGCTAAATAGAGATATGCAAGTAGCAAAGCGAGATTAAAATGCGCCACCTACCGGCGGTATACAGATTTAAGCGTTATGGGCGTTAGAGTGGGCGTGGCAAATTTTTTTTTGGACCAATCGATAGGTGTTGTCGAGACCAATACATTTCAGTTAAAATTTTTTTTCCAGCGTAAAAATAGTGGGCGTCACAGATTTTTGCGGTTTGTGGGCATGTTAGAGTTGGCGTGGCATATTCGCGTAACAAACTTGCGCTGCGTAAGAAGCCCAGGAATCTGCACGCCAAATCTCAATAGCCTAGCTCCCACAGTTTCCGAGATCTCAGCGTTCATCCAGACAGACAGACGGACAGACGGACATGGCTAGATCGACTCGGCTAGTGATCCTGATCAAGAATATATATACTTTATGGGGTCGGAAACGCTTCCTTCTGCCTGTTACATACTTTCCGACGAATCTAGTATACCCTTTTACTCTACGAGTAACGGGTATAAAAAAATTAAGAGAGTATGCGAGAGTGCGGAAGCGTAAAGCAGTTATTGCGCATGCAAAATCAACAACACAAAACAGCACTGTAGCTTCGACGGACAACGCACAAACAAAAATAGTAATCAGAAAAACAAAAACAGAAAATAAAATTCAAGTAGCGAATGGATTAACTAAGATTTTTAACAGGTAGAATAAATTCACTCGCGAAACGAACAAACTAATTAAAAGCTTTAATTTAAATCGGCCTAGACTAACACAAAAACAAATAACAACACGGAGCGCAGAAAAGAAAACGACCGATCTCTTTAAAAAGTCGAATATTTTGGTTTTTTGTTATTAAGAAGATTTTGAATGCCATTATTGGTTTAAGGGCTTTCGATAGGTATGAAAGTATGGCCATATGCCTGTATATGTTATTTCCCTGGTGTATTGGTAATATTTTTATAATTTTCCACAGTTCGGAAAAGGTAGAAAATTGATGACAGCGTTAAAAATATGTGTGAAACAGGGGTGGGTATTTGTCGAAGTATAATATATATACATTTTGGATTAATATCGTCTAAGCCTATTGCGTTTGGTTTTACTTTTAAGATTTCTTAAAGGACATCACATTGTCTTACACCCTGTGTGCCGACTTCTGTTTTACACTGTACGTTGCAGTAGAGATCACTGAACGGGAGGCTGCCAACTGCTGATTTACACATAATCACAGTTAAGCAAACTAGTTGTGTACTGGAACTTTAAGGAAGAGATTATATATATAACATCAAGGTTTAATTGATGTTATAATTATTCTTATAATTTTTTATCACGCACACGACATCGACACACAACACGTTTCTAAATTCGACACCTTTTTTGATAAACTTTGTGCGTTTATGTAGCATATCCGTTTGCTGGTTACTAAAGATTTTTATCATTGTCTTGCTGGTGGCCTCTGCTGTTTCTATGAATAATTCATCTCCCACAAATTGAACAACTGAGCCCTTATTAAAATAACAGTAAAAAATGGAGGAAAAGGAATATTTAGAAAAATAATGATAAGTAGGAAAGATAAATATCTTGAAGAGTAATTAAAGATAAAGATAAAGATAAGATAAATTTAAAGATATTAGCCGCAAAAGGAGTTTTGAGAATCTGCGACTTGATCAGTTGGAGTTTGCGCTCTACTGTGGAGCCATATATATCAGTCTCTCTCTCTAAATAAGTTCGAAGTTTTATGTGGACCAGACCTCGGCGAAATGTAATGCTGTTATGCAACGAAGTTTTTTTAAGCGCCTCGCTTCTTTAAGTATTAACATACGTTGACGTAGAACGGGGTCGTAGCAAAATGCAAGGGATTGAGACGTTAATAACGGCGATAAAATACAAACTGGCGCAGTTGTGACTTGTCCCGGACGTTTACAAGCTTTGGGGCGATTATGGAACCTACCAAAAATTGTTTTTGTTTCTTGGGCTAAAATGACGCATTGTACCTAGTAAAGTACACCTATCTCTCGCTTTGCGTCGGGGATACGTTCCAAAAAAATACGACGCAAATTGAAACGACGCAAAGTGAATTAGGATTTTTTATAGCAAACCATGTAAAGTTCGAAGATGGGTTCCAGGGTTACAAAAATACTACTTTTTAAAAAGAAAATTCAGCAAAGAGATCATTAAAAAAATCAAAATAACATTACATTTTATTACATATTATACATATAAAAACAAAAAGAAACTAGTTCATTTAAAACAAAATAAAATCTTCAATTACATACTCAATTATGAGAAATAAAATTAGAATTAATCACTCTCTGACGAGTCTTTAGTGTCTGTTGTCCAATTGGTCCAATGTTTGCTGAACATTTTTTTTTAAACATATTAACGATTTCATCCCAAAACAACGCAACATCGAAAATCTAACGACGCACAATGAAAAGTGTCTTTAGTGTCTGTTGTCCAATTGGTCCAATGTTTGCTGAACATTTTTTTTTAAACATATTAACGATTTCATCCCAAAACAACGCAACATCGAAAATCTAACGACGCACAATGAAAATTAGATCTATTTAAGAAGCGACGCAACTTCGAAAAAACGAAAAACGAAACGACGCAAAGCGAGGGATAGGTGTATTAACTGTCCCCAAAAAACAAACTTTTTCTTAGAGTTTTGTAAAATTTAGAAGGCAATTTAATTATTAACGTTAACATTCACTTGTAACATGATTTGATAATAAATAGTTAGGGTGGACACAAATTGTCTGGTTATTCTTGTAAGAAATGCACCTTACGTTTGGGATGCATCATCCTAATCTCAGTCAGCGGGTAATATAAAATATACAAATGCGGATTCTTTAAAGGAGAATTAACGTCTTTACCTTTAGATTGTGTGGATCACTGAGTAAAATAGTTGGTTTTATACTAAATTTAGTTCTTGAGTAACCGCGAATTCTTAAGAACAAGGGTCATACTCAACTTAACTAAAGGCATTTCAAACATTTAGGTATTTTTACTTGAGTTAAAAAACAAATACTCACAATGATACCGGTCCCTGCTTCAAATCGATTGCTTAGAATTTTATTTCCAGAAAATATCCCAATAAAAAACGCTATAGCATATTTACTATAGCACTGCTGAAAGCAGAAGCCGTAGTCATTGTGGAGTAATTTGTACTAAATAGAACGCTCTGCTCCAAAAAAAATATAGTTATAACAGTTTTCTTCGTCCCTTTTTAACAACCAGTTTGAATAAAACTTCTTTTTTTCGCGCGATTTTAATGAATTAAATAAATCAAGATTAAGTTCTAACGTGTATAGTGCAGCCCACTCCATGCCCTTCCTTACTGCCTGTGTTGTGCTCCACTCCGTTTGAGACACCTCCAAAGCGTGGTTTTGAAACTATTCAAAAGCATTTTCTGGCGTCGAAAATCGTTGACGTGCGGGAATACAAAGTAGTCATTTGGGTGCCAAGTCAGTGCTGTACGGCGGATCCAATCCGACGTTTTGGTCGATCAAAAGGCGGTGGTTTGAGCTGATGAGTGAGAGCTCTTACTGCCATGATGCACAATGATCCGTCTTCGTTTGTTCGTTTTTCAAATTTTCCGAAGACTTCAGGTAAACAAACAAGGAAGAACGCTATAGTCGAGTTCCTCGACTTTTAGATACCCGTTACTCAGCTAAAGGGACCAAAGGGAAATGTATATATGCAAGCAACAAAGCGAGATTGAAATGCGCCCCCTACCCGCGATCTCAATAAATGGATATGTGGGCGGTAGACAGGTTTAGGCGTTATGGGTGTTAGAGTGGGCGTGGCAAATCGATGGTCAATAGATAGGTATTGACGAGACTAATACATTTTAGTTACAATTTTTTATCTATGTAGCATGCAAATTGTGGGCGTCACAGGCTTGGGCGGTTTGTAGGCGTTAGAGTGGGCGTGGCATATTCGCTGCGTACAAGGGTACGGAATCTAAATCTGAGAATTCAATGCTCTATCTTTGATAGTTTCCGAGATATCCACGTTCATATTTACGATTTTTTGAAGTTTGTGGGCGGTTTCTGGGCGTGGCACACTTTTTTTGGGTCAATCGATAGGTATTGACGAGAACAATAAATTTCAATTAAAATTTTTTATCTAGCATGAAAATTGTGGGCGCCACAGGTTTGGTCGGTTTGTAGGCGTTATATTGGGCGTGGCAATCTTTTTATCAATCGATAGGTATTGACGAGACTAAAACACTTCAGTTAAAATTTTTATACTAGCATTAAAACTGTAGGAGCCACAGTTTCGGGCGGTTTGTGGGCGTTAGAGTGGGCGTGGCACCCTGCTGAAACAAACTTGCGCTGCCTAAGAAGCTCAGGAATCTTCTGCATGCCTAATCCCAGTAGTTCAGCTCTTATAGTTTCGAGATCTCAGCGTTCATACGGACAGACGGACATGGCTAGATCGACTCAGCTAGTGATCCTGAACAAGAATTTATATACTTTATGGGGTCGGAAACGCTTCCGTTTGCCTGTTACATACTTTCTAACGAATCTAGTATACCCTTTTACTCAAAGAGTAGCGGGTATAATTCCTGACCTTACATGACCAGTTTTATCAAAGAAACAGCCGACCATTTGATTCGAACAACTTTCGTTGGATTTGGCTCGTCTTTGCTGTTTTGTTTTGGCCTCATAAGCATAGAAGCACGAGCCTTTTTTTGAGCGGATGTTAAGTTGTACGGGGTCCAACGAGAACAATCCTTTTTTACAGCAAGATGTTCATGCAATATTGAATGTATGCTGGTGAAAGAAATCCCCAAGGATGCCGCTATTTCACGGCATGTCACATGACGATCTTGCATTATCAGTTCACACACGGCATCAATGTCGCATTCAAGATGATATCCAATCTTTTAATAATTTCTTTACTAATTCCTTTCATTCGAGTTACTGCTTCATGATTTCCAAAAAATTTCCTCGAAGTATTTCCATCATTTAAGTTTCCGTATCCGTACTTGGGAAAATCTAATTTTAATCCAACGTCCTTAAAAAAAGCATCCTGTATTCTCTTCATTTTGATGCTTTTTTAATCCTAACGTTATACGTTTTCATCAAAAAGCTCATTTTCGTTTAAGAATTTAGAATTTTGAATACGACAGATTCAGCAAGAACTACATACACCTATTCATAATTCTTCTCATCTGAAGTTCTCATCTCCAGTTCAAAGTTATTTTTGCAGATCAGTCATGACTTTGATGATTTAGTATTTGTCAGTTCGGTAACAACTTCTCCGTCATCCATGTATACGTGAAATTCATAAAACATTAAAAATATTTTCCTTGAGTGTTTTTTATAAAGGCACTTTCGCCACCCTCGTGTTTGCCAAACGACAAAGTGTGCATTTTTCGACCGAGAGCGCTAATTTTCTTGCAAAAAAGTGGTTGCGTTGATCTGAAACAATTCGTCTAAAATGCCCAGAAGTATGGGCAACAACAACTCTTGGACTCGCATTACGTGACCATTTTGCTAAAAATTCCACGCAACCACCGTATCGCCTGATTTACCTCCGTGTGAATTCTGGCTATTCCCAAAATTTGACATCAGGTATGGCGAAGCTGCTCGATTTATAGTTCATAGATCGATCTGCTAACTAAATTTGACGTCGAAGTACTTAAACAAGATCTAAAAAGCGATATTGGGGCGGTTTCACTGCAAGTCAAACATCTAACAGTCGACAACTCTCATCTCAAAAAAGAGGAACAAAGTCTTCGCGCAGATAAAGAAAAAAAATTGAGTTGTAAGATGTCAGAAGGTTGATAAAAGCTGCAAACTAGCTGTCAAAACTACTTTTGAGGAAAAACTGCACTCAAAGGGTGGAAGGGTTACTGATGTAAAGCTTAATGACCGGAATGGCAAAATAATGATTCTAGTGGAATAGGAATCCCAAGTAGAAGCGGAGAATATTTTTAAAAATGGGCAAATTGCGTGGAAGTCAGGTGTTTCTTGATAAGGTTTAGATAGCGAAAAGTACAGCTAAAAAGGCTTCTTCTCACCATCCACAGAGATGTAAAGGTGAAAGTACAAAACGACAGTATCAAATTGGATGTATTTTAATAATAAAATACGGAAACAAGTTTAGACATTATTGTTCATCCGTTCATAAGCTTAAAGTCCAAGCCCAAAAACTTCAAGGATACAAAAACAAGGAGGCCGATGACATAATGAGACAGGATATCCGAATATTGTTCTATAACGTGGCAGGAATAGATAATACGCTTTGCTATAATGCCTTATTTCAATACATAGCGGGGTTTCAAATTTTCATTTCCTTCAAAACATTTTTTAAGTCCAAATTGGATGCAGTCGAATTCGAATTCAAATACTTTGTGTTTAGATGGGTGCCCGCCATACGAACAAGCTCTAGAGGTCGAGCAAGCGACGTAATAATATATGGAAAAAAAGAACTTCGCGAACAGAAGTAGGTAAAAGCATTATTACCCAACTGAGGATTGTAGAAAATGAAAACCTTTATTTACTGCCAGTGTATATTAACTGCAATCATTAGGAAAGAAATTCTGGGAAGTTATACAAGGTTTTTGATAAGCTCAACATCCCGGATTTGACCCATATTTAGTCTCAAGCTACCTTAATGAAGCCGGTAACGCCAGAGACAAAGTGAAAGACGCCAATGGCCGACAATTCACGGTGGTTATTGGAAGGTCGGCTAGCAATCCTTCGGTCGATTACACAACTATGAAAAGAGAAGCTCGGTCCACCATCGACCTATGTTTGGTACGCGGTACATGGGTAGAAACCACAAAGACTAGAGGGTACAATGATACTGAGAACCCCTGACGAAATTATAGTTTTTCTCACTGAGTGCATTATTAAAGCTGTTACTACTCGACGCTAAATAAAGCCTAAGGACTTTTAACACGAGTGGTGCACGGATCAGTGTAAAGCAGCTCCAAAACTCAAATATAAAATGTTAAGGCAGGCTATATCGACAACCTCGACAAGTGCAGAGGTAATGTACCATGATGCAAACGGCATATATAAGATGACTTGTCTAAACGCACGGACGCAATTTTATATAAACCTTGCGAGATCCTTGGATTCGATAACAGACAGCAGGGCATATTGAAAGTAAATGCAAATGATTTAGGGAACTATTTCCGTGATCTTCTACGTGACCTACGTGGCTCTTTGCAATGCTAGATTAAAAAGTCAGACTTTATTTGCGATGTTATAAGATCCGTTCCCGAAAAAAAAAATTAAAAACGCTGTAAATTTTCCCATCTGTAAGAAAGGCGACCCAAACGTGACATCTAACTACAGAGGCATCTATTTTCAAAATGCGTTAGCTAAAGTCTTCTTTGCACTATTACTTGATCGGCTGAAAAACTTGTTAAAAGACTACGATATTCTTAGCGAATTCTTTCTTTTTTCTTTTTCTTAGGCGACAGATGTATCTACTAAAACTAACGGGTATTTAAACAGGTTTTACAATATGATTTCTGGTGGCTTTTAAAATGACAAATTTTGTTCCGATAAATGTGTTTTAATAAGGAGATTTACTCCATTATTACCATATAAAAAAAATGGCGTTTGCAGGAGTAGTAGGGAAACGCGGATTCTGGGACAATTAGCATATTAATGGCCCCCACCCTCCCTCCCCCCCTCATTAACGTATGCGGGTTCTGGGACAATTAGCATAATCCAATAAATTAACTGATTTTAATGGGCTTTGAAGTCATAAAAATGTCACGATCATGTCTATAAAGAGTAATATTAATTGCCCCCATCGCCCCTACATCCCCATGTGACAATATTGATCCTGTATCCTTCCCCTCATTATGTGCAATTAATAGTCAGGTGAGAAAGGTGCACGTAAGAAAGGTCGCACAACCATAGTATCCAAAGGTTGTTATCTTAGAGGAACATATCCGATCATGTTGGTGAAAGGTGTCACAGGTGTTGCTGTGCACGTGTGAAAGGTCGCACACCCAAAGTATTCAAAGATGGTTATCTTAGAGGAACATGTCCGATCATGTTGGGGAATAATGTTTCCGATGATTGTAAAACTAATTTAGAAATCAAAAGAACCCCAATAAAATAAATCTCACAAGTTAATCATTCTCAAATGTGGAATATTTTCAAATACACATTTTTGTTTCTGCCCCAGAACGATTAACTGGTAAATTGTCTAAGATTCTCTCCTTTCCACAAATGGGTCATAAACATGTCATAAAAGGGATTCAAGCTAGAGCTACCCGAACATGCGCACCTGTCAATTACCTGACCGCAATAAAAGGGACACATGCACAACCCAGAAGGCGCACGCTCATTGACAAGATCAAGGGCCTCACGCCAACGACCTCACGGCTGGGGTTGAAATCACGACCGCGAAACAACTCGCAAGTAGCCGACATATCTCAGTCAAAAAAATATTTTCCATTCTCCGTACCTGTAATCTTAACTCGAAATAAAAAGTCAGAAGTTTATTTTGTAGCATAATAATACATTTATTCATTTATTTTGGTATTGCGAACATTTTTGTTACATATAGAAATTAATTTTCTGCTTTAATTCCGGCGGTTTGCATAGAAGAAGCAGGCGCACGTTTCCGAAGTCATATCTGGATTACAAAATGTAAAGTGTTCACCGTAATTCGTAGTTTTGAGATCATGTCCACCTCGATTCATGAACATAGTTTTTGTGTTTAGAAGGTATTGAAAATGCTGACCAATTATATCTCCTTTAAATTGTTCAATTTCCTCATGAAATTTCATTTTGTTAATTTTATTTTCTTGTAGGTCTGTACACGGCTTACTTAGATCCTAAGGCAAATTGTAAAATCAGAAACAACTTGACGTTGGAAGCGGCATTAACGCTGCTCCTAAATACAAAACCCAAATAAATAAAGAATATTAAAACTACCAAAAGATGCGTTCTCACTAAATGGATAAGGAATAATAAAACTACCAACACAAGGAGTTTCTCACAACATGGCGACCGTGACTATGGTCCAAAAGGATCTGGACCTGGATCTGGACTTCGAAAAATAAGAAGACAGCAACTAAGGCGACAGCAGCAAACAACAGCAACAAAGGCAACGACAGCAACAAAGGCAACAACAGCAACAACAGTAACAGCAAAAACGGCAACAACAACAGCTTACAAGAAGAAGAGAAGAAACGCTGTGAGTAGAGAGTGATGTGTGCCAAAAAAAGTGGCGTGGTCAAAAGATTGAAAGCCAGAAATGCTCATCTACTGAAGCTGCTCAACAGCGGCAAAGCAATAAAGTGGAACGACTCGGTAAAAATACATGCCGAAGTTGAATACCTAAAAAATTTGCTATCAAAACGTAAGAATCAGACCACAGCCACAGCCACATCCACCTACCCTGTAATCCCAAATATTGCCAAAAATAAAAACACATTGCCTCCTCCAGAAAAAGTTGCCATCCCAAAGCTGAAGAAGACGTGCCCAGATGACTGCGAGGGACCACTGTGCTCCCCGTTCTGCGAGTACACCTGTGTAGCCAGCACCGGTGCCCCACCATGAAGTACACCTGTGCAGCCAGCACCGGTACCAAGGAAGTGTGAACCGACAGCGCTACCAAGAGCGCATAATTTTTTTATCTTTGCAATGCGTTGCAAAAATTTTTTTAATTGCACTGCGATGCATATTTTTTCATTTATTTTATAAAAACAATTGTAAAAATTGAGCGACATAAAAGTTGGCCGATTAGAGTATGGCCTGAAAACCATACACAAAATAGGCAGTAAAATTATATGTAAGATATAATAATAATTGGTCAAAAACAAAAAAATAAAATCAAAATTAATAATATTAAACTAGTTGCTTATGAATAACATTAAAAACATTTACGAATTGATTCAAAAATCTAAAGAATTTGACATTCTGTTGCACACGCCGGCCGCTCAGCCAAACTCAAGTACATACACATACCCTGGAGCTCCAGCTAAAGAGAGCATAATAAAATACACTTTATATATATAAGATATACATAGCCGTCTCTCTGCCGCCCAACTGTAAGCAGCGCAGCTCCGAGAATTAGGCTTACTTAGATCCTAAGGCAAATTGTAAAATCAGAAAGAACTTGACGTTGGAAGCGGCATTAACGCTGCTCCTAAATACAAAACCCAAATAAATAAAGAATATTAAAACTACCAAAAGATGAGTTCTCACTAAATGGATAAGGAATAATAAAACTACCAACATAAAGATTTTCTCACAACAATATAAACTTTTTTTTTTGAAAATATATAAACATTTTCGAATTTTAGTCCATTAGGACTCTCTATTAGACTTAACATAATATTAGTTTTACCACAATTCGCCAGTCTCGATCATGCTTTCGTGGAGTGCAGACGCGTTTTTGCATTGCTGCGAAATTCTTTGTGAAGATTCTATGGACAAGTCCACCTTCGTGGCAAATCAATTTTTTTTTGTAAATCCGGCAGCTAAAGCTGCAGTGACAGTGCTCAGACTCTCCGTTAGCTCTGGTGAATCGCGAAAACAAGTGAAACAGAGACCTAAAGGCAACAGTTGCAATTTGTTGATCTGGCAAATCACCGCTACTTCGAATTCAAATTCGAATTCAAATTATTCATAAACTCAATAAAATAAAATTTAACAAAAATACAGGCATCCGCTCCCCGTACTGAACCCGGTGCCTCCCGGCTGCAAGGTGCACGCCTTGCCCACTAGGCTACGACTGCTTTCGTGGAACCTACTCTAAGTGGGTTTGTGTACTAGAAGTCGGTAAAGCAGTACAAAGCAGTGCACAGCTTCCAATATGCCTACAATGTCGGACTCCGAATCCGATCTCGACATCCATTCAAAGGTGGTTAAGGCGCACAAGACTATGACTAATGCTCTTAATTCCTCGTTACAAAAATTTAGCAGCATTTATAAAGCCAGTTCCATCAACGCCCAGCCTCTACCATCTAATGACATTGAACCCGAGCTAGAAGCCATAGCCGGCGACGATGAAGACTGGTGGACCCCAAGGAACAACAACCGCCGCCCAGAGTCCAGGTCTCCCAATTCTGCTAATAAAGTGCAGATAAATTCCACTAGTCCCAAAACCACTGAGTCCGCCAACCGATTTGCTGAGCTTTCGGACATGGACACAACCGAAGAATATCTACAAGCTTACCAAACAGTCAGCCAGTTGGTTAACAACCCTGATCAGGCCAGCACCAGCACAGGCTTAAGCCACGGCAGCTCCGGTAACAACAACAACGTCGAACGCAACAGAAGTCAATCCAACAACAACAGTATCAAAAATGCTCCCAACAGACACCCACCCAATCACAAGCCACCGCCGATTCTAATCAATAACTGCGAGAATCTGAACGGGCTTATTCGATCCATAGATAAAATCGTACACCCGTCTAAATACTCCGTAAAATGTCATTCCAACAATTCTGTTTCGATCCTTTCTGCAGATTCAGACGCGTATAGAGCAATCAGTAAATATTTGATTGCAAAAAAGGTCCCGTTCCACTCCTGGCAGCTTAAAGAGAACAGATCTTATCGCGTGGTTATTCGAGGGGTTCATCACTCCACTCCGGACGAACACATCAAAGAAAGCCTTACCTTGCTTGGCCATAATGTTCCCTTTATCAATAGACCAAAAAGCCGTTTCGACAAATCAAAGTTCGTCAACCTAGTGTTTGTTGAACTAGAGCCATCTCCACCCAACAAGGAAATCCACGAAGTTAAGGCCCTATGTCGCCAGCGTGTTCCAGTGGAATTACCGTACAAAAAGGATGATGTCGTACAATGCCAAAAAACAACTGCTTTCTGGATCATAACTGTGTGAGATGTGGTCAGAAACATTCCATAGAGGCCTGCGAACGTGATATTCATCCTGTTAAATGTGTTAATTGTGGTGAAAATCACACAGCAAACTACAAGGGCTGTGTTGCCTACCAGCAGACAGTAAGACTCCGAAAAAATCTTTCATCCCAGGGTAACGCTCTTCCCCAAAAAACCTCTACCAAAAGGACTACTGTTCGATCGGATGTCGTGGGAGCTTTGTCGTACGCAAATGTCACCAATGGTCATTCTCGTCACCAAAACCAACAGGGTGGCCGATCCAAGTTGCAGCAGCCTGCGAACCTGCACCAGAACCAATTCCCTCCACTGGGAACCAGCAATAGGAGACATAACCAGCAACATAAACCAAATGACCTCCCTCGGTTACGGACACAAACCATACAGACGACAGACCAACAACAATACCCAGAGACCCGCCATCAGCAGCAGCAGTCCTTCCAGCAACAACATCAACGAAATCACGAGCAATTCCAAAACGATCAGCAATGGAAACGACAAGAACAAATGTATCTACGATCTGAAGAACAACTTTCTGACCTTGTTGCTCGGTTTGACAAAATGCTTCAGATGATGATGTCAATGATGTCCCTTATCACCAACCTTTTACCACAAATAGCGCCAGGATCTGCTCAAGCAGCCGCTGGTCTCCACTCTGCCTTTACAGCCCGACCATGAGTCAAATTGGACTCAAAATCGGTGTGTGGAACGCCGACGGCTTGGCCAACAAGTCACTCGAGATGGAGCTTTTTGTAAAACAACATCATATCGACGTTATGTTGGTCAGCGAAACTCATTTCTGCTCTAGATCATACTACCAGCTAAGGGGATATGACGTACATCTTTCAAACCATCCTGCTGATCGCCATCGCGGAGGATCCGCAATTATCATCAAATCGTGCCTTAAATACTACCAATTTTTATGTATAGAACACCAAACGGCTCAGTGCGTTGCGATCAAAGTCAGGACTGACCAAGGGGAAATCGTCATTGCATCTATATATTGTCCTCCAAATTCGCCTCTTACAGCTAACCACTACGAAGAGCTTCTTAGTGAGCTTGGGCCAAATTTTATAATTGCAGGGGACTGGAATGCGCATCATCGTCTCTGGGGATCACGTAACTCCACAATTCGGGGCAGAACTCTAGCGGATATTGTACTCGCATCTCATATGCAGGTTCTTGCTACCGGAGGGCCCACACATTACCCGTACAGCCAACGCATGCCATCAGCCATAGTTCGTTCTGATTTACTAAGCATCTCTGAAATTGTTGAACTAAGTTCGGATCACATCCCACTAATAATACATTACAGAGTTTCCGCTTGTAAGCTTTCCCGCAAGACGTTTGTCCTGCCCCTGGATGCAAATATTCCACAGTTTCAGGAAGCGATTAACGGCTTAGTGAACCTTAACATGCAGCTGAACACTCCTGATGACATTGACGATGCAACTGAAGTGTTTGTGCGAAATATTCACATCGCTGCCGAATCATCAACCTGCGGCCAAAGACCAAACAGCCCATCTGATCCACCTCATGCCTTTTTAAAACCTGAGGTCCTGGATTTGGTGAGGCTTAAAAGGACGTTGCGCCGCAGATTTATGCGTACTCGAGACCCTGCTGACAAAAGCGAGTATCGTCGTGCTGAGGACGATCTTAAGAAACTTTTGCTGAGAACGAAGAGTGAATACTTTGCTGATATGCTCAATCTCTGGAGGGCAACAAGGAATATTAAGCGACAGCCCCCTCGCCGAATTCCAATATAGCGTGCTGACAACACGTGGTGCAGATCAGACAGCAAAATTTCGATGGCCTTTGCTGAGGAATTGGAAGGGCGCTTTCAGCCATTCATTCTTGCTAAGCCTGAAGACGTGGATAATACCCTAGCATTCCTAAATGCCCCCTCCTCGGCGATTGAACCTATCCCACACGTGAGTCCGGAAGAGGTTTGCCTTCAAATTCGCAAGCTGCAACGCAGTAAGGCTCCCGGTTTCGACGGGATCGACAGCAGAATTGCCAAGGCTTTACCTAGGAAGGGTATACTTTTCCTAGTTCTTCTTTTCAACTCCATGCTACGTATCCACCATTTTCCCACACAGTGGAAGTGTGCTGTGATATCGATGATACCCAAGCCAGGAAAACCGGAAAACCTTGTTGCATCCTACCGACCAATAAGTCTACTGCCCACCTTCTCTAAAATATTTGAAAGAATATTCCTTAGTAGAATGACGGCAGTAAGAAGTGTGCAGGACGCCATTCCAGACCACCAGTTCGGCTTTAGAAGTCAGCATGGAACCCCAGAGCAAACACATCGGGTAACGCAGCACATCCTTGGACCGTTCGAGAACAAGCAGTACAGCTCAGCAGTCTTTCTTGACGTCAAAGAAGCTTCTTAGAACGAAATTTTATGGTAGATGTGAGAGGCGAAAGATCGTCCATCAGATGCATTCGAGCTGGCGTACCTCAGGGTAGCGTTCTTGGTCCGGTACTATACACTCTGTATACCGCTGACCTGCCATACCCTAGGGAACTGGGTACCCTCTTGGCAACATATGCTGATGACACAACCTTTATTGCCAACTCCACGTGTCGAATTGAAGCAACCCAAATCACACAAAACTTTTTGGATTTGTATGGCGAATGGACGAATCGATGGAACATCTCGATAAACGGAAATAAGTCTCAGCACTGCAACTTCTCTCTTAGAAGTAAAATTCTCCCCAGAGTGAAATTACATGATACACTCATACCGCAATCAGCCCAGGCTCAGTACTTGGGCTTGATTTTGGACAAACGTCTTACGTGGAGGCAGCACATAACCAAAATTACAGCAACATGTCGCTCCAAACTGCGGAAACTAAATTGGATGCTTAAAGGTAAAAGTGAGCTCAGCCTTAGCAACAAGATGTTGCTGTACAGTTCGATAGTGGTTCCTTCATTCACGTATTGCATACAAATATGGGGTACCGCTTCAGACTCAAATGTCATGAGGGGCCAAAGAATTCAAAACCGGGCGCTACGTACGATTGCGGATGCGCCTTGGTACGTAAGGAACGATGTCCTGGCTTGCGACCTTCACATCCCCTCGATGCGAGAGCAGATTAACATGCACACAAGCCGTTACAACGACCGTCTACAAGCCCACACGAACCACCTAGCAGCATCCCTGGCAAACCGAATCTCAACGAGAAGAAGACTAAAGCGAAGGCACCCCGGTGATCTCTGGACAAGAGGACGTCAGGTCTCTCGAGTCCTAAAGCAATGAAATTGTTCAATTATTGTAAATATGGTTAATCTCCTTTCCTGTTATGTTTCCATGTTAATTTTTCCTCTTCGTAGACAACGTTTTATAGCCATTAAGTTGGCTGATCAACGTTAAATAAATAAATTTGTTATACTAAAAAAAAAAAAACCACAATTCGAAGGCCCAACAATTAGAGCCCTTATTGTGTTCGGTAAGAGAGCACTATGTCGTGGCGGTAGACTTTTCTCGTTTTCATCGTTAATATTTCTAACTAAAATTTTTTGTTTTTGACTTATTAAACGCATCTTTTAACTTAATGTACCTCATTCAATGAGAAATCTTTGATGACTAAACATCAATAAAATGGGGAAACGTTTTTATAATCCCATCAGTCGTGTTTTTAATTGTAAACATTGTGGTGGTCTTGTCGATAAGCTAACCAATACATTACCGTTTGAAGCCCATATTCCGGGATATAACTTTTGTGGACCGGGTACAAAGTTACAGAAACGGTTGGAACGTGGTGATCAAGGAATAAACCCATTGGATGAAGCTTGCAAAGAGCACGAAATTGCATATTCTCAAAACAAGGCATTGAGTGAACGACATAGGGCAGACTCCATATTAATTGACAAAGCCTGGTCGCGTGTCAAGGCACCGGATAGCAGTCTTGGTGAAAGAGCAGCAGCATACTTTGTTACAAATATAATGAAAGCCAAGAAAAAATTTGGTATGGGATTGAATAAAACGGAAAAGAAAGGAAGGAAAAAGATATTGGAGAATAAAATGAAGAAGACAAACCTTTCGACTGTTATTAATGTTGCTACTAAGACATTAAAAAAGCAAAAACCATTAGACATTATGAGTGCAATTAAAGTTGCACGTAAATCAATTCATCAATCAATGGGTTCTAAGAAAAATGTTAAAGTACCTCGTGTAGTTAATGTACCCAAAATTGGAAGTTTTCTAAGAAAAAACGTCACAACAGGAAAATTTAAAAGTGTTGCAGTAGGAGAAGGATTATATCTCAAGCCCTATAGAAAGGGTTATGGTTTCTTTCTTAAGCCCTATAGTAAGGGGAAAGGAATTAAGAAGCGAAAAAACTATTTAATATTTATAAAAGTAATGACAATTTGTATTTAGAAATAAGTCAGTAATCATTAAAGAGATTGAGATTTTAAGAATATAACAATAAATACACTTTTTTAAATATAATGAAGAAAATGTATCGAATCTTTTTTTAATCGGAAATGGTATATAAATATTACAGATTTTAGCGTTCCCTAAACAGTATTTGTTTAGTAACTGAGGAGCGACTACATAAATTTTGAAAATTTTAAATCTTTCACCTATAAAGTTTGTAAAATATACTACAATGAATATTTTGTCACAGTTAACCAAAGCTAGATTTGCTTTGAAGCGAGAATTCGATGATCTCAAACAAGTCAAAAATCATACGAATTTACAATTGGAGGAAACTTTTAAACCTATTACTGAACCCTTACATGAACTTGTTGAGGAAAATAGAAAACAAAAGATTTTTAATGTAAAAGATAGTATAAAAGTAAAGCGTGAAATGAAGCAAATTAAAAATACGATGATGATGAGAGAGAGCTTGACGATTTCTACTTTACAACTAACGAGAAAGATCTGCAGTCTAATCGAAACATAACTCCACCAAGGTCTTTCGATGATAGTGATTCCTATAATCAATTCTTTTCACAAACGAATGTAGAGGAAGATATAGAAGATGAGAAAAAGGAGACGGAAAAGAGTGAAGATGAAGGGACAACACCTTTACCAATGTATACAGGAGACGCCGATATGGGTGTGGATGCAGAGCTAGAAGATAATAACATTAGTTATAATTATGATTTTAATATCTGTAATTTGACCAGAGGAAATGTGTTGGATAAAGGCTATGGACCTTAAAAACACTGCAAATAATTCATAAACACTAGGAGATAAAGAATTAAAAATTAAAATAACATTATCTAGTGGAATGAGTTGTGATCTGACTCCTGGTCTGTACTCTCTCATTTTTCTTAGTAAACCTGAAAACTATGATGATCAAGACTTGAAAATGTATAAGAAAATTATTTTAGGAACGAATATACATAGAGTAGGCTTTAAACCTAATAACAGAATCAAGGGTACACGAGCATACAAATATATCCATATTATTAAGAAGTTGATAGACAAAGATTTCAGTCCTACAACGTCTACTCTTCTTCGCTCAAAAACAGGTTTTGCTTACATGACTCTTCAGAAATCAAATCCATACTATGTATACTGGAATGATGTAAATGACTTAGTCGAACGATTGGAAATTTGTTCAATTTTAGAGGAATTGCGTGAAGAAAGGATTATATTTCGATGGGTATAAATAGGAAGGACAAATATGTTTTACATTTATAAACATCATCATGATAGGGAACGATCAGAAAATTTGAAAATACGTGTTAATTCTACTGAGGGATTATTCATCGATGAGGACGGTAATCTAAATGCTCAAAATAAACGTATCAAAAACGGATCTAAGCCTTTAGAAAACAATGATCTAGCAACGAAACAATATACTGATGAGATCCTCGGAAAGTTGGGAGAAGACTTAAGAAAAATTATAACTCAAAATGTTAATCGTCGACTCACAAAAATTTCAAGCTTAGAAAATAAAATTGAATTGAATAATAAGAGGGCAGACAGCGCTGACCAAATTTTTGCCAAAATTCTGGAAAAGATTAAAACCATTGAGGACTATATATTTAAATATGTAATAAAACCGATATCATTACCGAAATAAACCACAATTGAGTTAGAAGGTGTCGCTTATCAGCCTATTAGAAGAATATGATTAAGCGAGAAATCGTAAATGAGTTGCACGGACCATCTCGAAAAAACTTTCAACGAAGACGAGTGATTACAAGGGGTATAAACGATCTGTGGCAAGCAGATTTGGTTGAAATGGGAGCCTTTTCAAAATCTAATGATGGGTACCGATACTTGTTGACTGTTATAGACACATTTTCGAAATATGCTTGGGGTGAGGCATTAAAATCAAAAAATGCAAATGATGTTTCCCAAGCCATGGAGAGAATATTTAAATCGGGTCATGGAACACTAAGAAACCTGCAAACTGATGATGGCACTGAATTCTTTAATTCTAAATTTAAGGTATTGATGAAAAGTTATAGGATAAATTATTATTCAACCTTCAGTAGCATCAATAGTTGAACGTTTCAATAGAACTCTTAAAGAATTAATGTGGCGTGAGTTTAGTTTTAATGGAAATATAAGTTGATAGATATGTATAAACAATTAATTAATAAATATAATAATAGAGTGCATAGAACAATAAAAATGAGTCCAAGTAAAGTCAATTCTTCCAATGAAAAACAAATATTACAAACATCGTATTATCACCTGAAAATATTTGTTGCAAGTAAATTCCGTAAGGGGGACCACGTTCGTATCAGTAAATATAAACTTGTTTTTGAGAAAGGGTATACACCAAACTATACAACAGAAATCTTTAAAATTAGAAAGGTGAAGAATACATACCCTAAAACATACTTACTTGAAGATTTAGATGGTAGCCCGATTCAGGGCGGATTCTATAAAAAAGAACTGAAAAAAACACGATTTTCCCACACATACCTAGTTAAAAAAGTTGTAAGGCGAAAAGGAAATAAAGTTTTGGTTAAGTGGCTCGGGTTTTCAAAGACTAGCTGGATAAACATGGAAAACATTTTGTTGTATAATAAATGAGTTATTTAATTAATGTTTATTTGTATATTAATTTTTATTTATATATTTATTTTATCTTATATTAAGTTTAATATTAAAATTTTTGTACAATGTTTTAAACTAAAATTAAATATAATAAAAATACTTTTTACAAACTCAAAATCATTTTCATTTATATTTTCCAAAGTCTCGATCATAATAAAACATCTCCAATTCAACTGATTTATAAAATAGTTCTTTTTCAATATGTTCCTTTTGAAATTTAAGGCTATCTAATGATTCTCCATCGTTTAAATAATTAGTTTGTATCATCTCACCCAAGCAAAATGAATTAGATTCTAGCCATTCAACATTTTCTAAAATATCTTTATCAATTAATCTCTGATGTTTAATTGATGTCGTACCATGGTCTTCATTTCTTAACTCTAAAAATTGTGTTCCATTAACATTACGTTTTCTTTTGTTATTTTTGCCACAAAGAATTTTTTTATTTACTTTAACTGTAGTTATTTTTTGCGCTTTTGATCTAAACATTGTTCTATTACCATATAGTGAGGCCCCAGTTAATAAAACATTTTTATAGTCTTTAATTGTAAGATTTCGTTAACTCACTTCCTTTGCTTTATTATGTGAAGATTCAACTTTATCTATTTTATAACAATAAACCTTTGAGCACAGGCCTACAAATTCTGTCATGAGTTTACCGTTAAGCTCATCTTTAAAAAACCCTAAACTTTTTTTGTTAACTCTTTTGAAGTTATATAGATTAATTCTTTCATCTGAATAGTCCGATGTACCAAATTTTGCTTCAAGATCATTACGAATATCTTTATAAAAATCTTCAGTTTTTATTGTATAGATAAATGAATCAGTATCCATATAATTTAAGAGTAACTTTTCATTAATTTAAAAAAATCTTTTAATTTTTTTTTATTTTTTGCATTTTGCCTATGTAAAGTATTTTGATCAATGTAATTCTTTAACCAAGGCTTTTGTAAAAACTGAACACCTCTATGGATCTTTTTCAATACTAACCCATTCTGTATACATTGTTGCATATTCCGATAATGTGTTACATAATTTTTCTTATTTCCCAGGTCAGCAATTAATTTTTTACCTTATCCTCTTTTGAGGCCAGACAATTTGACGGACAAAATGGAAGATCATTATGAAGATCATGTAAACGGTATGGATATATTACGTCCACTTCCAAAAAATAACCGTATTTGCTATCGATTGGAATATTATTAACATCAAAATTGTCTATGTCTGTGGTAGACATCCACTTGAAATCTTTGTATGGTAAAGGTTGTGACATTGCCCAACCATACAAGTTATTCGCATCCATATACATTAAAAATGAAGACTCCTTCGAGGAATCATAATCTGACAAATATTTGTTATATGCTTTTGTATATCTATAACAACATTGAACTAAACCACCTCCAATGCTACTTTGAATAAATCTATACATATCTATATCTGTCAGCAATGTTGAATATTTGTAGTTTTCAACATTGCCTCCCAACATAGACCTGGTGTCGTAAAATACTGAGCTGGGTCAAGTAAATAAATTTGCATACAAATTTTTCGGATGTTTTCAAAAATGTCGGTTAAAAGAAATACATCAGTTTTTAAATATAATTCTAAATAATCTTTAAGAGTGGAACAAGAGAAATGCGACCAAACTTTAAGAGCTTGATCATAATCTTCCTGAGAGCATTCCCTTTCCGTTAAATTACTATAGAATGCTTCCCTTGGTGGGAGGGAACTTTCCTCGAGTCTACTAGCGGAGTCTAAATATTCATAGGGAAATATACCCTTACGCATTAGTCCAAATTCTATATCATTACTGAAAAACGATTTAACAGTGTTCAATTGATCATCAACTAAATTAGAAGCTAGGGTATTGTTCGTACCCAAAGTTACTCAACATGACCACACCGAACAAATCAAGTAGAAACCAAGTTGGGAACAGTACCAGGCGCTCAGTAGCACTCACTGCAGATGAGAAGTGCTTATCAGCATATTATATGTCTCACTAACTCACCGTCTCACCGACTCAACGGCGCACTGACCCGCCAATACAGTCAGCATATGTTGCAGTGTCAGTACCAGGCGCTCAGTAGCACCCACTGCATATGAGAATTGCTGATCAGCATATTATATGTCTCACTAACTCACCTTCTTACCGACTCAACGGTACACTGACGCTCCAATGCAGTCAGCACATGTTGCAGTTTAGCCGAGCCAACTGCACCATAATCATAACTCCCTGACCTACTTTAGATTATAGCTTATTTCACTAATCATTACACTAAGCTTCCGTGTTCCAAGTAGTATATAAGCAGGTATCAAATGAAGAATAAATCAGTTATCAACACATCTCATAACTCCGCGGTTCTACTTCCTACCTCTGGGAACAGGGCTCGTAATACACTATCTCCACAAGCAGCTAACCTAAGTTAGCTCAACCTCAGCGCAGTTCCGCATCGCCTGTGGTCCGGCATCACAGTAACCTTCGTTACCATTGCCGCGACGCGATCGTCCTGCCAGCAAAGCGTCCCCGTGCCAGCGACAAGTGCTCATTACCCCCTTGTCCAACGGTGTGACCCGGAAGTGTCTACTTCGGTTAGGCACAAACATTGGTGACCCCGACGTGATCCTTTAACAACAAAGGATGACACTCAAGCAACCCCCTTCCCACTAAGGACTCACAGCTTTATCCAGCTTCACAGATACGCTTCTTCTTCCAGCGTCACAGGAACTTCAGCTTAATCCAGCTTCACAGAATTCGCTTCTTCTTCCAGCGTCACAAGAACTTCAGCTTCATCCAGCTTCACAGGATACTCAGCTTCATCCAGCTTCACAAGATTCTTTGTTTCCAAGACACACAATATGTCTACTTCATTCATTGAGGAAACAAGTCACATAAGAATTGATTTACATAATCGATTACTAGACACCCAAAACGAGCTGCAAGGGAAAATCCAACAGCTCATTAAGAATTATGGCAAGGATTCTGCCGACCGACGCCACCGAGACGGCTATTATTCCGGTAAGCTAAATCAGTTAAACGATCTCTGACAGCAGTTTTGCGACCTAGATGAAGAAGTCCAGCAAGCAGCATTACCCACTGGAAGTGAGTACTCTTCACGATTAATAGCACTTAAGGAGCTGGTTGAAAAATATCAGAATATCTTTCTGGACAACATGCCGACTGGAAGCGGGCTTCCAAAGGCCCCGAGACGAACGTCGGCCAACATCAAGATCACAACAAGAGATCAAGTCAAAGGAGATTCCGCAATTGACACGGTGATCCGACAGTTGCAGAGAAGATGAAACGAATTTGAGTCATCATTAACATTAGCCTCGAACGCCCCAACCGTCACCCTAGTCCTACAAAGGCACCTGGATCTCCATTGGGCGTTACTGAGGCAGGCCCACGACGAATTGGACAGCACACCTGGGGCCGCAGCCCTGGCAGAAGCAGAGCTAGCTCAATTCCACACATTATACGAGGAATACGAAATGAACCTGCTTCGGGAAAACGACGCGCCAATGAGCCTCAACTAGCCTATAGACGGCTGTTCGCGCCAACTACATGACACTATCAAAAACTCTATGAGTACTCTTAAAAACCTCGATGTGAGCACAAAATCCTGGGATCCACTCCTGTGTTTTATTATCAGAAGAAAACTAGACCAGCAGTTTTTAGCTGCTCTGGAAAATTCAGCGGATGCACCAACGGAAATTCCAACGTTAAGGAGTGTAAGGAGACAATAAGCGCTCAACCTACAGCAACACTACGCCATCAGGCAGTTCACAACGAAGAGAGCTGTAAGATTTGTCACCTAGGACCACATAATCTTAGAGCATGTAGCCGTTTCCAGGAAATGGACCCCAAAACAAGGCGCCAAGCCACTATTCAAATAGGAGCATGCACAAATTGTTTGTCTACAGCTCATATGGTTGAAAACTGTGGATCACCGACCAATTGTCGAGTCTGCCAGCAACGGCATCATTCACTGTTACACAAAGGACCAACTAACAATCCAGTGGCCGGCGCAGTAACCATTGGAGGCTACGACAACCCTAGAGGATATACTCTGCTCGCGACCGCCAAGGTATCATTACAAGGGCCAACGGGTCACCTACAAACATGTCGCGCTGTAATAGATGATGGATCACAGGTGAATCTTATCTCAAGGAGGATGGCAGATCTGCTATCTCTTAAGGAAATATCACTGATTGAAATATCTGAATCAGAGGAAAAATATCAACAGCAATCAGATCAAAACTAAAGCTCTCATCATGTACATCAGGGTTTGAAACACTATTAGAGGTATTTATTATGCCCACAGTCATTACAGACCAACCGTCAGTACCGATTGCAACCAATCTTAATATTCCCGAGAGACTGCCGTTAGCAGATCCTGACTTTCGGCAACCAGGACCCATTGACCTAACCTTAGGGGTTAAAGTATTTTCTCGTGTAATAGCCGGTGAACTTCTGGAACTAGGACCTAATAGACCGTTGGCCCAAGGCACAAGTCTTGGTTATGTAATCACAGGTTTACTTGATAAAGAAACCTCATCTGATACGGAAATCAACCCTATTCTGGTAGAAAACAGAGGTGGTCTTGCAGGACCAAACGCTGCTTATAAGCCAAAGAAAGATAAAAATCCAATGAATGATAATCATTTTGAAGATAGCAAACGGCAAAATGAGATTTCACTCGATGAAGAAGGGATTCATTTAACGAACGTATCAATGATGGATCATAAAATAGAAGATACTGAAGACAGATGTCTACAATCAAGAACTAGCGATACTGACTCGTCCGATCGAGATACATATAAGGGTTCATTGCAGTTGACTGAACTTTATACTGCAAGAGAAAAACCAATTAATATAGAACCAACTTTTCATCAATTTAAAAGCTACAACAAGTTTGACTTTTGTTCAACAGTTCTAAACTTAACCAAGAAATATCTTAGTTTTGTTGCAGAAGGTCCATATACCATAGACGTGGCAAATGATCAAGTTCTACGAGGGCACAATTTCAGTCCCCACGGTAATGTCAATTTTATCGCAAAGGGGAGTGTTACGCAGCATAAAGAAGATGTGAAGGACCTGAATCACAACCATGAACCGCCGCAGTTGAAGGAAAGATCCTCCTCGGTCAAAGATTTATTAGGTGCTTTCTATACAAATCGGACAAGGGCTGACCGACATCACGCCTTAATTGAGGGTACCCCTCAATGGGGGGAGAATGTTCGTACCCAAAGGTACTCAACATGACCACACCGAACCAATCAAGTAGAAACCAAGTTGGGAACAGTACCAGGCGCTCAGTAGCACTCACTGCAGATGAGAAGTGCTTATCAGCATATTATATGTCTCACTAACTCACCGTCTCACCGACTCAACGGCGCACTGATCCGCCAATACAGTCAGCATATGTTGCAGTGTCAGTACCAGGCGCTCAGTAGCACCCACTACATGTGAGAATTTTTCAAATATTTGCTGGTCATCCAAAGTCATTCTCATAGGAACTATTTTATGTAAGTAGTCATCACTCAATTTAGTTAAATTTGTTATCAATGAATTTACAAAACTTACTCCCGAATTTTTTCCTGTTTCTAAAACAAATTTATCTAGTCTAGAATCAAAAGCACACTTTATATAATACGCATATGATATTGGAATATGTTCATTAATATTAAATAATTTGGGGCTCACTTCAAAATGTTTTGGTTCCAGAATGCATTAAAAATCCGCGTAGACAACAAATGGAACTTGAAGCTGATGTTGAACTTGGGTAAATTCCAGTGTGTTGTTCTGGGGGTGCGGCATCTTTGAAACCTTCCTACTGCAGAGCGTCTTGTGTTTCAATGCAGCTTCCTGGGTTCCGGAAAAATTCAAACACACATTGCAGAAAAATTGCGCCCTCCGCTGATTTCCTCTTTGAGCAGTCATTAATCTTTGAAAGAGAAATATATACAAATTATTTAATTGCTTAAAAGAGATAAAACTGAATCAAAGAATTTACCTTGAAATATTTTTAATGTACATGTACATTTCCACCTTCTTCCAAAAACATCATATTGATATGAAGAGAAAAGCCACTTCCGATTGAAAAAGTGTTCCAATTATTTCCCTCGTCTCTTCATTATATCCGAATACGTTTAAACTCATATGATTATTCTTCTTTAAAAAATTGTTTATACATTTTATTTCAAGGGGGAAAGTCAACCCTGTGAAATCTAATATTATTTCATCACTTATACGAATTATCTCCAGCGATATATCAATATTATATGCCGAACATCTTTGCGGCCTTTTAACAATTTTCAAGGCAGAAATCAAAGCCCATTTAAAACAATATTGATCATTTTCGTTAACTATTGCTTTTTTCGTTAAAAGGAAACGAGGAAGTGGTATGAAAGATGAGCCAGCCAACGGTGTATAATGATTCACATTCATTTCCAAGCGAATCAATTTTATAAGAGACCATCCACTGTCTCTCTCTTGAAATTCTTGTGTTTTTGAAATTATTTCCATGGTAAGTTCATGGAAGATATTTTCTAAATCAGATTCTTTATTCATGATCGTCATTTTACTTTGAAAACTTTTCATTTCAATTTCTTCAGATTAATCTTAAAAAAGTATATACTCTGCAAACAGTTCAAAGTTTACTTTTGCCGAAGTATAACTTTCTAAAAGAATGCTGAGTTGAGGTAGCAGGGACAATCCAGCTTCCCTCAAGAAACTCTCAGGTAAGATCAAGTCCGATCCATCGTTTCCATACATGTAATGCAGTATTCTTGCCTTGAATCCCTCAGAAATTTTTTTGACTCTTCCGTCAAGGGGTTGAATTGCATTTCACTTATGCAGCTCCGAACGGACATGGTTTGCCCACTTATTCTTTTACAAGAAACACTTGTAGGATTGACAAAACTCATTTTGGTTATTCATTTTATTTTATTCGTTTTGTTTAAATTCTTTTTTCACGATCACTTTTTCACTTTTACTTAAGTTGTGTTTGACGTAGCAGAGTATCCCACTTCAAGACTATTTTTGGAAGACTAACTATTGTCCTAGATCATTTATAGTGTTTGAAGTGGGCGTGAACGATAATATTGAAGATGAGAGATGCATAATTAAGATTTTTTTTAAATTCAAAAACTCAGGCAATTCTAGTAGGTTACATCGACTATTCATTGGTTAGAAGATATGAGAAGTATTGATTTTGAAAAATATTTGATACAAGTGTAACTAATAGGACACCATCAAATCGATAAAGGAGACACAAAATCATAGAATAAAGGAGAGTGTTGGTTAGAAGAGGTCGCACTTACTTTGCTGCAGGCAGGAAAGGAGAGGAAATTTTGTATACACACCATCATACTCAGGTATTTGCTGAATTTCGAGAATGCATATTTTTGGGTAGAAGAAGAAGGTGAAAACCTGTATAAAATTTCCTTATAAATTGTGTAAGCTATTTAAAAGGGTAAGACGAGATTGTTGACTTAGATAGACAACATGCATTCAGCTAAAATAAATAACTTTCTGAATGTATTTGACGGAATTCTGTTCATACAATAAAAACTCTTTGAATGTAAACAAGGTAATATGAAAACATCTATTCGTGGAAATCATATGGACACCTGCGTGTGGAGCAATGATGCAGCCACTGAGGGAGTTGATACTTGTGTATCGAATTTCGGATTACAAAAAGGAAGCACTAAACATTATGAATATATACTATAATCTAGAAAAAGGAATGAAAATGATTAAATAACATAATAAAACATGTTCGCAATACCAAATCAAATGAATAAGTGAATTATTATGCTACAAAATAAACTTCTGACTTTTTATTTTGAGTTAAAATTACAGGTACGGAGAATGGAAAATATTTCCTTGACTGAGATACGTCGGCTATTATATATCGCTATATATATATATATATCGCCACATTATCATGATGCAAAAACCAAGCAATAATAAAAGAAATTTGTTTGCAAAATGAAAAATCATTATTTATTCTTGTAAATCAATTTCACCCCCTTTAAAGGAATGCCCTCCCAATAAAATGTAATTATGCCAACGTTTTTTCCAATCCCCGGAACATGCCAAATAGTCTCTTTCCGGTATTGCCATCAGCGCCTTCTTCGATTTTTTTTAAACTTCTCAATCGACTCGAAACGCGTTCACTGGAGTGATCTCTTGAGTTTTGGGAATAGCCAGAAGTCGCACAGGCGAATACGATCATTGAGGATCGATAAGGTACGAATTTTTTGTGAAATGGTCACGAAGAAGGAGTGAAATGTGAGCCGGTGCATTAACGTGTTGCAAAAACCAAGAGTTGTTGTTTCCTATAATTCTGCCTTTTTAGACGAATTGCTTCCCGCAAACGACGCATACCGCTTAAAAAGTATTCCTTATTAACAGTTAACACCACGTAAATAGATTTAAAAAATAAACAATTTACCATAATTTTTGCCCACAGTAGTATGAGATACAATTTTTAAATAAAATTTGAAATTCTGAAATAGAAATGAATAATTGTGTACCCCAGACTAGAAGAGAATATAATTTTTTTTTTTTTTTTTTTTTTTATTGCTTTGCTATTTATTTATTGAATCTTCTCCCTTCGGATACTAACAATAAGTGTATAAAACCTTAAACTAATTAATCTAACTAACAGTCATATGAGTGATATTAGGCTAAAGGGGCCCTGAAAGTTATTGCTGGCTTGGCAGGTCGTTGCGTTGTAGACGTGATCAGCTGGAAACCCAAGTCAAGCCTCTTGCGAGCCGATTGGGGTGCACAGAGAGTTTTTCATTGTAGGACGCTTTTTGTCTATTTCATCTTTTACGGTAAGGATGCCTAGGTCCCTTTGGATGTTTTGTTATAGTTCGCAGGATTTTCGATTGAACGCGCTGTATAATGTCTATGTTGCTGCTGCTGGCGTTACCATAGCTGGGAGCCATATGTCTAGATGGGCTTTTGGAGTTGTAGAGCAAAACCTTGTAGTCCAGACGCAGGGCGAACGAGCGTTAAGAATCCAGTGGAAGCTGCTGGCTTTTAGTTTTAGATGTACTTTTTTGCGTTCGATGTGTCTTCTCCAGGTTAGTCGTCTGCCAAGGTGGACGCCGAGATACGTTACATCATTGACTTGAAGAATCTGCGTATTATTCAATGATAGTGGAGGGCATGTTTGCCTGTTGAGAGTAAACGTTATGTGTTTACATTTTTGTTCATTTATTTTAATCCGCCAATCAGATAGCCACCTCTCTACTACGGGCACCTCGTCAGATGTTGTTGTGTTTCACCTTACTGCGAAGGTTCTGTTGTATAGATACGACTCAAGAAGCTTGTGGGTGTAATCAGGCAAGTGTTTTTTGATTTTGTGCATGAGGCCGTCTACCCATTCTCGATCGAGGGCTTGAGATACATTAAGGAATATTGCGCTGCAGTATTCCCGATGCTCAAAAGCTGTGCGTATTTCTGATGTTATTCCGTTAACTTGTTCGATTGTTCCAGTTAGAAGGCATTTTACGAACATTTTAGACAGACACGATAATAAACTATATGGTCTGTAGGATGACGGAATTGTGTGGTCTTTTCCGGGCTTCGGTATCATAATGATAATAGATTTTTTCAATTTTTTCGGATAGTAGCCGAGAGTTATGATCCCATTAAAGAGCTTACAAATAACCTCAATGGCAGAGTTTGGAAGTTCAATTAACATTTTTGGGGTTATTTGGTCGAGGGTAGGGGCCTTTTTCGGTTTCAGTTCCCCAATGACTTTCGCGATCTCCTTTGGCTGAAACCATGGTGGTAGGGAAATAGATTCAGATTCGATTTGTGGTAGGACAAATGAAGCAGTGGCCTGGTTCGGCTGGAAGACGTTTCTGAGATGTAAAGCAAAAGTTTCGGATCTATCTTCGTCGCTGCGGACCCAGCTGCCAGATGAATTTCTTATCGGAGTGACGGTTTTGATTGCAGAGTTCAGATTTGGGTGAGCCCTTCACAGAGGATGTTTTGTACTGGTTGGCGAAAGTTTTTTAAGGTTCCGCAGCTATACATTTTCTGTTTCTTGCTTTAAAACTTGATTCAGTGTGCGAGTGGCTTCCTTAAGACGATGTTTTGATGACGGCGATCTGTTGGTTTGCCAGGCACATCGCAAGCGCCTCTTTTATAAGACTAGCCGTTCAATTTGCAGATTTGTTTTGCCCTGCCTAGTGGTGTTGAGATAGTGACTGCCTGCACGAATACTTCTTTAAGAGCATCGGTAGAGCAATCGATGTCCGCTTCGATGTTGAAGTGAGGGGTTAATTTGATGTGAGAGCTTACATACTTTTTAAATTTTAAACAG